>NC_142769.1:40379268-40721768 GCF_988280905.1 Pimephales promelas
ATATTACAGCAATTACATGATCATGGCATGACAATCTTCTCAGTCAACTCTATCTTTGCTCTGCGCATAAAGGTAGTTGAGGCACAAAATGATTTCAAGGCATAAAGAAATAACTGTCTGGTGGTTTAAACTTTACATATCCCTAAAGTTCATCTTAACAGGTGACATTTTCATAACTAAAATATAGGATGAATACAAGTAAAGTGGGAGAACTGGCAAAGCCAATTCCATGTCCATACTATGTTTGGATGAACATTTGCTCTTTTTCAGTAATGGATATAGGTACACATAATAATAACGATGATTGATCTTAAATGTTACATCTAACCTAATTACTATGTATTTTTTTTGTAATTTGAGTTAATAGGTCTTTATTCATATATATGCAGGAAACTCGATACAAACTCATTTACCAGTTGAGTTTGGTCAGCGAGGCTGTTCTTACTGAGGCTCGCCTGGTGGCTGGGCTAGTCTAGTAGCTGGCTATCATTGGCCTTGTCATAATAACGAATGTTTCTTATTCTAAATCTGCAAAACAGACAACTGTTTAACAAGCTTTGTCTGTGTAGAAGCACCTGTGAAAAAAAACCCCTTATTCGGCGCTCTTTACTTACATTGTTTTTTTGTTTTGTCTGGTCGTTTCAAAGCTACCAAACGGCAGATTCCATAATCTTTAAAGGATTGAGGCCTCTTTAGAAACCGCTGGATAAATGACGGACATAAACTATTTACATAATATACCGAATAATAAACAAAACATTCGTCTCTACAGAAAAAAAAACAGGTGCAAACCTTAACTGCTCCGCGTAGGCGGTCTATTTTGCTTGGATGTTGCTAAATGTGAGTCGACGTGTTGTTAAAATGGTCCCTGCCGGGATCAAAGTCGCGTGGAAGTCAAAGATGATTTACGCCTGTCATGTTTTGATCCACGCTTGGAAGATGGAGAAATGTTTGGATGTTTTGTGCTGATGAAATGGAAGCGACAGCAGAAGCATCATATAGCCTGACTCATTCCGCATCAGCACCAGTACCATAAGCCTCCTAATAGCAGCGAAAGACATACGCGTTTGCATTCCCCTCCTTTTAACATATTTATGTTTCGAACACCATTTTCATCTTGGAAATTCACCATCAAACGAAAATGCTGTTCTTTAAACATTAATCTACTAATAGACTACTAGATAATAGGCTACAAATAGCCTAGATTTTATGGCCGTGTAACGTCATTAAAGCATGTTTACACCCAAAGTTTTACCTTAAACTTCCCAATTTTGAATCTTTGGCCCATTGAACAGACTAGCAGGTTTGACCACATCATTGATTTTCATTACACTTTTTTTTGTTTTTGTTTTTTAAATGCAGCAAAAGAAGATGTTTTGAAGAATGTGGGTAACCAAACAGCCATTGACATATAGGACAAAACAACTCTTTGGTTACCAAATTTCTTCAAAATATCTTCTTTTGTGTTCAACAGAAGAAATAAACTCATACAGGTTTGGGACAACATGAGGGTGAGTAGCTAAACGAGGACACAATTTTCATTTTTGGGCCAACTATCCTTTTAAACCAGCTAAAAGAAAGATAGCTCTAGGCTATAGGCCTTGTAGGTACCACATGGAAATTATAGCCTAAATATTGTTTTAATAAATTAACATTTAGGCTGGTTGAAACATCATGAAAAGTAGTAGGCTACTTCGTCTTGAGACACTAATCTTCCTTTAAGTTTAGTCAATTGATAAAGTGTCAATGTATTTTCATGTGCGCCATCTATTTGAAGTTTTATGACAAACACACCAGATAATCAGAATGACGGGAGCTGTAGTTTATAGGCGATTCTTGATACTAAACGCTCGATCAAAATCTCCTCCTAGTCTTAAAGTTTAGTTAAGCAGACTGGGAAGAGTGAGCTTCTTGAATAGATCGGTCAGAAAGGCTTAGGCTAAATAAAGTTTGTTGGAAAGACTTGACAGCGGATCCACCGCGTGATGAAAAGTTGTCGACTGGCAAATTAGGTGTGAAACTTCTCACCTCCGAAGAAACGTTTGACAACTGTCAGGCGCGCGTCCAAGGCTCCGACGGAACGCAGTTCGTTTTTTGTTCTGTTTGTATAGCTATTCCGCCTTACACGACTTTAATTTTACAGAGATAAAAATAAAAGCTTTCTTTCTTCTGCATATTTGTCATGTAGTTTAGATTGCTGAAATGCAGCAGGAGCGGTTACTCAAAGTACTTGTCATTGGAGATTTAGGTGTGGGGAAGACTTCCATCATAAAGCGTTATGTGCATCAGATTTTTTCTCAACATTACCGCGCAACTATCGGTGTGGATTTTGCTCTGAAAGTCCTGAATTGGGATCACCGGACAGTCATTCGATTGCAGTTGTGGGACATTGCAGGTCAGTAGCCTATATTCCTTGCTTTTGCTTGCAATGTTAATGATTGTCGATAAGTTAAGTCACAGATAGCTACCTTATCAAAAAACCAATAAGCCTATGTAAAGAAATGAACATATGGGCAATTGAGTGGAGATTTCAAGCAGTGACAGCTGTGTTTACCATTCTAAAACCATTCAACTAAACTCTTGATATAGGCCTTTACAAGAAAACATCGTTAGATAGCCTATATTAGACTATATATTTATGTTGTCTTAAATATAAAATAAAGTGCTAAAATAATATTCAGTGATATTTGTTAGTCTTTTTGGTAACACTTTACTTGAAGGGGTGTGCGCAAGACTAACATGACACCTTCATAATCATGACATGATATATGTTATGAATATGAAGGAAGTTTTATGCATGATGTTTGTGACAACTGTCATTAAGTGTCATTTGCTCAGTTATGATATTTTTAATGCAAATATGACATTGTTTGAGATTTCTTTGTTATGATACCTTGACATAAACCAATAGATCATAACCTGTCAGTGTCTTTGTCATGACAACTTGACATAAGACACACATGACATTAATTATCAAACTTAAGAAACCACTTAGCTTTATGGGTTAACATTACATTAAACTATCAGGTGGTTGGTTTTAACATTGGCTGTCATGAAGCCATTATAACTTTTTAATGACAAATTCAATTATTACCTCTGTAGTTGAGGAAAAATATTCATGACACAGTTATAATGGACTCATGACAGCCAATGTCAAAACCAACCACATAACAGTTTAACTTAATTTTATGTCAAGTTTTCATGTCAAAGACATTGACAGGTTATGATGTATTGGTTTATGTCAAGATGTCATAACAAAGACATCTTAAACAATGTAATATTTGCATTCAAAATGTCATTATTGAGCGAAAGACACTTAATGATGGTTGTCACAAACATGCATAAAACATCCTTCATATTCACAACATATGTCATGTCATGATTATGAAGGTGTCATGTTAGTCTTGTGCACACCCCTTCAAGTAAAGTGTGTTACCCAATAGGTAAACAAACTAACAAATTAAATGAAATGAAATTAGGAAAAAAGATTTCCTACCACTGATGTTTTATTGACCATCCACAGTAAATCTTGCACCATTACAACATAATACTTGATCTTAAGAAAAATAATCACACACAAAACGACAGAATGAGATGAATAATATTACTGGAGTAATGCCTTAAACATTTGGCTTGGACATATTAAATACATTCCAAATGATGACTTGTTTGGGATATTTTTTTTTTCTCTCAGCTGTTGTGAGTGACCTCACAGTGCTATGAATCCCTCTCTGTGTTTATGCTCAGATTAAACTAAAGCTGCAGGGGCAGGAATGTGTGTCCCGTGTTTATATTCACTGGTTTGGTCTCGTGCTTATATTGGTCTCATGTGAAAACACTCAAACACTTTTCCATTGCTCTCACGCGCACAGAATCGCACCAGAAAACAATGCATTAAATTCAACATGGCTGACAGAATGGAATTGTGTTTTGTTTGTCATGTTTGTAAAAAGACGTTAAATTCACAAAAACTGACTACCCTATCTCACGACCAATTCGTACGAATTTGTACGAATGATTCAAAAGTGGCTAATTCGTACTAATTCATACGACCTCACTCGTACAAATTTGCACGATTTGTCTAAACCCACGTGACGGTTATGTTTAGGGGCGGGGTCAGGGGTAGGTCATTCGTACGAATTCATACGAATTTGCTAATTCGTAAAATATGTACAAATTAGCTAAATCGTACTAATTCGTACGAGTGAGGTCGTACAAATTGTTACGAATTAGCCACCTCGTAAAATTCGTACGAATTCCCGTGAGATCGGGTTGAAACTGATGAGATTTAAATAAAGATTTATATAAGCATAGTTTATTGACTGTGAAAGCATGTAATATTGATGACTGCACCCTTGAGCATGGACTTTACTGAGAAAAATAGATTGTAAGACAGTCTCATCCCCAACTGAATGCAGTAGTTTATGGCCTCACAACTGAGGCCCTTAATATGAGATCGAATTTCAAGATACTACATGGGAACCCTGTGTACTAGCTGTGACTGTCTAACTAGCCTCAGTCTGCCTTGATTTTCAGCATGATAATGCATTTATAGCTACATATTAGGTCCTTCATCCACAAAATACCTTTTTTCCACCATCAGGCCAAATGGTTCTCGTTGTGAAACAGTCCTGATCCAGACATGATTATGTCACCATCGTTTTTTCCATGTGGTGCTGTGAAATCAAGATTAGAATGGTAATTAAAAGGGAAAAGTTCCCAGACTAGCCACAAAAAGATATTTATTGACATAGTATATTAGTAATATATGAACGAGTTATACTTCTATAACGTAATGTAAAAATACTTAAAATAAAGGTTCTTTATTGGCATCTTTGGTTTCGTGAAGAACCTTTAAAGGAATAGCACTTTTAATAACATTTTTGCTGATAATTCACCCCCATGTCATCCAAGATTTTTTTTCTTAGATTGACAAAACTTTAAAAGTGTGGATGGTTTCCTTGACTGCAGACAACAGACATCTCCATTCATCCCAGATTTGTCAGGATAGTTAGCTTACTGTGCTCAACCGTGCTGGTTTGTAATAATTTAAAGGAACCTTTCCAAAAATTAAGGAAAAATGAAGGTTTTTGATGAAAACATTCCAGGATTTTTCTCCATATAATGGACTTCAATGGGAACCAAACGGTTCAAGGTCCAAATAAGAGTTTCAGTGCAGCTTCAAAGGGCTTTAAACGACACCAGACGATGAATAAGGGTCTTATCCAGGACACTTCGAGTCATGACTCGAAAAGAGATTTGTTCATTTTGATGAACGAGTTTGAACAGGAGAGTCACAAACGCTCATCACAGAACAGAGCAAAGCGAGCATTTGTGCTTATAAAACGTAAACTTTTTTATTTATTTTTTAAATGACTGACCGTTTCGCTAGATAAGACCCTTATTCATCGTCTGGTGTCGTTTAAAGCCATTTGAAGCTGCACTGAAACTCTCAATGGACCTTGAACCGTTTGGTTCCCATTGAAGTCCATTATATGGAGAAAATCCTGGAATGTTTTCATCAAAAACTTTAATTTTTCCTTAATTTTTGGAAAGGTTCCTTTAAATTATTACAAACCAGCACGGTTGAGCACAGTAAGCTAACTATCCTGACAAATCTGGGATGAATGGAGATGTCTGTTGTCTGCAGTCAAGGAAACCATCCACACTTTTAAAGTTTTGTCAATCTAAGAAAAAAAAAAGAAAAGAAAATTGCGAAATTCCGCTTCAAGACCATAAAACAAGAAAAAATAGGACTTAAATAACACACATGAACTATCTTTTACTTTTTTTTCCTTCATTCACAGGACAAGAGAGGTATGGCAACATGACACGTGTGTATTACCGAGAGGCCGTAGGGGCACTTGTGGTTTTTGACATGACCCGTGCTTCCACTTTCCAAGCTGTGTTGAAATGGAAAAAAGATCTTGATTCTAAAGTTGCCCTTGGCAGTGGGCGTCCTCTGCCAGCTGTCCTGCTGGCCAACAAGTGTGACCAACAGAGATATGGTTTATGCGCCAAAATGCCCAAACTCGACAATTTCTCCAGGGACCATAATTTTGTGGGTTGGTATGAGACGTCTGCAAAGGTACAAATTATAGGCTTTTTTTAAACTATTATATTAACCTTGCTAGTAGCTGCACATGTTAAAAGACATTGCTACTCATATTCTTCCTTCCTCTTTTTTTTAACAGGACAACACAAACATTGATGCAGCCATCATGTGTCTTGTGCAAAATATAATGGCCATGGACGAGGAGAATGTTCCTGTGCAATCAGACAACAGTGTACTGATCCTGCCTGCTTTTGATTATAACCTAAAAGAACGCAGTGACTCTAGATGTTCTGCCTGCACAAAATTCCAGTCCAACTGAAAACCCTACAGTGAATTATAGAGTGAGATGGTGAAAAGAACAGAGTGGGGAAAAAAAAATACAGAGAGAAAGAGAGAGAGGTCACACTCAAATTGTGCTGAAGTAAGCCTTTATGGGAAAGACAGGAGCATAAAGCCTTAACACTTATATGCACTTACATTTACACATGCCCAAAACAACAATGTCATCAATAAATCATGCAGCGTTTACACAGTTTTCTCTGATAAATATTTAATGTTAGCTTTACAACTAAATAAAGCTCTTGCAGCAGAAAAGTAGTGTGCACATCTGCATCTGTTAAAGTCTCAGACCTAAATGATGCATCCTAAAAATGTGTGCATGCATTTACTTAGTGCCGGGGTGTGCTGTTTTAAATCCAATAAGGTCATGTACACTCAACAGATACTTGAGGCTCAAAAACGCATTTAATGTCATCATGAAATCAAAATGAACAATTCTTTTTTTTTAATGGGATATTTATTACATGAATACTTTGTTTAAAATTCATGTGCCCTCATAATCGTTAAAGGGATATTTCACCCCAAAATGAAAATTCTGTCATTAGTTAACATTAGTTAATGTATTAACTAACATAAACTAACCATGAGCAATACATTTGTTACAGTATTGGTTAATCTCCGTTGTAAAGCTGTTCATTGTTTGTTCATCTTAGTTCACAGCGCATTAACTATTGTTACAAGATTTTAATAAAGTTTTAGTAAATATTGAATTTAACATTTACAAAGATTATTAAATGCTGTATAAGTGCTGTTTATTATGAGTTCATGCTAACTACTGTTGTTAACTAATGTGAACTAATGAACCTTATTGTAAAGTGCTACCGTAATTAGTCACCCTCATGTTGTTCCAACCCTCTTAAAGAGGATACTCCACTTTTTTAGAAATAGGCTCATTTTACCACTCTCCCAGTGTTAAACAGTTGAGTTTTACCGTTTTCAAATCCATTCAGCCGATTTTCTGGTATTTCTAAGTAACCAGACAGTTTCTGGTCTCATTGACTTCCATAGTAGGAAATACTATGGAAGTCAATGAGACAGAATTGACAGAATTTTCATTTTGGGGTGAACTAACCCTTTAATCACAATAACTTCCCCTCCCGACATCTCTTCGATGACATGTTTACCACAACCGTCCAATCAATTCCAAATAGACCCTTTTCATTTATTTAATTTATCCCTATTTTAATAAAAAACAAAATGTAATACACATTTATAACGGCATATGTTATATTACCTTGTCAGTAAATGTCAAGAAATGAATTAACGCTGCTGCGAGGCTGTTTTTAATACAATGGTTGAGGGACTGACAACAAATTTGACATTTTTCTCTCTGACCAACACAATCAATCAACACAATCTTATTTTTCCCTTTTTTTAAAAAAAAAAAATCTTGGAAACTCTACTACAGATTTTTTCTTTTGCTATTGGTTCAAATTGAAATACAAAATATATATTTGCTGTCATCTCACTCGCTATAGACGTTTACCCATATATAACAGCTTCCGCTTCTGAGAACCCTGGGAATGTGACCGAACCATGTCCCGCCCTACATTTTTTTATTGTTTCAGAAGCTGTTTCATTTGGATACATACATCACAATAGGGAAGAAAAGAATATTGCAACTTCCGTTTCATGCCGACTTTTAGTGACTAGCCCATTGCTGTTTATCAACCTAAGATATTTTTGGAATTTTAGGACAGATGCAGACCAAAGATGAAAAGCCCATCTGAACCAACAACAACAGCCAGACCATACTGTCTGTAGGTCTTTCTTTAGAGATATGTCTTCACACATGACAGTATTTATCTTGCAATAGCTTATATAGCTACAAAAAGAAAATAATTATTTGATGTGTATAAGATACTTATCTTTTGTATGCATTGGTTGGTGGGATCAAGGATGATGTAAGATCTTGAAATGAAATGATTTTATATGAATAAATTTCAAAGAAAAGCAGTCGTGTGCCAGCATGCAAATTATATTCCATTACTGTGAATAGCATGGAATTCACACAGTCACACAAGTGTTAATTCTGTGTGTGTCCATAGGCAAAAAAAAAAAAAAAAAAAAATGGAAGGCAATTGCTTCAGACAAGTAATTGCACTGAATTGTCTCAGATGACAGTGAGGCGGCGTGTGCCTAGTGTGAAAATGTCACTGTATGTTTGAATGTTTTTATGTAATCCCCCATATGCTCTCTGTCTGCTCACTCACAGCAGTCATTTTCACTGTGTGTTTACCCTGTCTGTTTTGACTTGCCATAATCCACTGATTTTCCATCTAAATAGGCTTCACTTTTCCCACATTATCTGAGGAAGTGTTTTGGACAGTGTAACTCAATCTGTATAATTGCATCTTGTAGCTCTAAGGTGTTTATCATCTCACAGTATGCAATCATGCCTTAATTTGTTTCTCTCTGCTTGTTGGACTGCTTTTGCCTCACAAGAGTCTGCCACATAGAGCGTGTCTAACAGTGACCTTTAACTAAGCCTACTTTTTATTCAGAGGACATGATTATGAATAATTATATGGCAACTATGTATGACACAAGTCTTTCCACAAAAAAACGAAACTATAGCCTATGTCGCTCAGGCTACACAACAGCTTGAGCAATGCAAAGCTTTACTGTTTTTAATGGTTTACCCTGAGACCTTCATTAGCAACAATGCACATTTTGATATAATAACAATAACAACACAATAAATAAAAGGTATTTAAATAATTTTCGAATTTAGTGCAGAATAGGCTACACGGACATCTTCGTGTCATACAACGCTAAAATCTTTTCAAAACTCATTTTTAAAAATAAATAACCCATGAATGATGATGCGATGATGATGACACTTAAACAGAATAACCCCACTGAAAAAAATCATTACACAAAAATCCAATGCTTGAACAAGTGAGGCGTGATTTCTTTCCAGCGTCATTATTGTGCATCTGAAGGGTGATGATAACTGTATGATTTTGAGAGGTAATTGCGCGGATTATAGTTTGGAACAAAAGTGCTCTGGACGCGCTAATGATAGAGCATTGGAGCATCGCACCGTGCTGTAACTGTAAATGTGTTGCATTTCCAGCCATGGGCAATAATTATAGCCGGTCTGACAGTATCAGCGGAGGATAGATCGCTTTACAGGTATTGTAGTAGTAAAACCGTGAATAGAGCAAGGGGGCTACTTGCTCCTTCGACTCTCCAGCCGAATGATGCGATTGTGTCACGCCGTGTTCCTTACGGACTGAGCAAAGGGCATTACGCGTAAAAGTGCTTTGGTGAGGAAACTGTTTGTCTACCCGCTCTCTGCTCATCGAGGATGTCGAAAGGTTAACGACTGTTGGGGACCAAATCACCTTTGATAAAAACGAAAAGAGAGGCGGTGCCAGATGATGTCTTGAATTCAAGTTTGAGGAGATATTTTGGTAAGCACAACTGGGGGACGGTGGGATTATGTCTGCCTATCCAAAACAGGCCATTCAGAGGTGATTAATCAAAAGTAAATTATAATAAAAAATGTTTTTCAAAAGATTCTTCAAGGATGACAGCAGAAGAGCGGTAAAACTCTAGGCTACATAATGCTGTGGATGGGGACAGAGTTCCTGCTTCTGTTTATTTTCCCATTGTATTCAGGTAGGATACTGCCTTGAATCATTTGCTTTTAAAATATTGTTTATATGGTCCATTGTGTTTTTATTATTGCTTTTTTATCTTATCAGACAGCCTTCCTCTTCATTTATTAATCTTGAAAGTGTAACAGTTTTTATTAGTTGTATAGGCTATGGTGTGTCTTATAACTGGTCTATCTATTCTGTTATATAAAAGTGTTTCGGTGAATTTCAAAGGCAGACCTGTAAAATGAAAAAGACACAATTCAACCTGAATCAACACATCAAAATTAAAACAAAAAAAATAATGTCTTCATTTATGTGCAAGTCTTATAAAGGAATACAATTACGTGCATTGTGCAATACAATGTATAAAAGAATATGGCCTTTTATAATATATATATATATATATATATAAAATGAAACTAGAGATGTTGATATGTAAATAACATAGCTCAGAGTGAACATAGTGAACATAGTTCATATTCTGCCATTAAATGTAATAGAACGATGCATTATGGATCACTTTATTCCAAATAGACTACTTTAAAGATAAAATACCTAAATTCTGTGGATCAAGAAATTAGAAAATGTGCATTTTCACATAAATGGTTTCATTTTTATTAGTCCCTTTTTTTTTTTTTTTTTTTGAAAAAGCATTTTACGTTGACTGAATATATATATATATATATATATATATATATTAATAATTTGATACTTTAATGACAGATAATTGTGTTAGTGGTTATTTTTTTGTAGGTGCATTTTTTGAAAATAATCACTGAACACAAAATTCATTCATTAAATAATACAATGTGCATTATATCAAACTGAGATTTCAGCAGTTAAAATATTACTAATAGACCATGATGATATAATTTTTATAATAAATGAATTGTTGAATAAAACTCAGCTTGTCTCTTTTCAATCCAACAGCGCAGATCTCTGAACTACCCGCAGTAATGGACAGTGACATGCTCACTGACGTTGCATACCAGCCTGGGCCATCGTACCTGAGTCTGATCCTGTTGGTCGTGGCCGTGGGACTGTCCGGCAGTGTTTACCTCTGTGTGCTACAGTACATTTGCACCGGCTGCTGCCAGCCTGTAGTTGTTGGACCTGAAGATGAGAGCATGTCAGGAATGGTGTGATAGCATGCTTGTCTGTCTTCACGACTGTTTATGTTTGCGTGCAACAACAAATCATTCTTATTTTTCATTCACGTAACAGAGTTGAAGGCTCATCTTAAGAACATCTGAATGTTATTGTAAGATTAGCATAATCATTTTTTTATGACGTTTCTCATTTGTAAGTCACTTTTGATAAAAGTACCTGCTATGATCACTAAATTCAGTTCAAAAGCCTGACTATATGTTGGCAGTTAATGCATTCATTCAGCCACAGAATCAGACATGGATGATGCAAATGGTGACTGAGGGGTTAAGCAGGTTTTGGACGCTCTGTCAATCAGGAGAAATCCTTCTCACAAATCCTCTGTTTGCATTGGTATGACAGTGCCACCTGTACCTTCAGTCAACATAAAATGCTTCTTTTTTTTTCTTTTTTTCTTTTTTTTTAACAAGGACTAATAAAAATGAAACCATTTATGTGAAGATTTTCTAATTTCTTGATTCACAGAATTTGTATTTTTATCTTTAAAGTGATCTATATTTGGAATAAAGTGATCCATAAAGTGATGCAATGTATCATTCTATTACATTTAATGATAGAATCTGAACTATGTCATGTTATTTACATATCAACATCTCATATCAACATCTTGTTTCATTAAGATGCTCCCTGGGGAAGTGATCAGTTGCCAAGGGCTACTGCTGGATCTAGTTGCCATGGAAATAATTGCATCTGCTTACCTCTAGATGGGGCTGGCACATAGGCTGTTCATTTCGCCTAATGGCATGTAGGCCTATTCAAATATTTACTAGATTAGATCTTGTAGAAATACTTGTTTTGTAGATGACTTATATGTTGCTTGTGTGTGTTCCAGTAAACACATGAATGTTCATTGCACATGCATTGTCTTTGTGCACAAGAATACCACAAAGTGAATAGTCTTTTAGTCATTTTTATAGTAATTTTGTCAGTGATAAAACAGCTAGCAAAACAGGTTTGCTAACACAAATGTTTTGTTTTTGTTCAGCTCTGATGTCTAGCCAGAGTGTCATCAGTTTATATATAAAGCTTATTGTTCTGATACATGTTCTCATGCTCCTTAATGAAAGCAATGGTTAACACCATCATTGTGGTTTTGCTCTTTAAACCACTTCCTCATACAGAAAGGTGTGTTAAATGTTGTACTTCCCCTTAGAAACATTTCCTCTTGCTCACACCATCTTTGACTCTGACACTTTGTATGCTTTAGAGGTCACAGGTCATTGCTTTCATTTAACTTCAGTTTATTTGTATTTGTATTTATCAATCAATTTGTATTTATAAATCTAATAAAAAAATGTTCAAGCAAAATGTATTAAATGTTTCTTTATCTAATGTATTTTGAAACTGGCCATACGATGCTCCATTTGATGGGTGTCATAATATGGTGAAAAGCACAAGACAACCATGTCATAGAATATGGTAAATAAATGGTAAATGGACTGCATTTATATAGCCTAGCGCTTTCACAGACCCAATGGCCACCAAAGCCAATAGACAAGGGCAAAGAGACATGCAGCTTTGTTGTGCTACTGTGGTTTTCAGAAAGACAGACGTAACTTACTCACATAAAAATAGCTAAAAAGCTTTTCTATGATACATTTGACTAGGCCTAATTACAATTCATATTTAAGCGGTTAATAATAGCCCAATATGGCTATTTATAATACATACTACAAACTAAATATTATTAATTTTGAATAGATTTTTACCCCAAAAATGGAAGAATATTTCGACAGAGGCACACTCGATTGTCTCACTGTTATTGAACAACGAGTAGGCTACCTTAGCGACTTCTCTGATTGGTTGATCCTGATTTCCAAATAGGCCTACTTGGAATGCAAACAAGATCCTTGCACAAAACATTCTTCTTAAATTACATTAGCCTACTTTAAATGCCTACATAAAATGTATCCCATGAAAACATAAAATATGTTTTAGTCGATAAAAAGCCATGCCATCATTTTGAGTCCCTAACGGCTGATGATTGAATTGCAGGTCAGGAAGTTCGCGAAGTTGTGATGTCAACTGGAAATGGCAAATTAAATTAACTTTTTTTGGATAATTAAAAAATAAAGAAATAAATAAAATCTGTAGAGGAATAAAAATTATATACAATCTACTGTATATTTCTCTCTCTCTCTCTCTCTCTCTCTCTCTCTCTCTCTCTCTCTCTCTCTCTCTCTCTCTCTATATATATATATATATATATATGTATATATATATACAAATAAACAAATGTTTTTCAAAAGAAAAGCAATCTTCATTTATGGAATAACTGTCAAAAAAGAATCACACGCTCTAACTAAAGAGTGGCAACGCTATTTCCCACGAACGAGTGAACGCCACTTGCTCCCGCCCAATCACATCCAGCTCTTCGGTCACCTGATCACGGCGAAGCCATTTTGTCCTGAACGGCTCCGCCAGCGCATTCTTCACCAAACCGGAATAACACAGAGCTGACAGTTCGAATCACAACCACAGATACAGCGACAGACAGGGGGGTTGTAGCTGAACCACTCCTCAGTTTAGTCCCGAGCAACTCGACGTCTCTCCTTCTCACCACGGGCGGAACCGTATCTTATACGCGGACTAAAAGGAGACTTTCCACTTCTGAAAGGGACGGAAGGGCAGAGAACCAGGCATCCGGTTAGACGCACTGCCTCACCGGGCTGGAGTCCAACTTGAGCCGGACACTTTCAGCTGTCTTCGTCGAGATGCACGCTGGACTTCTTTTTAACAACATTTACCATTCTTTTTTTAGATTATGTGTTATTTAGGAATAGTTTAGGCTCGAGCAAGGTTGTTTTTTGTTCGTAGTTGTCTAAATATAAGAAAGCTGGAGCAATAATTCAAGCTCAGATGTGATTTATCTACTCAGCTGGCTGGGCAGATAGTTTAGGTTGTTGATTCGTTAAATCGCCTAAATTGATTGGTTACATAATACTTTTGTTTTGTTACCTGTATAGTTACATAGTTGAGTTAATCCACCTTTCTTACCGCCTCTTTGCCAAGTCACTTATAGGGTTCGGTTTGTATGTCTATGCATATCTCGCAAGAAAACCTGTTAGATTTATTGACTGGTTAAGTCTTGGTACAAGTGTAATAGCAGGTTTATAAAGGCAAGAAAATCCACAGAACAGTTTTGCTTATCTGATCTCAATCTAGTCTGCTGGTGCGTCTTATATCCAGTTTGTTTTCTTTTTAAAAGGTCTTTATTGGTGAGGCTCAAGCTGGCTGACAGGTGATATTTTCTGCCTGAATCCTCTGAGCTGGCCTGACCGATAGCTATGACATTTTCCAACAGTTGTTTTGTATCTTCAGACTTCAATACCAGTATCTGTTCTTGGTGCCAATGTTGTATGAGTAATATTAGCTAACAAAAATTCAGATCGCCCCTCCAATTTAGTTACGGCATATCTAGTTGTGACATTTTTACTAGTTAAGTCAACTTTTCCTTCCCTTTTTTTACTACAAGTGTATCAATTAGAGACAGTTGACTTGGTGGCGAATTCAAAACGCATCTAACTCAACTGTTTGCATCAAGTCAGTGTATTTTTGTAAAATTATCAACTCCTATACTAGATCGTTGTGAGAGTACACACGTCTACAGTGAGACCAGGTCAAGTTTAGTGTTGATTTTTCGTATCAGAGCTGAATAAAAATGTCAGGACAGTCCATCACGGATCGCATCGCTGCGGCCCAGCACAGCATGACTGGATCAGCCATCACCAAAGCTCTCTGCAAGGCCACTACGCATGAAGTCAGTGGACCAAAAAAGAAACACCTCGATTGTGAGTATGCCAAAAAGATCCTTGTATTTGTACTTGCACAAGTCTCTTCGCAGGTATTCTTGGGTGCTTTTTAAAAGCTCAAAGTGTTACTGCATTTCTGGCATGCAGTTCCACTAGCCTTGGCTTGCACATCCTCAGCTGTCTGGACACCAGTGATGAATTGGTACATGCTCGTGATGGGAATGCTGATCTGTTTCAGACGCTGTCAGTTCAAGGAGCTGATGCCACTGTAACGCGGCAGTATAGGGTCATTTACTGACTTAGTTTGTGGCCCATTTTATTTTTTTGTAATCATATATCCAGCATATGTTATTGCAGCAATGTTGAAGCAGTTATGTCATCATACATTCAGCTTATATTTAATAATATCTGCGTCATAATAACCACTTCTGCTTGAGTCTGTAAATGCAGCTGTCTGATACATCGTGTTTGAAGTCATGGTCTGCGTAATGTCTTCACGTCTTGGGTGATCCCTCTTTAACAGTCATCGTCGAGATGGTGAGGAAGCGATGAAGGTCAATACAGGCATGTGTGCATTGAAGCATTGAGGCATTGATTCTTTTGACAAAAGCAGAGTTAATGCAGAATGCAGCACGTCAGTTTCATTTTCGCATAGGCAGTGTCTAAAGAGATTAGGAACAGAGGGCTGCTGGAGTATTTGTACGGCTTGTGTCTGACACTGAACGCAGCCAAATGCATCTTGGTGCAAAATGCTCTTCATCAAGGGATTTCATTCTTATTAGACCTTTATCTGTGATTCCCCGATGGAATGAGGGAGGCTGGCTGCTTCGGCACCTGTCGTGCTGTAACACCCCACAGGCTTACTTGCAGCCAAGAAAACGGAAAAAACCTGATTGGTTTGTTTTATGTTTGTGTCTTTGATTCATCAGTGTTTGCAGAACACAGCCTTATGTTTAGTCTGGATTTGTTTCCTGTGTTAGCCACTGGGTTATGTGGCCTAGTACGGTAGTTTGTGCCGATCTGCCAGCTTCATCGCTTCTGATTTAATCCTGCAAACACTGCATAACACAATACTTTTCAGAATTACTCGAGGTCAAGTGTTGCGTACTTCCTCTTTTTTTGCTCAAAGCAGAGAAGTATTATATCCAGAAACATTTCCACATGACTTGTTCTAACCGGTTCTTAGAATTGGGAAATTTCAGAAGCCTGACGTATGTTGTGCCAACAAGACCATGTACGTAGTAATTATTGATTAGGATGCATTAGTATCGTCTTGGTTATCGGCTGATAAAAGAGATTTTCTTTTCAATGTATGATTGTTGTTTGATTTTGGAAATTGTATTGTGACGGGTAACTTCCCCACTTTTTACATTTAGATTACTTTTGCCGTCATCTAAAGCTCAATTAAAGGTACTCTTTTAAAACACAATTGAATATTATGAATACATCTCAAAAAGAATCTCTATTTTTAATTCTGTAATCTGTATATTTAATGTTATATATAATGTTGTGTTACAGGTAACAAGTGAATTTGACCAACGCAACATCAAGTTTTTATTTATTTAGACAACATGGTACAATTTTAATGTTTCACCTTTTATTGGTTATGATTAGCCCTAACTTTAAAATATTTTAAGTATTTTAATATTACTACTGCATCCCTGTAATTTTTCATAACTAGCCTATCTCCCTAAGCCCAGTCAGTGTTTATTCAATGCTTTTTCATTCTGGTTAAAGCAATCAGTGTGATTGGAAATTTAGCTTAAAAAGAAGTTAATGTGACACTTTTTTCTCTCTCTCTTTTGAAGATTCTATCTTTTATTATTAAGTTTTGTCCAGTTTGCATTCACTTTCCTGTTCTGTGCAAACAGCAGTGAGATTTGTACTGAGTCAACAAACAGATTTTGCACTCTGACCTCTTCGGAGGCAGTGAGTGGGGCACTGTCTTTTAGTAGAATTTGAGCATACTGTACTGGGATCTGTCCTCAGTCTTACATTCTAACCAGTAAGCTAACTGGGGATTCTCAGATTGGCACAGACAACATTGCTAGGGCTACATGTCTCAGTTTCAGATTTCTTACTTTCCATTTAAAATTTACAGGACCTCTTGATGGATATTGATCACAAAAATGACAAAATGGTTTAAATCAACATATCCTAATTTACTTGTTTTAATGCAATTTTGGGGTGACTGGTTGAACTGGATTTTATTAGGGGAAAGTGTTTTACAAATTACTAAGCAGCTTGAATGAGAGTTTCTGTAAGAACTAATAGCTAGGAAGCTTTGTAGCATCTATTTTTTGAGAGCTATTCAATAGAAACAAATGAAACTCTTGAAGAAAAAACTGAGTATATGTGTATATATAATATATGTATGTATATTATACTGTTTTATTTATTGATAGCCTTCATGAATGTTTCATTCTTATTTTGCTCAGGCTAAAAGTGTCAGTTGTTAGGGTAAAAACCAGGATCACACCTTGAGACCCCTGCGTTCTGTTCCATTTAAACAAGCTACAAGGAAAGCAATAGAATGGAACAGACTTTTATGGTATAACTCTTAATTGCCATTTAAAGATGTCTTAAATTTGGGGACTGAAAAAGGAGAATCGCTATATGGTTTAATGTAATTTTTTTCGTTAAACTTGAAAAGGCTAGGTATTCGCAATCAATAAATACCACACATTTATGCCAAGCAATTGGCGATTGCTTATAATCTACTGTTGGTGAATTATAAAATTGTTTACCTTACGGTGTTTATATCAGCTGTAAACTCATTGCCTTTCTTAGAAATATTTTTCTAATAAGCACAGATGTTTTGTATACAGGGGTTCACAAGTAACCGTTATATTTCTGCTGTTCCATAAGCGCCACGTGTTGTCAGAGTAAATTTGGATTTTGATTTAGCCCTTTACACACAGTGTTGTTATTAACTGGTGGGTCGTAAAGAAGCAAATGTGCATTCAGAAAATCTAAGTGTATTGGCGTATATCATATAACATATAGGCTAGTCATATATTTTAAATATAATCATAATTATATAAATATAATAATTTATAGAGAAGCAGAATACAATTTTTTTCAATGATACGATAGCCGATTCGGCTATACGATAGGCTATGCAAGTTGCGGATTTTGATTGACCGGATATAATCGTCCATGATCATTGGCTGTTTTTAAACAATCGGCCTATGGCTGATAGTGAAAATAATTACTTTTATCAAACCTGTATTTGAATTTAAAATTATGATTCCTTTTTTTTTAACAGTCATTTTATGGTTTACAATGTTACCATTGACATTGCTTTTTCCTGTGTGCACAATTCCTATAGTATTAATTTTATTAGTGCAGGTCTTAAAAAACAGTTAATTTAATGCATATACCATTCTTAAAGGAATAGTTCACTTTAAAATTAATTTTGATATGTTTTAGCTTACCTCAAGGGCATCCAAGATGTAGGTGTCTTTGTTTCCACAGTATTTTCAATTTTGACATTTTTCAGTCAAACCGTTGTTTGATCAGTCATACACTAGAGGCAAAGGGGGTCCACCAAAAAGCATGCTCAGAGAAGTCAAAATTAAACATGATTTAATGACTCGTAAATGTAAGTACACATTGATGGCCTAAGACACGAAACGTGCGGTTTTTGTGAGAAAACGAACAGTATTTATATCGTTTTTACCTCGTGTAATCCAAGTGATCTGAATCAGTTGTTCAATGTCCAACTGAACCGAACTGAATCAGTTCAATGTTACGCCGGAAGTGATCGCTTGCGTGTGACGTCACTCAATATTTACACGGAGATTTGGGAAGTTTTACCTTTTAATAAACATATTTAGATATACCGAAATCGTCTTCCATTGCGTTTTCCCGAACATCTAAATATGTTTAATGAATCTCTGTATAATCTCTGTATAAACAAAGAGTGACGTAGGAGCGCAAGCGATCAGTTCCAGCGCATGCACAGACCGAAGCGCCCGTGCCGTCAGATCATTTTGTCATGGCTATGAATACAAGAGGTATTAACGATATAAATACTGTTAGTTTTCTCACTCAAACCGCTCGTTTCGTGTCTAATGCCATCAATGTGTACTTACATGTACGAGTCATTAAACCATGTTTAATTTTGACTTCTCTGTGCATGCTCTTTGAGGTGAACCGATTGAGGACTCCCTTCACCTCCAGTGTATGACTGACAGACAACAATGGTTTGACCAAAAAATGTCAAAATTGAAAATGCTTTGGAAACAAAGACACCTACATCTTGGATCCCCTTGAGGTAAGCTAAAACATATCAAAAATTAATTTCAAAGTGAACTATCCCTTTAAGATTGACTGTTTGACTAGTCATTCAGTTAACCCACCAGACTAATTGATTAGAATGCGTGTGTTTCTGCACATGCCTAAAGCAGACCTTTACCCATAGTCAATAATCCTGAGACTTTCCAACTAGCAGCAATCTGAATCTGGAGTGTGTCAGGGTTAAAGTTGAATTGCTTCTGATTTAGAACTAGACAGCTGAAATGATGCTGTGCAGCAAAGACAAAACGGCCATTCTCAAACATGTCTTGGGAAATACCACGCAGCCTTTCAGAATACAGATTACTCTTCAGGATGCTTTGTCCACTGTTTACAGCAATCAGCTCTGCAAGAGCAAACCGCTCCACAGATGAGTAGCTTTTACTTATGAACTCATTGTAATTTTGTGGATGACGGATGTTTGTATTTGTATTTATTAAGCACTGAACCATGTTGTGTTAGAAGCAAGCAGAAATAGAACCTGGAGCTACTGATAAAAGAGGATGTCTTGGAGTTTTTTTTTTTTACAAGGCTAGAGAAGCAGTTGATCAATGTTTGTTGAGCTTCATTCAGTGTGAGGACACAACTGCACCACTTTAAGAGAGCTTCCACATGCTGCATGACACATTGCTTCTGTTCCCTTCACGCTCATAGTGCTGATGTGGCCTATTTATAGCTGCTGAGGGCCTTTGGCTCTGTTTGATAGCTTGTTTTGTACCTTATAAGAGCCCTTGGCTCGTCTTCTTAAATCTCCTCTGCAAAACCTGGGACTTTATTTATGACGCATCTCAGAGGAGAGAAATCTCAAAGCTCTTTTTTCCTCTCATGCCCATATGTGCAAAACTACATATTTTCAGTTTCGGATACTACATAACTTTAACCTTTCATGGCACAAAACTGTCCGGCTCAATAACAAATGGCAAATAAAATGACAATTTTCACCTGAGATTTGGAGCCAAATAGGGGGCATGCAAACTTGAGGGGAAGAAAACACAAATAAGTGGTTTCCCCATTTTTGAACGGTCACTGTTGGCATATAATGCAACCGAGATTGTTAAAGTCAACAGATTTTTCTAACAGACCAGTCTTCGTGTAAAAATAAAAATGATGCTGCTGCCATCTTATAGTAATTTTTACCCCCCCCCCTTAATTTGGCTCCAAATATCAGGTTAAAATAGTAATTTTGACCCTCCTCTACAATATAGTGTATTAGTCAATTCATTCAATTTAAGATTTTAGCTTTCTTCTTCATTTATGTATTTCGTTAAAAAATCCACATTTTTTTACTGGGACCTCTGGTTGAATTGACACGGAATGACCCTTCTTTGGTGTTTGCGTACACAGTAAATTTGAAATCCGGAAATCAACACCAATAGAGTTAATTTCAACACTTTAAAAGTGTATATTTGGGAACCACCCACAAAGTGTTACTTCAACACTTTCAAAAGTGTTGCCTCTCTCAACACCGACACAGTGTTACAATTCGAACACTAAGAGAGTGGAATTTTAACACCAATGCAGATAACAACAACACTGCCAGTGTTTACTTCTTCAACCTTATAGTAGTCAAATTACACCATCCTGGTGTTAATAGAACACATTTTTACAAATAAAAACACAAAAGAAGTTACCAGTTTTTCTTATTAGGGTTATGCATTACCTACTGTACTTAAATGATTTGTCAGTTTATTTTCTTCAGTTCTTTAAATCTGAAAAGAATAATTTCACTTTGAAAAACACATAACTCTTTATTACTCTTTCAAAACTTTATTTCAAAACAATCCAGAAAGTATGGGATCATAGTAGAATTCAGTTCATTGTAAAGTTGAAAATAAAGGCAAATGTAAACAGTTGTTTCAAGCAAACTATTTTTTTTATTACCGAACAAACACGTTTACATCATAGGTTAACTTTTAAAATAAACGATGAATGCACTGTAATCAGAATTATATATTGTGATCAAATGGTGTCCTGAACATATCAGTGAATGTGAGTCCTGTGTCAGTGAAGTTGATTCAGTACCTTTGACTTTGCAACAGTACAGCAGTGCTTGAGTCAAAAACATTCAGCAGATGAAGAACAGTAGCAGGATATGAGTGGATCAGTTGTGTATCTCCAGTCACTAACAGTAAAGTTCAGTGCATAGTTGTTTCACAGAGCAGCAAAAGCTGTGTAGATCCAACTTTCTCGAAAAATCCTGTAGGACTGGGTACCTAGACAACACAAAACCAGATCAACTACAATTAATACCATTTGTGTTTCATAAATACAGCAGGTTTATGGTGAAAAAAGTTCAATCATCGACTCAAACAAGAAACCATTTTGGTTAGATTAAGACTTGCATTTATTGATTTCCAAGTAAATTGAAGATTTAATTCATCCAAAAAATTTAATTCTGTCATTAATTATTCACCCTTGTTGTTCCAAACCAGTAAGAGTTTTGCTCATCTTGGGAACACTTAAAGGGATAGTTCACCCAAAAATGAAAATTCTAGCACTAATTACTCAACCCTCGTGTTGTTCCAACTCGGTAAGACTTTCCTTCATCTTCGGGAGACAAATGAATGATATTGTTGATTAAATCTGAGAGCTGGATCACTCCTGCAAAGCCTTTTAAGGGATTGAAACTTGGCAGCCAATAAAAGTTATTAAAGACATTGTTAAAATAGTCAGAGTGACTACAGTGGCTCAGGTTTATCAAGTGACGAGAATACTTTTTGTGCGCAAAAAACAAACTAAAAATTAAAAATATTACAATCAACTATTCATTTTCTTCTGTGTGGGCCTGAGCAAGTTAACAGTGTAACAGTGCAGCGCTACTGTGTTGTACGTCACACACACACACACGACCAGCGTCAGCCAATAGTGAGCCTGTGTGTGACGTACAACACCGAGGCGCTGCGCTGTTACACTACGAGAAGCCCATCTCGAGGCCCACAGAGAAGGAAATGCATAGTTGAATAAAGTCGTAATTTCTGTTTGTTTTTTTGCGCACACAAAGCATTCTCGTTTGGACTGGATTTAGGATTGCGCTTCTGTAATCAACAATATCTTTAATGACTTTCTGGGCCAGCAAGTTTTGATCCCTTAGAAGCCTATGGAGGAGTGATCCAGCTCACAGATTTAATCAAAAATATCTTAATTTGTGTTCCGAAGATGAATGAGTCTTGCGAGGTTGGAACAACATGAGGGTGAGTAATTACTGACAGAATTGACATTTTTGGGTGAACAGTCCCTTTAATAAAGATATTTTTAATGAAATCTAAGAGAATTCTGTCCATTCATCTAAAGCCTATTCAACGACCACTTCAAAAACCACGGAAAGGTATAAAGGAAATCAAAAGTAATCCATGTGACTCTAGTGGTTTAACCTCAACCTTTTTGACAATTTTAACTCAACTTTATTTACAAAATATTAATCTTCAATGCACATACATGCACATCAACAACAAGCACGAGTTGTAACTTTGTCATGAACGCATGTTGGAAATAAATATTTAATAAATTAAGCTGTAAATCTGTTTTTGCTGTAAACACAGCACTTGCATAGTTTAATAAACATTTATGTTAAACCACTGGAGTTGCATGGAGTACTTTAATGATGTACTTTTGTCTGGGGCTTGAAAGTGGTAGTTGTGTAGATTGTCAATGGAGGGACAGGAAGCTCTCCGATTTCATTAAAAATATGTTTGTTTGTGTTGTGAACATGAAAAAGTCTCACTTGTTTGGAAAGACATGAGGGTGAGTAATTAATAACAGAATTTCCATTTGTGGGTGAACTAACACTTTAAGAAAAAATAAAGACACGCACCTCAAGAAATCTCACTAAATTGTCAGCCGTCGGATTCCGGAAGGATCGGTGTTCCCGTCTTGTGGCTTTGTATGTTGGGGGCAGGTGATGGGCAGAGATTTTCCAATCAGTTGAGTCTAAAATTAAACAGCAAGAAAACATCTCCTTGTCAAATCATGAAAACCATTGGTTCGAAATCTTATTTTAAGTATATATATATATATATATATATATATATATATATATATATATATATATATATATACTAGATTTACTTTTGTAAATGAATTTGACTGGACAAATTCAAAATGAGTGTTATGAAACAAAGAAAATCTAGCTATACCAAATAACAACCAAGCTATGATTATTTTTTGTTTGTGCCCATGATTCTCTCATATGTTAACTTATCTGTTCTCTTTCCATCACCAGGTTCTAGTCTGTACAGTCTTTAAACACCAAGCCTGGTACCCTTAGTCACTTCATAGAAATCATAGTGCATCATAGAAATGCTCCTAGCAAACACAAATTGTAAAAATCAATACATTTAAACATTAAAGCATCTCCAAATATCAACCAAAAGTTAATCTGATAAATACATTTTGCATCAATATTTAATTTGAAATAATTGCAATTTGCTTACCCATTCTAAAAAGATTGGTCCTCCAAATAAGGAAATAAAGTGCAAATTCCACGTGCATTGTTGGTCCGCAGTTTGTGGAGTTGTTCTTCTGTTTTATACGTTAACGTTAGGTCTGCTGGCAGACGAGAGTAAAAGATAGTTTTAGGATAAATCCTTTATGATATTTGCACATCACACATATCGTCATAAACAATATAATATTATAAAACACGTATAGTAAATGAGTTAAACACTTACTTAATCGGTGTTTTTATTGTTAAAAGCAAACTCCGTGTCTGCACTCTGCACTGCTTTTTGAAATGCGTCACGAGCAGGTCACGAGTCAAAGAAGATGCAGGACCTAGACTGTGAGAGGTTTAGGCGCGCACATCACATAAATATCGTTACAAAACAATATAATGCCATGAAATTCATGTGGTAAATTATGTTAAAAACACTTACTTTAGGTGTTTCCCTGTTAACGTTAGCTACAAGCCTCCTCCTCGTCAGCTCCGTGTTTCAAAGATGATGTCGTCTTTGAAAAGAATTTCGACCGTTTAATCGCGCAGAACATTTAAATATCGCTTTGAATCAATGTGTTATAAAATATATTGGCTATGTGAATTAGAAAACACTTACTTTCGTTGTTTCCCTGTTAAAAAGCAAACCCATCCTGGTCTGCTCCGCATCGCGCGTCATAGAAAATACCCCTTCTGAGAGCGGTTTGCTCGTCCACAGCACATACACATTGTTATAAAACAATATGGTGTTATAAAATTAATATATAAATGCGATTTAACGCATAATAAATGCGTGTTTCCTCCTCGCATGTCTTGCGACTCGAGTCAAAGAAAATGGCGCCTGTGAAGAAAGTTTCAACTCGTTTCGTCCCGCCCAGCGCGTAAATGTCCCGGATGTGACTAGTAACACTCTCGGTGTTCTCAAAGCATCTCTGGTGTATAACTCCACATATTTACACCAGCCAGAGAGTGTGGTTTACACTAGCAGTGTTAATCCCTTGAAATTCAACACCAGAAAATTAACACTTTACTCTAAAAGTCCTTAACACCAGGATTTCAACACTGGAGATTTTACTGTGTATAGGCACACATTCAAATAAAACTATAACTATTTCCTAACCTTTCCTAATTTGATCAAGCTATTTTGAACAGTAGACATTGATGCATTAGAATTTATGCTTAAAGACTTGATGTCACTTTGATTTTTCTACTTTCTGGTATTCCTTGCCTTAAATTACCTTTATTGGGCTTTGTGAGAAATAAAGGTCGGGTGATCTTGTATAGGATTGTGTGGCTTTCTTTTGTCCTTTTTATCATAGACTGGAGCTTTATAGAATTTTTCAAGCTGTGCTCCAAAGTTTCTGATTAGTTGCAAAGTTGTCCTGGTGAAAAAGAAAAGAGAGGGAGGGAGAGAGAGAGATGGAGAAATATGGGAATGACATGTGGGGAATAGCTGCGGTATTCCACAGAACTGTGTCTGAACTCACTGTTCAGGAATCCCATATAGGCCTTTTACAAAAAATGTTGCCATCATCACATTTATGTTCCCAGAACGTTGATCAAATACCGACCTCGTCTCACCACATTTCAGACCACCATCCACCAGATATGCATAATTTCCTGTTCCAGCACTTCGCAATCACAGCAAAAAGGCCATCAACACACATCTTGAAGGAAATGGAGGCAGAGATACAAACATAGCAAACAAGCTCTCAAAAAAATTCCCAGCTATATTTAATAGAGGTCCCAGGTTCCCCAGACAGAGGGAGCACAGACGATTATTTGGAGAAGAAGTCTCCTTGCTGTTCTCCTTCAAGCTTGCTGAAGCAGTTAGCCGATAAAAGAGACTCTGCGCTCATTAAATCCAACACTGTTTGCTTTTCTTATCTGCAGGTTAGAGAGGTTAGCATTTGTTTTATGAGCATAGAGTAAAATCTCAACAGGTCTGGGGGTCCTTTAATCTTAGTGATTAGCTTTTCCACAAAGGATATCAGAATCTTATTGATGTATATATAATTTTTTTTTGTGAAATTGTTTTAAAAAATCTTTTCATGCTCTTGCATTGGAGGTCCATATAGTCAGTAAACATGCCTGCACACTACACAAATATTATATTGACGACGATACAAATATTATATTGATGTCGGTGTCATGATACAGTAGTATTTTCGTTTTGTGTTTAGTTTATTATGATTAGAACTGTAAAATTGCGAGCGTTTAACGTTGAATTAATTTCCCATTCATCTTTATTGGACAAGTAGCTTTGCACAAGTAGTACTGAACTTTCTACTTGTTTTTCATTTGAGAGCCATAAAACTAGCTTAGAGAGTTGGCATGTCATTGTCAGAAACATCGTCATCACTGCAGTGGGAAAGTGATGTAACACGGTAACACAGACTATCTCTGCAAGCCTAATACGCACCTACATTTTTTTTCTTAATCTCGTTCTAATGTTAGTGAATTTAAAATATTGTAAATGAGCGCCACGTGCACAAGGTTAGACATTTGCTTAAAACATGCCCAAACCATCTCCATATAAGGCCTTTCCGCAGAATCTTTCCTTTACAGCTTTCAAATTAAATTGTATTATTTAGTAATTTTTTTTTTAACATAAGGCCACACATTTGTTTGTGTGTGTGTGTGTACATGTGGTTTTAGTTTTACTTTAGAATAATTTTAGCTTAAATTTTGAGGCTTTGTTTACACTGAAACGATTCTGAAGAGAAAACGCAAAAGTGGCGTTGCGTCATCACTTTTTATTCTGCGTTTAGACGAGCGTTTTGGGTGGGAAATCCGTGTGCAAATTAAAGTGTGTGAAATTCAATGTAGTATGCTCTCCAGGCGGCTAGAAGTGCATACTACAACACCACAAGTCTACGCGCCTGTGTACAACCTTCACTGTCAAGCAGACTTTTGCGTTTTTACCCTTTACACGGGAACGCGGCGGTGGAGCGTTTTTAAGATTTCCACTCTGGAGGGTGGTTTCACTTTTTTGCGTTTTTAAGCCTCAAAAATGCCGTCGCGGTGTAAACTAAAAAAATTAAATATTTTTACGTTTTCACCCGCGAGCGTTCTCGTGTAAACAGGGCCTTGGTATGAAAATTTTTGGTGAATTATGATTTGTTCGTGAAAACGTTTGTACGCAGATTTCCTGCACAAATTAGTGCGTGCATGTTTAGTGAATTGGGGATCTGGTTTTGTCTGAGAATATAGTGCAATAACATATTGCAATACTTTGAAATGTCAATTCCCACTCCACCAGTGCATTATCCCAGAAGCAGAGGGACATGGAGAACTGACCTGGAGTCAGTGATTAGTACACTTGGAACAAGTAATTAGCATGGCAGCTGTGGCGGTTCAGAGGTGAACACCAGCCACAGTCTTCTGGCTGACAGCTGGACAGACCGTCAGGCCACCTGGTCAATTTACTTCCTTGCGCGCACACACACACACACACACACACACACACACACACACACACACACACACACACACACACACACACACACGAGAGGCTTCCTGCCAAACTTCCTGTGCCTCATCAAGGCTCAATCCAGATTAATTTGTAAACCCAGGCACTGCAGAGAATAATCATGCTTTGAATCAAAAGTGCTTTAATTTGTAATTTTGTTAATTTTTCACCATTGCATAGAGCTGGTTATAATTCCAAACCAGTTTCCACCGGCCAATTATGTCAGCGACGTGTGCGTTTGAAAAATCAAGGATGTTTTGAGCCTCTGTCAACCCTGACTGACTGGTGGCAGGCTCAGCCCGGTATGAACATTTCCAAAGGGTTTCGTTGTCTTTCCGGCTAACAATAAGACTTTGACACAGGCAGACTGAAAGTGTGTGACCTCATCGCTCAAAGACTCTTCATTTGCTGCATTGCAGTGACATCATTAGGCCACAGCTTCCTTTCACGGATTCGATTCTCGCCACTGCACATCATTTCATGCTCTGGTGCGCACATCTCAGCATGGAACCATGCAGGTGTGTGTGTGTTTGTGAGGGATAACATGGAAGTGTGATTGTCTGTTTTACTGAAACACTGTCAGAAACTCTATTTAAAGGTTGCGGTGTGAAACGCTGCCTGTTCTCACTCACTTTGCAAATCTACTTTTGTGAACTTGCCGTGTGACCCTCAGAAGCATTGTAAAGGAGATAATTAGAGATTAGTATTATGTGCTATGGCTAATTACCTCATGATGCGATACACGTATCATATACGATATGTCATCATAATTCGGTACAAGGGGTTACCGGTTTGAAGATAAACCATGATAAAAATCCCTGATGGTTAGTATTACTGTTTCATATTTTAGTTATCCTTAATTACGTGATTTATACTGTCCCACATTAAGCAAAATCAGCAACAGTCTCACATAGGGGGAACATTAGTTTTGTTTTGTGTGAAAACATGGCACAAGGTAGTAAAATGCTTAACTGACCAAAGAAGTTGCTCTAACTGGACTGGGGAATGTCTGTTTAATAGCTTGTGCTTATTTAGGAAACCTGTTTTTTTTTGGTTTAGTGAAAATTCATTTGATAAATGGATTTAAAGGGTTAGTTCTACGGAGCCCCTCTAGTCCCACTTTGGTAAAAAAAATTAATTATAACTATCTTGTGGCCTCAAGATAGTAACTCGTCGCCTCAAGATACTAACTCGTGGCCACAAGATAGTAACTCGTGGCCACAAGATACTAACTCGTGGCCTCAAGATACTAACTCGTGGCCTCAAGATACTAACTCGTGGCCACAAGATACTAACTCGTGGCCACAAGATACTAACTCGTGGCCACAAGATACTAACTCGTGGCCTCAAGATACTAACTCGTGGCCTCAAGATACTAACTCGTGGCCTCAAGATACTAACTCGTGGCCACAAGATACTAACTCGTGGCCTCAAGATACTAACTCGTGGCCTCAAGATACTAACTCGTGGCCTCAAGATACTAACTCGTGGCCTCAAGATACTAACTCGTCGCCTCAAGATACTAACTCGTGGCCACAAGATAGTAACTCGTGGTCACAAGATACTAACTCGTGGCCACAAGATACTAACTCGTGGCCACAAGATACTAACTCGTGGCCACAAGATACTAACTCGTGGCCACAAGATACTAACTCGTGGCCACAAGATACTAACTCGTGGCCTCAAGATAGTAACTCGTGGCCACAAGATAGTAACTCGTGGCCACAAGATAGTAACTCGTGGCCACAAGATACTAACTCGTGGCCACAAGATACTAACTCGTGGCCACAAGATACTAACTCGTGGCCTCAAGATAGTAACTCGTGGCCACAAGATACTAACTCGTGGCCACAAGATACTAACTCGTGGCCACAAGATACTAACTCGTGGCCACAAGATAGTAACTCGTGGCCTCAAGATAGTAACTCGTGGCCACAAGATAGTAACTCGTGGCCACAAGATAGTAACTCGTGGCCTCAAGATACTAACTCGTGGCCTCAAGATACTAACTCGTGGCCACAAGATAGTAACTCGTGGCCACAAGATAGTAACTCGTGGCCACAAGATACTAACTCGTGGCCACAAGATACTAACTCGTGGCCTCAAGATAGTAACTCGTGGCCTCAAGATACTAACTCGTGGCCTCAAGATAGTAACTCGTGGCCACAAGATAGTAACTCGTGGCCACAAGATACTAACTCGTGGCCACAAGATACTAACTCGTGGCCTCAAGATACTAACTCGTGGCCACAAGATACTAACTCGTGGCCTCAAGATAGTAACTCGTGGCCACAAGATAGTAACTCGTGGCCACAAGATACTAACTCGTGGCCACAAGATACTAACTCGTGGCCTCAAGATAGTAACTCGTGGCCTCAAGATACTAACTCGTGGCCACAAGATACTAACTCGTGGCCACAAGATACTAACTCGTGGCCTCAAGATAGTAACTCGTGGCCACAAGATAGTAACTCGTGGCCACAAGATAGTAACTCGTGGCCTCAAGATACTAACTCGTGGCCACAAGATACTAACTCGTGGCCACAAGATACTGTAGTAACTCGTGGCCTCAAGATACTAACTCGTGGCCACAAGATACTAACTCGTGGCCACAAGATACTAACTCGTGGCCACAAGATACTAACTCGTGGCCACAAGATACTAACTCGTGGCCACAAGATACTAACTCGTTAACTGTTATTTGTGCCCCTCTTAGTCTTTCTCTGTTTAAGACAATGGAATTTTGATCAATACCACCAAATGAGCCCTGTTTTATCGAATTAAATCAGCACATATCCTCACTTCAGAAGAGTTTTTCACTCTCGTTCTCTTTCCCTCCCCCTCCCTCCCTAAGGAGCCAATCAGCTCGCAGGCTCTCCTACTGACCATTATAGAAAACAAGCAAGACAGAAGAAAGGAGACAGAGCTCTGAAGCAAAAGCCATGGTGCAGTTCAGTAGTGGAAAGAGAGCGAGAGAGAGAGAAACGGGGAAAAACACTGTTGAATAGGCAGCAATCTCGTAACTCATCCCCCAACAGGCTGATGTGTGTTTTTAATAGTAGTCACAGTATGTGAATATGCTTTCATCTTGGGAAGAGATGCTGAATAGCTGAGTGGAGTTGACTTGAATCTTCAGGATCGCACAGATTTATTAATGCTGCTTGCAATACAATTACTGTTGCTCAACCTAAGTACTAAACGTTGGCACGTAACTCGTTTGTGCTACGGGGTATGAATGACACCTCAAAGCGTGCCTCTGTGTGCTATTACTTTTCTAAGTAATCAGGTTTTTTCCCCCGGTGGGTGATACCACAGGCATGACTAAAGAGGGACCCTGAGTGTTTTTTAGAAATCTGAATATCATTCGATTTAGGGAGGGATTATTTGCATTTGGGCCAGTAAACAGCCACCTAGAATAACCTAGTAACCACCTAGCAACCACCCATAACACCCTAGCAACTAAGGCAGGGTATTGCTACAGATCTCTCCAGATTTGATTCCTATAGGTGGTTTGCAGTCACGTGATTGTGTTGACGCGTGGAATGCAGATGGAGGGCAAGGAGTGAAGAGTGCAATGGACGAGATGGAGGAAAATCCGTCCTGTACTACTTTAGATGCTATTACAAGAGAAATATATAAACAGAAAATCGAAACATATGTTGGGCGTGATCCTTACGTTAGGAAGAGGACCGATTTTCAGCTAAATTGAGAGATTTGCCTGCCATCGAGGCTGTAGATATCAGCAACTAACTCGTCTTACAGACATACTTTGACTTTACAAAGTTCGGAAACTGGTGCATTACACAAACAGCCTCATAAGTGTATTTAAACACCTGAATAATGTAATTATAAGCCACATAATAATGTATTAACTCACATTTGACGAAGTGATTACTGCACACACACAGGCATTTTCCCATTCGGCTCCTCCCGACCGCAGACGTAGGTTTGCAAGGCATTTTTCACGGTGTTTTTCTGTCAATTTCTTGTATTTTCCACCCTTATGAACAACAACTTTTGGCACACGATAAAAACTCCTCGTGGTTTGATCGATTTGAGCAACCATAAACGACAAAAAACAAGCATTTTGAGTGTGTTATAGTGCTTCCTAAATATAGAAAATCACTTCCTGCCCTCCATCTACATTTCGCGCCATGGTAACGCAGTGGCGTGACGTCACATGAAAACAAGCTATTCAAAACTCTCTATTCAATTATAATTTCCAAAATAGCTCAGTTATTAGTCGTTTTAAATGTATGAAAGAAAATCTCTCTCAGTTTAAAGGCATAATCTAATTCTGTCATTTACTCGGCCTCGTTTCATTCAAAAGTCTTCTGGAAAACACAAAAGATGATATTTTGTAAAATGCCTCAGTGTTTTATTTATTTTTTATTATTCAGTAAAAATCAGTATAGGGTCCAAAGTTTTTTTTTTCGACAGTTATTTCACCGGTTTTGATCCATACATTCTTCAGATAAATATTATCAAATGAACAAAATCAAACAATCTCAAATTCGTTTGTATTGTTATATTAGTACATAAACCAATTTGCCAAGGTATGCATACATGGGAATCAAACCCATGAGCTTAGTGCTGCTATTTATTTAATTTCTATCTATAATCATCTCAACAAATAACTGCTGTTGATGCCAACTGAAGTAAACATTAAATTGCATATCTTGTGAATAACAATATGGTATATTCACTATAATAATATTACGTAGACGTATAGCACATACTAGTGTGCCGTCTCTTTTACCAGATCCTTGTGATTCATCATCAGACTCCAATTGGGAGCTGCACTACTTACTACTAGTACTCCCTATTAGAACAACAGACAGGCCCACAGGGCCCAAATCCGACAGATACGGAGGAGTCGTTTCCCTCATTACCTGCTCTGTGTGTGAAAAGATGTTTCTCTCAAGGGAAGGGAGAAAAAGAGTTTTGCCTTTGATGAACTAAAAAGAACACTGTGGGTTGAAGGAGGAATGTCTTCATTATGCAAACAGGACAGAACAGAAACGAGTTTTCGAGCATCTGATGGCGTTCAAAAGATGCTGCTTTCGGATGCGTAAACTGGGGTGCTCCTGCATATTTAAAGATGCGTCTCTCTTTATGGATCTTCCCTGCTTGTCTGTGTGTTGCATAACAGAACGACTGGTTAGAAGTCTGTCTAACCCTCTGTGTAGAATACTGAGAGATATTACGAGAGTCCGCTGAGATCTGCTTCCATTAGCACCCACTGCAGATACATTAATGTGTTTCACGCAACGCAAGGGCCCTGTGTTTATTGGAACATCTTTTCCAGGGTCTTAGAAGAACCATTCGAGATGTGAATCAGTCACGTGTGTTGCTCTAACGTGTGCGTCATGTGTGTTTTCAGACTTGATCCACTGCACCAATGAGATGAATGTGAACGTTCCCCAGCTGGCTGACACATTGTTTGAGAGAACCACCAACAGCAGCTGGGTTGTGGTCTTCAAGGCGCTCATCACCACACACCACCTAATGATGTATGGAAATGAGGTGAGATTCTGCACTTGAACTTCATCCTTTTTTTGGGGTGGGGTGGGGTTGATTCCAGACAACCTTCTGTGAAGATACAGCATAGCTCGGTCAAATTGACCCTACATGATAAATCACTCAGCAGTCACAAAGTGCTGTTTGTGACTGAGTGTGTGTGAGACATGGTGACAGACAGTGAAAGCATTTTACATTGCCATCCTGAAAAGTTGGTGTTAAGTTACAGTAAATCTGTGATGGATGTTTTAAATGTGTCAAAGTGGCCTGCAATAACTTGGATAGACTAAACGAGTGACATTCCTAAGTTTAGCTGAATGCCTAAAGCCTTATCCAGGCATGTTCATTACTGTCATTTATCATACGTAATAAATGATATTATATGAATGAAATTAATAGAACTGAAATGTAAATGGACTTAGATTTTCTTCATAGCATTACATTTTCTTAGTTCAAAGCAATTGACCATTTGAGACCTAATGTATATTCATATTTTAATATTTTGCACTACCGTTTGGGGTTGTTAAGATGTTTTAATGTTTTTGAAAAAGTCATTTATTTGATTTAAAACTGTGAAATACCATTATAATTTAAAATAACTGTTTTCTACATTGAACATTGCAAAAATTGAACAAATTTCACAGACAATTGATGATCAGAAAAGAAATAATGGAGGGGCATATGGTTATAGATGGTTTGGCTCTGCAGTAGCACTTTCTCCCTGTAACACTGTCTTTTAGGCGTCTTACATTACGGACATTGCAGTTTATCGCTCTGGCCACAACCCGAAAAAGGCATGTTTGCTGAGTTTACTTAGTTACATTACTTTCACTTTTGATACATTTAATGCGCCCTTGTTGAATCAAAGTATTCATTTCTTTTAAGAAATCCTCAAACTTTTGAAAGGTGAATTTTTTTTCACAATTCTACAGGGGTCTCGCTAATGAGGAGGAAAAGTGGGAGCGATGCCACTGCCTTTCTGTCTTAGATGTATTATATAGTGCATTTTAAGATAAATATACAATCATTTCATAATTCATAGACATGTACTGTAGGTCTGGCAGACCAAATATTCAACTTCTGTTGGACATTTCTATTGGTAATTAATGCATTTTGAAACTGAAATGAAAAAATACTTGCAAACATGTGCTAATAGTTCAATACAGTGTTTGAGTTTGAAAGTTTGTACAGTTTATGCGCAGCAACAAGAGTTAGATAGAAATAGATGCCTACGAGCACAAACATGTAGACCGCTAATGATAAACAGCAGGTAGGTGAGAACATGACACACACACATTAATGATGTATACAGTAGGACGTGACCTAGATGTGCACATGGCCTGCTTAATGCATTGTTACTACAGTACATAAGCTCCTCTAGAAATGCACACACATTTACCTAGCTACAGTATCTAAATATACCAAATACTTGTTCACTTTCTATCTAAAGCTAATTTTAATTATTTCAGACCTTAAAATGAAAATTCTTTCACCATTAGGATATCCTCCCACATGTCTTTCCAAATATGTATGAATTTTTTGACTAATTTTCACTGTTGTCCTGAAAGGGACGGTTTGTCTGTTAGATAACTTGTGGGATTCAGTGAATCAGAAGTTTGCACGATTCATTAAAAGAGTTGAGTCATTCGATTACTTTGTGAAATGTACTAAGGCGAGCCAGTGAAGAAAACACATCTATTGTATTGACCTGGCATTATTTCGTAGTGCACTGTCCTTTTTATCTCATCACATTCAATTTAGACAGCAAGCTCACAACTCGGGGTGGATATAATTACTTTTTCTGACACTATAGATTCCGCAGGAAACAATGGCACACGCACACACAAAAACAATGGCAGTGCTAGTGACTCACATGTGTCCTTGTTCATTCCCTTGGACTATAAAATAAAAAGCCCTTCACTATACGTCTTGTGCTCACCAGTGTCAGAGATAGTGAGCGTGGAGGACTGTCCTTCAGCACACCCTGTTCTATGGCATGACGGGGCACTAATCAGCCAGGGGGGTGGGGGGGGGGGGTTGTTATCGGAGCTGAACGTCTGGCCCAGGTCAGGACTAGTCTTAATCCTTTACCCCATTATGGTTTCAAAAACACACGTTTGGTTATCACTGTCTGTCGAGGAGCAGAGACATTTGTCTTGTCAGCAGTAGTCCTGTGAGAGGGCACAGCCAGGAAGGGCCACAGATAAGGTATTGTTGATAAGGGCGTTTGCCCATGCGTTTCTGCGAAAAGCAGAGGAAAAAGGGCGATGTCACTCAATGATGGCCCAGATACTGAACGAACAATTTGATATAGTGTCGACGTCACTAGGATTGTATGTTGTCTAGGGTAGAGATAGGAGAGGAGGGGTTGTGAAAACATCTAGGTAGGATAACTTTAGGGATAAGGAACTTTAAGAGAAAGAGAAATTGCAAGGGACAGCAAGAGATGCGGGTGGAATTTTAATCGGCTGGTTCATGTGGGGTCACACTGTAGACAAATTGCTTAACCTTGTATGGGGACACCACTGCCCCAGCTGTCCATCTAGAATGGTTCGTTTCGGGTACTGAAGGAAGAGTGTGTGAGTGAGCTATAACTAAAGATTGAGAGAGGTTGTGTGTGAGGGGAGTTCAGTGGATCTATTTGAAGCTGCAGGCTCACATAAAGGTTAGTTTAATAAAGAGTGTATGTCCTTTTGGTTTCATCATTAACTTATCTGTCAACTATTTTTTTGGCCCTGTAACCGTTTACTGGACCCCCCCCCCCCCTTAACTTTAAAAAATAACTTTTTACTGGGATTCAGTCCTGGGAAGTGTCCTCCTATAGTGAGACCACCGATCCTGAAAACGCCATGAGCGTCACACGTGTTTCAGTATGTGTGCGGTTTACAAAACCGTGCCCCTCATTCACACAGAGACATGAACAGAACATGCAGACTTCAGAAGTAAATAGCATCCTTTTTGCATTTGAATATTCACAGACACTGGTTAATATAGAGATTTAAGTGCGCATTCCTACTTTTAATTTATTCATCCAAAATTTGCCACAGTATTATTCCACATTATCCACAAGTTTACGAGGGGCGCTCATGTAAAAAATAAAGTGGGTGAAACTTCCGGTGAGTCGGCGGAAGTAGCATTCCAATGGTATTTTGTGTGTTAGTTAGCGAAGAGGCTAGCTGTTTTTCGGAGAATTATTTTACTATTTAAAGACGCAAATCTTTGTGAGAGATGTCGTTACGGAGCTCAGGGACAACATGTGCTGTTTGCGGTTGTATGTAGCCTATAACCGGACTAAACTAATTCAGTGGCTTAAACGGGATTGTTTTGAACATAAGCTGAAAACGAAATCACAGTGATCCTACCAACGACTGAAGTTTCCATCAACCTCCCAAAAGACAACGAATCATCCTGTGTGCATTTGTTTAAAATCTTAATATTCTATAAACTCTTTCAGCATGTGTTTGGCTGTTCACGTTACACCTAAACTCAGGATCAAAGCCTGTGTTGACAGAATACCAAATGTGCCAGTTAATGTATTCAAGTAGCACATTCATTTATAATTTTGAATAAACTCCAAAGCACAATGACTAAGTGTGTATTTTTTATTTTAATTGTTTGTCAGCTCGCACAACTGTCTGTCAACATGCCTTGATCAGTATTGATTATTAATAATGTTATTATAATACTCCCAATCAACTACTGCAGAGGGTAAAGGTACTGTTATTTCACCCTTTTGAATTTCGTTGAGGTTGTGTTCCCACATCGTTAGCTAGTTTGGATCGCTATAACTTGAATGACTGTCAACTGTTGAATGAACGAGTGTCAAGCATGTCAAGTAGTGCATTGTTTACTTCAAACCGGAAGTCGCGCCCACTTTTGACGCAAGGCCTCATGGGGCGTAGGAAACTTGTGGATACTGTGAATTCCATTTTTATGGATTGGATTCCTTGATTCTGCCACACTTTCCTCATTGCTGAAATCATAGGGCCCTACTATTTGAGTTGAATAGACTAATACCACTTGTTAATAATTGGAAATGCGCAAATATTGACCAGAAGATTGAATGGAATTAATGAATTTGGTATAAACATTGTGTCAAACATTTGTTCCTTACAATTAATAATTTTGCTTCAGCAAAAAAAAAAGACAAAAAAAAGTGGTTGATCTATTCTCTGTTGTCTCATCACTGGACATGCAGCTGTGTCTATAGAAAATCAAAGTTGACTCCATTTACTTTATTTACTCCTGGTCTCATTATGCAGTGCATATTAGTTCAGAGAAGGAAAAAAAACTAGTTGTCTTATCTTTCATCAAAATTTAATTAACTTCTACATCTGAAACGTCTTTCTTGCGCAGCTTCTGTCACGTGGGTCACATGGGCTCCTGGATAATGTTAAACAATAGCCAAATAGCTGTAGGCATTGTTTAAGGCTATTGCTGTAATTAATGCAGCCTCTCTGAAATCTCGCTGATAGTTAACACAGAAGATTAATGTCAACACAAGACCACCGAAGAGTTTCAGCATTTAAAGATCTAATTTTATTAAGTCCGTGCAAATGTCAGGCTTGAATATGCTCTTCGAGTGTGAACACAGGTGCTCAGCGTGTGCTCTGGGATCCTGTGTCTGACATCTGGTGCATTTTTCTGAAGAGCTACAGAGAACATTCTCTATATGAATTTGTTGCTGCTGTATATAATGCTATGCTATGTATAATCTATGGATTCGTGGAATTTGCTTTCCTTCATAATTCAAAAGTGCATGTAATTGGGTGTAAAGACATTGCTTCTGTTTTCTGGGCTTTTATTTTGTCTATTTGAGAGATCTGACCAAATCTGTCAATAATGTAATACATACATTACATACAAACATTTATTGTTTTATCCAGTCAAATTTGGAAATGCATGCATCACATTTTTGAAGTAACAATCCTAAAGGAATGGATTGCAAATGCTGTTTCATGTTGACTTTGAAGGCTTTTCTGACATAGTTGTGAATTGGGCTGTTTAGCATTCTGGCCATGTGCTGACTCTTGAGTTCAGGTCCCTGTGTGGGATCTGTTTGCATAATGGATGTTGTTTGTGACTGATGTGAACTAGGTAAGGTAATTATTACCTTTATGAAACATTCTCTCACTCCCCTGATGTCTTTTCCCCTCTTTGTCTACCCTGCAGGCAGGAATGGCAAATCTTGGCAGAAAACTAACACCTGCTTCTCAGTATCAGTAATGCATAAGTAGGGAGTATGGATAAACTAAATGTGGGAATTGGTGAACTCACCTTGTTGGATTGAAACATTGACCATTTGTTTTCTGTGGTGGTCTTCGATGACGGGGGCAAAGTTATCCATGATGCTTTTTCACTTTTCTTCATTGCTATAAGAACTGTTGCCCACACTGGTGTTTGATAGGGTAATTTTTTTTAGTTTAATGGTTTACATTTACATTAATTACTTCTCTTTGTGAGCGTGAAACTACTTCAGCTAAGCTTTGCAAGTTTGATGCTTTTTTCAATTTGGTGACCCATTTTCACTTTGTATTCTAGTTCAGGCGTTCATTGTGAATCAGATGCAATTCCAGCTCTTAACTTTACAAATAAAATGGGTTTAGTGTTTGAAAATAATCGCTATCGAACAACCTGCCTCCTTTCACATCCTGTCATTATCTTTTTGTGCTCTCCATTTTTCTTTAAGTTTTTTTCTAACCGTAGTAATTGCTCTGGCCGTATCCATAGAAACCTCAGAACATGTATGGATCGAGAGAGCGAAGACACATTATCAGGGCATCATCATGCAGACTATTTACACATGTTCCCTGCAGCGTTAGTGCTCTCGCGCACAAACACGCACACATACAGCTTTCACATGCAGTTCGAGCGTTGCTTCTGGATCAGTTCCTGACTGCACGCGGAAAATCAGTGGCTAAAACATGAGCAATCCCCATTCCCAGATAGCTGATATCTTCCCTCAGCCTGAGCTGCTGTGTTAATAGAAGCTCCTCCGTTCGGGAGAGAAACCTCCAAGCCGAAGTGCCTCCTGCCTTAATAATAAATGATGCTTCTCTCTGACACTACTTGAGGTTTGTTCTCACATTAATTATTTGCTAAGCAAAGAATGTGGGACCCTTCCTGGACTATCAATCTATATTTATCGTCCTTACTTCTGACATCCATTTTGAATAACCTAAGCATGTACGATAGAGGCGTTCCTGCAGAGGAGCGTGGATTTGCAGACTCCACTGAATTAGTAATCCATATCGATCTACGCTCTGGAAGGGTGCAAAATTCTCCGCATTTTGGTGCTCACTGGCTCGGCCATGCATTTTCCAAGAGGTTTCTCTCCAAGGTTAAGCCATGGTGCCAGAGAGAGAGAGCCGCACAGCTGCTTTCCTGGGGATTTTCTCCATGGTCTGAATGCGGTCTGCCTCACTCCGCTTCTCTGATCTGATCCCGAAGGATTTTAGACCAGCGTTTGAGGCACGGGTCGGGTGCAAAGCAGAAGTATGCCAGTATTTTCTCTGAGAATGATTTTCCATGCACCCCTGTGTTACATCAGTATTTCCCCCATTGTCCGTTTTTTAATGTTAGAATGATAATAAAATGGAGCTGCACAAATTAAAGCGTTTGTAAAAGAGATTGAGGAAACTCACTCAAAGCCATCACATGACCAGGGCCAGCCTGAGATCAGAGATCATTGTTTTTTTCAAAGGGTGGGTGGCCTCTTTCCCTCTATTTTTGCCACTCTTGATCCTCTAACTTAAGCAGAGCTCTAGGAATGCAGTATTTTTTAACCTTCCGTTCCTTCAGATCCATTTTAGGAACCGTGTGTGATTTCAGTGACTCTCGACCTTTGAATACTTTTACCACAGGCAGAAATGGCCACTGCCAGGTCTATTTTATTCCTCTGCGCCAAGCAGATTTTGCCTGACCGCTGGGCCTGTCACCAGGTCCTCATGCTGGTTCTCCCCTGAGGTGAAACAAGCCTAAGGCTCCATCCCAGTACGTAAAAACTAGTACATTTCCTGCTGACTCTTTGCACTGATTTGCAAATTAAGATCAAGGTTACACCTACTGCATTCTGGTGGCTGATAACTTTGTGGCGTCCCATAAATCACATTGACGAATACAGTTCCAGGAAAACACAATTAGTTATTCTGATTTATTGCAAGATTTAATTATTCAGATTTTCTTACTAATTCTTTGTTGACGTTGTTTCAGGCAGTTGAAGGCTGTTTGCACCGGTTATTAAAGGGATAGTTCACCCTGAAATAATTTTTTTGTCATTAATTATTACTCGCGCTCATGTCGTGAGTCCCGTAAGTCTTTTGTTCATCTTTGGAACACAAATAAGATCTTTTTCAAATCTTTGTTTTAGTAAAGTGGTTAATTGACAGGTGAGTGGGCGGTCCATTGTTGCTTTGTGCAGATCAGTGTCACAAATGCAAGATCTTTTGCATTTTATATTACAGTATGAAATGCGTAATCAGATCACAAAACATTTTAGAATATGATTATTCCTCTATTGATCACAAACTACTACTAAACAATATTTATACCAGATGGTTTTGAGGTCTGTGTAAGGGTACAATGTAGGGGTGTCAATTGGACTGTTCATCATGATTCAATATTGATTCTCTCAGCCAGTGATATATTTGCTGATACCTCAAAAAATTCTGCGATACCATAACGATCCTATTTGATTCAGGGTTATATCGATTGATTTATGATATTTCCATATTATGTGCCAAGTTTATACAACCAGTTACATTTATGAACTCACAAATGCAACCAAAATATATTACATGAACGTTTAATCAAGCTTGCAAAAATTGCACACCCTCTCCCAGTTGGGACGCTTACAACAGAAGAGTTCATTTGCAAAAACAGAACTCCAGTCTTGTTCATTTTCATAATCATATTTTTTATTATTATTATGCATTCCAAGTAATGTCAATCAAACTACAGCTGGGTTGTTTTGATTAAGTAATAAGTAAAAAAATACAGGTAACTTACAAAATTAAAATTAATTAATTGAAAGTATGTTTATATATATATATATATATATATATATATATATATATATATATATATATATATATAAATGTATTAATTTATTTTTTGCAAAAGCCGATAACTCCACATTTCATGTTTCAGAGTTAAACAAAACCAAGTACTTGCTATGGTGCATAATAAAACAGTTAATTTTTGTAACGTTAATCTCCTCAACTGACATAGACGTCTGACAAACTTTGCTGTTGTGATTAGACGCACAGGGAGTTTTTCCCTGCTGGTTCCTATCAAGTTCGTTGAAATTATCCATCCTCAATCACTTTTAGTCTGCTTTGATGAAACTCCTCTCAGCTAGCGAGCCTATTTTCAAAGTGACTAACAGCCTTTTCACCTGACCTGAATACTGCCTGCTGATTTGCTAAAATGGACTTTTCGGGTTTTTCACAAACAACAAGGGTGCTGCTTGTCAGCTTCTGCTGTATGAATTTGCGATGCCTACCGGCTTTTGTGACGAAGCATGTTTAAGGTTCAGTTAATCTTGTCGGGTGTCTATTTCAGCTGAGAAAAGATACGTGAGGATGTGGAGAGTGTCAAAATAAAACTACCTTGTATTGATATTTTATGTGTGACATTGTATCGTTACATCCCTACTAGTGAACATTCATAAGTGACCTTCATTTATATATGTACCCAGGTCCAGAGTCTGTTTTACTTTCTGTTTACCCGTCATGTCCACTACATGCATGAATGAGGTCGGAATGCGTCATATCTTAGTGTAAATCTTCTCCTGCATTCCCAAACCTCCTATCATGTCTGTTCACAACAGCACCTAGAATGCTGTGTGCTTCTGTTTGCTCTCTTCTTCAGCCCACAGCTGTGTGAGATGGTGCGATGGGGCTGTACGGAGGAGAGGAGCTGCAGCAGACATACTTGGCAGCTCAAAGAGAGCTCAGAGGAGTCTGGTCTTGTACACAAGTCTAGATTTCACACAGTGTACGGCAAATTCAGCAGCGGGGAGTTTCCGCTTGTCAGGGATGAAGTCGCTCTTGCATAGTGACAGATTAAGAGCTGCAGAATGACGTCTAGTCTAGCATGTGTAACTTTACACTTTTGTGTCATCTCTTCTCTGTACCTGCAGCGTTTCATCCAGTATCTGGCCTCAAGAAACACGCTCTTCAATCTGAACAATTTCCTTGACAAAGGTGCATTGCAAGGTATGTAAGAAACACCTTTACTGTCTCTAAATCAGTGTATACATACATACACTGATGATAAACCCCTCGTTCTGTCCCTCAGGTTATGACATGTCCACATTCATCAGGCGGTACAGCAGATATCTCAACGAGAAAGCTCTTTCCTATAGGCTGGTGGCTGTGGACTTCACCAAGATGAAAAGAGGGTGGGTAAACCTCACTTCTGCCTGGAGTCAAGATTGTTTTCAAACACATTGTCTCAGCAGGACACAATCTAATCATGCTAGCTCATTACTCCGATAATTAAGTTGTTTTTAAAAGCTGATTAAGTGGTTTATTTTTTTAAAGCGCTAATTAAGATTGCGAGTAAGTGGCGAGTACTGATTTGTTTGTTTATCTGTTTATGGAGCAGTATTGATGGAGTCATGCGCACCATGAACACAGAGAAGCTGATCAAAACGTTGCCTATCATTCAAAACCAGCTGGACGCACTGCTGGATTTCCAGGTTTGTGATGGAGAACATGCATAAATGCTTTAAAACTTCCTAGTGATTTTTCTCTTGCCATTGTTTTACTAGTTATATGCTTCGTAACCCCTATTTAAAAAAAAAAAACTGCATGCAGTACCATTTAAAAGATTGGGGATTTTTGAATTCGTTTATGCTCACCAAGGCTGCATTTATTTGTTAAAAATACTGTACAAGCTGTAATATTGTGAAATAACATTATTACAATTTAATTGAGTTCACTTGAGGAGAAAAAAATCTACTCTGTTTTTCTGAATTAACGAGTTAATTATCTCAGAATTACGAGATACATTTTTTAAAAAATTTTTATGAATTAATGAGTTACTCATAATTTTGAGATAATTAAGTAATTAATTCAGGAAAAACAGAGCAAAAACTTTTTTCCATGAAACATTATCTCAGAATTCTGATATAATTGATTTGTTAATTAAGAAAAACGGAGCAGATTATTTTTCCTCAAGTGAATGCAATACGCTTCCGTAACTTTCTATTTTAATAAGCTAAAGTTTAATTTTTTTCTCGTTAACACTACGCAGAATTTCAGTGTCACATAGTCCTTCAGAAATCATTCTAATTTGCTGATTTGGTGCTCAAGAAACATTTTATTATTATTATATTATTAATTGTGAAAATAGTTATTTTTCCCCTATTTTTGCATTTATTAAAAGAGAAATTTGACGCATTATAAATATTTATACTCTGTTTTTCAATTTGTTTAATGCATCCTTGCTGAAATATTAATATCTACAAAAAAAATGTTTTACTGACCCCCGAAATTTTAACAGGAGTGCATATGAAAATTCAAATCTGTGCAGACAGAATGCATGAATATGTACAGTGTAAAAAGCTCCTTATTCTCTTCTTATAATGAAAGTGATTTTTCACTCTGTTTGAAAAGATGGGTCAGTGTTTACAGTGCAGATTATTTGATTACTCTTGTTATTGAACTGATAAATTCAAGTAGGCTTGGCAACCCTTAAGCCCCAGGTTGGAAAACCCTACTTTAACAGATCAACATTGATGTTGATTCAGTCCAAGCTATTTGGTATGATATGTACTCTCTCGTGTGGATGTGTGCGTGTGTGTCTGTAGGCTAACCCTAATGAGCTGACTAACGGAGTGATCAACGCTGCCTTCATGCTGCTTTTCAAAGACTCCATCCGTCTGTTTGCTGCTTATAATGAGGGTGTCATCAACCTGTTGGGTAAGAGTAATCTACTCCCTCTTACTCTAGAGAGTGTTCTTCTCTCACGCTCTGCTTTAGGGGTTAAGTCTTTGTGCTTTCTGAGCAAAGAATCGTGCAGTTGATTTTGGACCTCACTTTACGTGACATTGGTTTAACTTTGATTTTTAAAACGGAAGAACGAAATGGCTCAGAAAAAGAAAAAATAGCCACTTTTAGATATTGTGTCTGTGGACCTGAGCAGACTGTGCACTAGACTACATTCGCCCCAATGGAAAGCATATTTACACTATCTGAATCGTTTCCTATCTTCTATATAAAATAGTAATAGTGTGAACAAGTAACTGATTTCAGCCACAGCTTCGACGTCTGTTTTGATTCTAGAGAGCATTTGATTGGACAAAAAATCTGATGAGAAGCTGAAGTGCTGGGGAATGTCATCAAAATTGTGGAAGTGAGAGACTGTACGTTTTGAATGCTTAAATCTTCTAAATGCAAATTTTGTCATTGTTTTGGAGCACATTAACTTATAGATAACCTTAAGGCTAACATATTCATACTAAAAGGCAAAAAAAATCCATTTTGATTTTAATGGGACTTAAATAATAAACATAACGATTGTCATTGTTGGTTGCAGTGATTGTACAACCTGTACGTTTCTGATAAAACAAAAAGAAAAATTATCATAGGTTTTAGGGTTTCATGACCCTTTAATGAAATTAGGTCCGATCTTAGTTTTTTAAGCTCTCTGTTTGAGCTCTATTATTTAGTCGTTAAGCCAGTCATTTTTCCGTGATTTTAATTATTTTGTTTTATGTTGTAACATATGGCGTTTAGGTTGGTAATCTAAAAAGGCATTCGAGTGCTAGCTGTCCTTGAGCGAAGCATTACAACAGCTTTTATATGCCCCTGTCTCAGTCAGCCCAGAGTGTTTTGACAGTCCTCTGATGGGTAATTGCAGTCTTTATCTATTTGAGTCACTCTGCTAATCGTTCTCTCTATTCTCTCTCTCTCTCTTCCCTTTTCCCTTTTCAGAGAAATACTTTGATATGAAGAAAAACCAGTGTAAAGATGCTTTGGACATCTATAAAAAGTTTCTGTACAGGATGACCAAGCTGTCAGAGTTCCTTAAAGTGGCTGAGGTACCAATGAGACACACACACACACACACACAATCAAGGGTATTTTGATATGACAGGTCTGACTTTAGAAAGGCTGTCTAGCCCCTCTGCCCGCTCTCTCTCTCTCCCCCTCCATCTCTGATATCTCTCTCTATCCCACAATGCTCTGGCATTCATTTTCTCTGGATGGTTGCATGCACAGAGACCATATTTAGTGTTGCGGCACTGCATTACATTGCCTTGCACAATCCTCATGGACTGTGCCCATAAGCATATACATGTGCCTTCTCTGCAAAAAATGGTTGGTTGTCACTGCATTTCATCCTTCGTATGAATCGAGGATAAATGGACATTGGATAAAAACAGACTGGAATCAGCATTGTATAGTATTTAAGGTCTCATATGATATTCACCTTGATTTGATATTGTTATATAGCTGATATAATCAAAAATGTAAAAAAGTTTCTGAAATTAAAGAGATTTATAATGTTACAAATGATTTCAATTTGCTAAATATTTCTATCCAAAGTTATATATTAATTGTTTAAAAAAAACATTTACACATATATTGGTTTCCATTAAAATATTTTTTTCAGCTTTGATGATAATAATAAGCGACACTGAAGAGTAAAATTCAGCTTTGCCATCACAGGAACAAATGACTGTTTCAAACATTAAAATTAAAATAGAAAACCATTATTATATATTGTAATATTTCACAATATAAATTTTATTACTCTATTTTTATCAAATAAGTACAGATTTGGTGAGCGTAATAGACTTTCAAAAAGAACCCAACCCAATGTAAATTCACCCCCAGCAATTTCTACAATCTGAATCCAGTAATCATGAGCGACTGTAAAAGCTATCTTTGAAAGTGATTGGTCCAAAAGTGCGGGAACACTGCACATGGATTGTACCCCACTAAGACTGCTGTATACAGTGTGGTAAGATTCGTTATTTGTCTCCTGCCATTCATACTGTGGTCATTGATGGCTGTCTTTCATACTGTGGATTCACGCGGCTGAAGTTGAGAGCTTTTAAAGTTTCAGTGTCCTGTCTCTCTCCTTCTGGCCCAGAAGAAGATCTGTTTTTATAGGACTCTCCCTCCCTCTTCTCTCTCTCTGACACTGATGAATTTCCATGCTGCTGCCTTCTTTCCCACAATTCCCAGCTCCGTTCATTCAGCCAGCCGTTAGACTGTCTGGTTTATTTTCAGACTCGCTGTTCTTCTTCTGATGCATCAGAAATCTCAGGGAGTTGATTTGAAAATCAGTGTCCATCCAATGTAAGATGATTGTCTAATTTGCTGTTTTACCCCCATTGGGTCTCATTTAAATGTCATCATTTGTCAAAATTGTTTTTGAATGTTAACCACTCCACACGGCACAGTCAGCCGTGTGAGATCTTATCAATGTCTTTGTCCGTTCCCATTGGTCCTCCGTGGCTCTCGGCATGCCACACCACTGTTACATTTATTTCTATCATTTTTAAGTCACTGCATGAGGTATTGATCCGTTATGTTTGTTCTTTTTCATATTTCCCCCCCTCCCCCTCGTTTATTTGTTTGTTTACCTTTTTTGTTGTTGTTTTGTTTATGACACAGCAAGTTGGGATTGATCAGGGTGACATCCCAGATCTCACTCAGGTCAGTGTACATTTCATCTCCACTTTCTGTTTTTCCCTCTTCTTCCTCACTATGCTGCTGCTGTGTCGTCCATCACACCAACGCTCTCCCTTTTTTCTTTCCTCTCTGTGTTCCCCCTGTCTTCGTCCTATCTCTTGTTGTCTGATGTGCTGTTTTTGTACCCATGCTCACTGTTATTTAGACGTTCTCTCTTGTGTTTGGTTTTCAAAAGTTCGATCAAATATCAAACACCTGTGTCTGTGTTTAGTTCCCTTTCAATGGTGTGTTTAGTGATGATCACACTATTTCAGTGTAGCTTTAAGGATCTACACTTGATATCCGTGTTTGAATGTGTTGACATTACAGAGCGGGGTTAACACACTGAATGAAAGGTTATTTCCTTGTTTGGTAACACATTGTTTATTGTTCCTTTCAGACGACTAGAGGATCTTACCTTGTAGGTGGTGGGTTATTTGCACTGCTTGTATTTGACATAATCTGGGCTAATACTAGTGCTGGGTGATAAATCAAACATTTACCACATATTAAAAATGCTGTTAACCAGCATTGTTAAAATTTATTAGTGCTAGGACAAACTAGGTAATCCCAAGAATCGATATTTTATTTCAGTTTGAATTATTTAAATATAATTTAATTTAAATCTTTATTAAAAAAAATAGTTGAAACATACATATGTCATGATGTATGAATGTTATGTATGAATTAAATGCAAGTAGCCTACAAATCAGTTAATTTTAACCTTTAATATTAAAGTGATGTACCAATGGGGGTTCCCTGTATAGTTTGCAGGATTAGTTGAGAGATTATTTTTTTCCTTGAAAATTTGTCATGTATTGTACCTGATAGACCCCAATTAATCGATTTTGAATCTAATCTAAGTTGAACCAATTCATGGCTGTCAATGCCCAGCCATAATATTTATGTTTATAAGAAAGCAGTTTTGCACTCATCCTAGGTACATAAATATGTTAATATTTTAACAAAAATATTATAATACCATCTTTTAAATGAAACGAGGGACATATAAAAAATCAAACTGTGCCTTAGTTAAAAAATAAATTGATAAATATGCCTCAATGTTTCTGCAAAAATATTTGGGTTTGTATTTTTGTTTATGTATTGTTGTGCTACATAATATTGGAATGAGAAGAATGATTTAAAAAATATATAAATAAAATAATATAAATGCTTATTCATATAATAATAATAATACTATTTAATATTGATTTAACAATTTAAATGTGTATGTATATGTAATATTATGTAAAATAATAAAATCTATGAATAAATAATATAAATGTATGTATTTGGTTATTATTTGTAAGTAATTTCTTAACTAAATTTTATTGTATTTTGAGTCTGAATCTTAATGGTTTGGTTGAAATAATTATTTTGTAAATAAAAAGTCACTCATTTAAGAGCCAATACATACAGTATATATTGAGATATCATCAAATGGTAAATATTGAGTTAACTTTTCTAGTTATATCTCCCAGCCCTAGTTTGTTCCTGACTGCATCAGCAGATTCATCCCTTTAAAACCAGACTAACTGATTAAATGCGTCTCAAACTGCCATCTTCTGCCCTGTCACTTTGCAGGCATGGCTGTACGTCGCTATTTCTGCTGATCTGAGACCAGACTCACAGTTGTCTCTTTATGGTTTGATCAAATCGTTGGCTCAGATCAGCATAAAAGCAGATCTCCTGCTGGGTTGCATGGCGGCTTCGTGCTTGTAAACCCCCTGGCCATCAAAGTCGGTGAAGGTGGAGCTCTCTAGCACAGAGCTGCTATATGTTGTTTTTTTCCGCCTTTATGTGAGAACTGCCCCAGCGGCCTTCGTTTGTAGGATTGTGATGAAGTATTCATGTAACCTCACTTTGTCCTTAGCCAGCACGCACATCTATAATGTAGCTATTTAATCAAAAGAAAGTTCTCGTCATCTCTTCGAGGAAATCAAATCAGACAGGAAAGAAGCAAATTAAAAGCTGTTGCCCTTTCATCTCTCTTTTTTTTTATCTCACTTCTTTGGAATACACTTTACCGCTTAGTAAAAATGTCCGTTTTCTACTTCTATTTGAATTGTAGACTGCTGCACATGTATTTTTCCTCTCTTTTGGCTTCTGTTTTCTGTGGGATGGATTAAACCCAAACTGCCCTCACAGCGATGTGGAGAAAAAGCCAACCTAGATCAGATCCAGACATGTTGGCCAGCGCTGCCAGCTAGGCTCAGTCAAAGAGCTTACCTTCCCCTTAGTCCATAAGAGCAGTTTATACACGATTTGTCTGTTCTGGAAACTTGGCTCAAAGCACCTGCTCTTTTCACCGACCGTGAGCTCTGAGCTTGTGCTAACATTTACTCTCATTTGAATGAAGCAGCACGAGGTGTGTGTGCTCTGCTCTTAGGTGCTAACATACACATTCCGTGTTTGCTGATCTGGATTGTTTAATGATTCCTCATGTCGTTAAGATAATTATTTTCGGAAACTAAATCCTAGAACGGTGTAAAAGGCTCAGAGGAAGGTTTTCGACTCAAAACACAAGAATGTCTCGCAGAAATCCTGAAGTACTAGTTCCAAAAGCCAGTGTAAAGCCATTTTAGTGATTTTTATATTGGTGACCTCATGGGTCTGTCGTGTGTCTAAGGTTTGGATTTTCAAGTGTGCATGCCACTTCCTCTCTTTTTATATTTGTACTTTTCCTCTCTCTTGTTTTCTGAGCTTGTTTATCCTTTGCCTGTTCTCCTCTTCACAAAAGCTTAAAGCATGCTCCTGTTTTTATTTGCTGAAACTTGGGTTGATCAAGTGGGTGTGTGTGTGTTAAGTGTGTTTGACTTGTGAGTGAGTGTCGTACTCTTTAAACCGGTTGCTGTGTGTTTTTGTTGAGTTCTTGACTCGTCTTTTTTCTCCTGCAGGCTCCCAGCAGTCTCCTGGAGGCTCTTGAGCAGCACCTGGCCTCTCTGGAGGGAAAGAAAACCAAGGAGCTCTCCGCTGACAACAGGTTCGAACCGTACAGATCCAAACAAACCAGAATCACTTTGGATATTCTGTGAAGTAATTGTCTACCAAATAAAACTGCCACGCATTTGAAAGGTTCATAAAGAATTTGCAGAATAAATCCATATGAATTGAGCTGTTAATCCAAGTTTTCTGTACAAACACGGCTGCTTTGAACAGGTTTAATTTAGGCTTTGATTCACACTACTTCGATCTCATCAAATATGGTAAACACACACTCAACTGCGCTGACATAATGTGCGAGAACCAATGAGGTTCATTCTTGCGCATGAAGCATGCATGGTTGACCTTCCATGTTTACCACATTAATTAATAGATGGGGAAAAAAGGATTGAATTACTAGTATGAATTAATGGTAATGAACAGAGATAACCTAAAGCCTTTTTACAGAACCTAGCAAATCTAACATTCACTGATTTTTATATATATATCTAAAAACTGTAATGTTTTCTTGGTGGTACCATATGTTTGGTTTTCACTTTGCACTGCTATTGATCATAAATATTGCGAATTAAAGTCACTTGATTGAATAATATTAATTGAGTGGCAGGCTTGTCATAAAATAACATATAAGCGTCCCATTTTGTGACAAATAAAACCGTTTTTTAGGCAATTAACTTTGTTTTAATTAGGCTAATGGCATCTCAGTTATCTCAACATTTTAAAACAGAAAAACAAAAATATGTAGTCATATTTAAGATTCTGTATGCCACCTGATACTGGAACAACTATGATTAGTAAGAGATTTGTAAATAGCCACATACTGATTTCTTTTGGGGTTGTGAACAATGTTAAATTGATCAGGTCTTAAAGAAATGAAAGGGAAAACTCACTTCTGTGTGGATTTTTATTTATTTTTTTGTCTGCAGAGCCAACACTCTGTCCAATGCGGTGTCGACCCTGTCCAACACCGGGATGTCCTTCTCCTTCTCATCCAGCAGGATGGACGAGAAGGAGAAGCAGCAAGCCCTGGAGGAGGAGCAAGCCCGTCTGCAAGCACTCAAGGTAGGCCATGTTCTCTTCTTGATTAATTATATATATAAAGATTATACAATACATGCATATCCCAACTCGATCTAAGAGAAGGCTGTTTCAGCTGAGTTTTGGCTGGGTTGGAGCTGCTGTTCTGGGAAAATTGTGTCCTACACATACATGATTGTTTATACAATACGCCCTTGTACCTTCAATGATTAGCCTCCAGCAGTAAGTAGTGACGAGGTTAATCAAACTTCTTTGTCCCCATCAGGAGGTACTGTCATACCTCGCACAATGTACAATGTATCCCCAGATGCACTGTGGCTCCGTATCTGAATAGTGCAAACATTCAGAGCAATTTCAAAGTCCAACATCAAAATATTTACACAGCCCATGTTCAAATAAGTTTGTGTGAAATTGAACTGGTGTTTCTTGGTGATTTTATTGTTTTCTCAACACTCCCGGAGGGGCAAGTTTTCTTGCTACCGCTACCGCTTTCGCTTTCTGTGTGTTATTTTGTCAGTGTTGTAAAGGGCATATCAAAAGGCATAAAACTTCAACATGTCACAACCTTCTTCCTCTCTGTTTAGAAAATCTAGGACTGGAAACAAAATCAGTTTTTATTGTTAAAGATTGCAATTTTAAATGAGATTTTAAGTGAATAAAAAAGCTCCAGGTTTGCTGTGATTATTTTTAAGGCTGCATTTGGCCAAATATTTTGTGTTGATATGACTATAATTAATAATGTTAGCAATTATTATTGTTGTTGATGCATTTTTAAGACACTGGGCAGCATGGACAGACTTTAGACCAGACATGACTCTAGGTTTTACTTGATCTAAAAGCAACTCAATTTACTCTAGTGACTTGCTTGGCTTGAAATGGTCCAACATATTATTGATTTGTGACTTTTCTTGTTCTTTTCATATGGTTGGTTTAGGCTGTTCTAGTTTCTGTCAAGGGAAATGACTTGGGAAATCTTTTTATCTCAGCCATTTCTTATCCACCTCTTTCCCACGCCCCATGATGCTTTCCGCGAATTATGGGAGTAACTTCCTTTAAACTATAACAATCAGTGAAAGGCTCGCTCAATAAACCCCTTTTTTTCAACAGTTGGGTACAATGAGGTAACATTATTCTACTCACCTTTTAACCATCAAACATAAAAAGGAAACTTTAAAAGTGTAAAAGCGTTATATTATTCTTCTGATGTCTGAAAATAAAACATGAAGGTAAATTGACAGCTCATTTAGTCAAACTGACCGATAAGGATTATTTTTGGCGCAACATCATAATTTGTTTCAGTCTTTTTGAGTAGAAGTTCACCAATCCAAAAGTACCTCCCATAATTTAAAACGCAACATGGTCGTCAAGAGAATGGTGGATACAGCCACAATACAGACCCACATCTGCCCGAGTTGCTGTAATCTGTCTGATTTCACAGAGCTCAGATAAGGAAATGCTCTGTGCTGTCCTGCTCTACAGTGACCATTACACAAGTATTCAGCCAAACAGCCCAGTCTTTACATACTTCACATTCTCTGTCAATGTTTTTTCCTGTGTTTTGTGTGTTTGTATAGAACCAGCGTCTGAAGGAGATTGGCATACACACCCCCTCCGCCTCCCCCAGCACACAGTCTATGGGCAGTGTCAACAACCATAATGCGGGCATGGACCTTTTCACCAACACCACAAGCCCACCCTCAACCAACAGGTCATTGACATACTGTACATGATTGCAGTAGATATTATTCCATACGATAATACAAAACAATATGTATGACACACAGCATAAACACATAAAAAAATACATGTACACATTGTACAAAAGTTGAATTTATACACTGCATTTGGATCTTTTTGGTTTGGTGGCTGGTTTAAACTCTGTTGGCATCATGAATCTCGTGATTGTTGTTGGAGTCAGCCTCGCTGATGATGTGAGTTGGTTGTCTTAAGATGTGGACAGGTGGTCACGACCCAATCTTTTCACCCAGTTTGACTTTTAATGCATTTTGGAGGTGTTTTCTGACTCTAAGTTGCTCAATAATGTAATCCAAATGTGCCATTGGTGAGAATGAAAAAGCCTTGTGCAGTGCTCCAGACAAAAAAAATCTATTGCTATTGCCTCTAGGAGCTATTGCCTCCTAGAAGTGGGAAAAAAATAGGCGCCCAATTATTTTTTTTAAGTGCAACAAAAGAATAAGCGTGTTTTAATTTTGTCATGTGTTGTGGATGTCCTAGGAACTAAGATTCACTTAAAGTAGGGCCTGAATTGCTTTTCCAGCTTGAGAACTACACAAAGTTACAAATAATTGTTCTTTTCTACAGAATCTGAGCTATTATTGAATCTTTCTCATATTTAAGTATAAGGATTATGTGATATATAGTGCATATATTTAGCAAAATCTATAGTTATTTTTCTAGCTGCTTTTTGAGGTAAAAAGTTCTCAGGTTGTCACCAAAACTACATTTATTGCTTGTATTTTGAGATGAATTTTGAGATGAAATTGACAATTTGAAAGCTGAAAGTTTATTTGTTTACTAAACTTAAAGACATTAAAAGTGACGCATTAAATGTGACAGTTAAGTACAAATATTACTGCGATTATGGATGACTGCGCTACAAATAATGCGAAGTTCAGGCAGTAACAGAAAACAGCAAAGATTAAAAGATATTTAGGATAAGAATTCATATCAGAATCAATTATAAACGAGAATTGTGGACAATCTCGTCCACACAGCTGATGTTTATCTGTTGTAGTTTATCCACGTTTTGCGCACGAAATAGATGCTGCCTTAATGCACTTTTAGGGTACTTGCGTGTTCATTCATTGACACGTTGTTTTCTCTCACGCTGGCTCAGCCGTGCTTTGAAAGAGCCTGATATTAACATGCGTTTTTGTCACGGAAAGCTGATACTCGCTGTCCCCGTCTGTATTTTGGCTGGTAAAAGGCATGTAAGTTAATTCACTAGTATCTCTAAATGTAGTCTGCATTGACTAAGTAAAAAAGAGATCACTGGACACTTTTTGTGAGAAAATCCCCCAGCTTCTGCTTCAGATTCCTTCCCAAACCCTACCAAGCCTTTTACAGAACATATACAAGACTGTGAAGCATTTTAGGTGCTATACAGTACATGAGAGTAAGGAGGGAGTTCTAGATGTCGACTACAGAAAAAGGACACAGACATCAATACTTGCTGTTTCGATTGTCTGCCTCTCTTGAGTAAATTGATGAAGCCACTTGGCCTGTTGGTGCAATGTCTTAACCAATAAAAATCCAACTACAGTCCAGTTGCTTTTGACATTGAACAATAATCTAGGTTATGATTTCTCAAACTTTGGGAGCGCTGTCATACTATCGATATACACACTATCGTTCAAAAGCTTGGAGCAAGTAAGTTTCTTGAAATCTCCCTCACCAAGGCTGCATTCATTTAATCAACAATGTGGTCAAAATGGTGAAAACGTTATCCTAATTTAAAATAACTGTTCTCTTTATTAGTTAAAATTTTATTTATTGTGAAGGCACCGCTGAATTTGCATCAGTCATTTTCCAGTCTGGTCACATGATCCTTCATAAATGATTCCAATATGCAGATTTGGTGATTATTTATAATGGTTCTCATTATTATATTTGTGGATATCGGAATACCTTATATCAGGATTCTTTGATGAATAGAAACTTTAAATGAGTTGTTTTTATTTGAAATCGAAATCTACATTGTAAAAGTTTAATGTATGCTTGCTGAAATAAAGTATTAATATCTTAACAATTAGAAATAATTTAACTTATTCTCATCCCAAATTTTTTAAATGCTGTGTCTTAATGTTGTATTGTAAGACCTTCAAATAATTTCAATACATTTTTTATAAAATAGTATAAAATACTGCAATATATTTACAAAATAATCGCAATCTCTGTGGTAGTATTTGAATGTATTACTTTTTAAACTAATTTCCTTTTTTTTCCCACAGCATGCCAAACCTCACCAGTGACTTGTTTGACCTCCAGCCTGCCTTCGTTCCTGCAGTGCAGAGCGCTCCTATCTCCAACAGCAGCAGTGCCTGGGGAGGTGCGGCCCACTCCACCCACACACACACCCCATCACTAATGCCGCCTCTGTTGCTTTACCACTTTAGATCGCTGACCTTTAATATAGTCCCAGAAAAATCATTAGAACAGATCAATCCTTTGTTAACTTGCAGTAAATCTTCATTTAATTATTTGTTCGTTCACTCCCAAGTTCATTCCTATGTACATTGTCTGTTTCAAATCCTTACAAGCTGTATTTGTGTCCCCTTTACCAAGTGCTGCCATGAGCCCTTGAGTGTCCTCCACTTTTTTAATGTTTTTGAAAGAAAGAAAACTCTTATACTCACCAAGGCTGCATTTCCAGTAAAACAGTAATATTGTGAAATATTGCAATTTAAAGAATGTTTTTTATATTTGAATATTTTACTATTTAATTTATTCCTGTGATGACAAAGCTGAATTTACAGCACCCTTTATTCCAGTCTTCAGTGTCGCATGATCCTTCAGAAATCATTCTAATGTGCTGATTTCTGCTCAGTTATTATCAATAATTGTTGGCGCTCAGTTTTTAATAATGGCTTTTATTATGCTCAATCTTAACTCTGACTCGGCTGCATATTATTTTTGTGGAAACCGTGATGCTTTTTTTTTCAGGATTTTTTGAGTAGAAAGTTTTGTAATAATAAATGACATTTTTAAGTAATTTGAAATCGGTTCTTTAAAATGTTAATAATATTTCACACTATTTTTGTTTTTACTGTATTTTTGATCAAATAAGTGCAGACTTGGTGAGTGAGATTCTTCTTTTGAAAACATAACTCTTAATTATTCCAAACTTTTGACAGGTAGCGAAATGTCGTATAGACTGTTGGGTTGTAGTGTGCAGTGGTGTTTGGTTTGCAAAAATGCATAATAAGAGTACATCACGACCACAAAGGGAGCACTCTTCTAGTTTACGTGATCACAAATGAGACACCTACAATTTTGGGGACTTCACGAAAACACTTGAGGACCGTTCTGTAGGAATCATTTTAGAGCATCGTAGGCCCAGTGATGTCTAGATGAGCAGCTGGCTAGGATTTGCAACCCAAACTGTGTTTTTGTGTGTTCGTTTTTTATTCCTCGTACCCATCCATCCTATTGTGCCGGTTTAGATCAATGTTTTATAGATATTATGAAGCTGACCGGTTTGGGTACCATTACGCTGAGGAAGTATCTCTTCGGTTGGGAGCCTTGCTTAGTGTCAGAAGTTCATTTTCAATAGTTCAGCACATCTGCTGGGATAGTGTGAATTGAGGACACAAGGTACAGAGTGTAGACACACTGCCAGACTCTTAACTATGCCAGGATTTGTAGGTCACAGCATGCACTTGGAGCGTACGCTTTACAGCTAGTGGGCAGGTGCGCCGAGGGCTAGCCAGACGCACAATGAGATTCAGGCCTCTAGAGACCCACCTATAGTACCAACAGTGCAAAGACACCCCAATGTAGACAGATGGAGGAATGAGGTGTATTTTTAAAAAAGGGGGGGGGAAGGACTGCTGAGTAATGAGCAGAGGAGTGAGAAAGAGCCACAGGCACAGATTTAAGCTGTATATTGTTATTTACATTAGAAATTGTGCAATAACTATAGGAATCCACTGCATTTTTGGCTGTCTGAAGCACTTGGGCTTACCGAAAATGGTATTTAATAACATTTTCAGACAAAATTGGCATTCTTGGATGGATGGAAACTGTTATCAGAAATTTTAATATATTGGATACAGTATGCATGTAAAATGGTCCATGTTTAACTGGGCTACACATTTTCTATTGCTGTTATTTAGATATCCAGGCAAAAAGTCATAAAATCACTTTTAAAATAGCATGTGCAAAAACTACTATATAACAAGATTAATAATGGGCCATTTTAGATCAACAAGCCAGTGATTTAATAGGCCATATCATTACTCCGATTTTATTTTGATGAATTGTGCATCTCTAGAATCAATTTAAATGGTGGATCATCTCTAATATATTGCCAGAAAAGAAGTCATGTACACTACCGTTTAAAAGTTTGGGGACGGTCATAAATCTCTTACTTTTTTGTTGTGCTGCTTAATTGTTTTTTGGAAATCATAAAATATATATAATTTTTCTCATGATTCTTTAATGAACAGAAAGTTCAAAACAGCATTTATTTGAAGCAAATCTTTTGTAACTATGAGTCTGAATCTGTCAGTATTAAAATTAAATCACCCTAAACTTTTCAACGATAGTATACAAACGAGACATGCACATAATGGCTATAATAAATGTTTGGAATTTATTTTAATTTTATAGCAATTATGATTGATTAGTTAAATGATTCATTGATTTATTCGGCCCTTCCATGAAAATCAATAGAATGTCAAGGAAATTTTGATAGGGAATTGCTATGCAACATTTTCTATCCTATATTCCAATAATCTCAAATGTCTGGAAAAGTCATGGGAGTTTAGTGGTCAAAAGATGAGGGAACAGTATCAGGTATTTTGCAGAGCGACAATCCAAATGTGTTGTGTGACATCTGTCCATGTTTTGTGTGTGTGTTACTCTCAGGTCTAGAGAGCAGCACTCTTCATCCCATGGCTTCCATTCCCACCATGAATGTAGATTTTGATGCTGTATTTGGGACTAAAGCTTCCAATAATGATGTGAAGCCATCAGCTGGTAAAATATCTCACAAGTGTGATCTACTCATAACTGCGCTTATTAATCTTTAAAGGTTTGATCCTTGCTGTGGCGCTTAATATCTGCAAAACTTAGTAACCTTCACCCAGAATAAATCTCTTCTGCTGGTTTTGCTGTATGGTGAGTTTGTGGAGCTTTTGCTGCTGGAAAACTGAAACGAATTGTGCAGCCGGCTGCAGAACCTGTCCGCCATACTCGGTTCTGGAGAGATTGGGAATGTTCTTTGGGGAAACGCTCATGCTTTTTTCCCGCCACTTACTCGCTCACTTCGCTGCTCTGTGGCTGTGGACGGTCTGTTATCATCCCCTCATCCATCCAGTGTGTGCGTATGTGTGTGTGTGTTAGTGGTGCTGACTGGCATTTTTCTCCATCTGTTAATCGCTTGTTACACTCCTTATCTGACACAGAACGCAGACTCGCACTCATTTCCACTCACCAATATACTCTTTCTCTCTCTGTCCCTTTTCCTTCCTCTTTTGTTTTTTATCCTCTATTTTTCTTACCTTTTGCTCTTTTTGTTTGTCTCCACCCACCCCTTTGTCTTCTTTTTTATTTGCTATTTCCTGGGTTGTAATGGCTGATCTGATGTGGTGAGTGTACTTCTTTTTTTTTTTTGGCCTCCTTGTTCCTGCTGGCGAAGCAGGAAGTAGAACTGTATAAATATGGCATGTGTCAGCAGACTCTCTCTCGCTTTCTCTCATTTACTAAAAGAATTAGCAAAAGGCCCTGTGCTATTTACCATTTTAAAACCATCAGAGCCCTCTTCAATTAATGAAACTGTTTGATTCAACATGAAATGACATTTACAAAAGTGCTATTTTAGTATTGTTTATATACAAATATAGTAGAACATTTGTTCATATTTTGAATTGGCTTTTATTTTTATACATTTTATAAATTATTTTTAATTTTGTTCATTTTAATTTTAAGTTTTAGCAATTGTCATTTATTATTAGCTTTTTCTATTTATATTTACAGTAGCTTTAATTGAAATATTTTCTATTTCTAATAAGTTTTTATAAGTTGAAGTTAATTTGTCTAATATTCACATTTTATTTAATTTCAGCTTTTACTTTAGTTATAGAAAATGATTAACTTGATATAAGCAAATATTCCGTATAAGACTTGATTTGGATATTACTTTATATAAGGTATTATTTGGATTATAAAAAGTGGACTATCTATATTCACATTTACATTTATTCATTTAGCTGACGCTTTTATCCAAAGCAACAATATGTCAGAGGTCGCATGCCTCTAGAGCAACTAGGGGTTAAAGGTCTTGCTCAGGGACACATTGGTGTCTCACAGTCTCTCACACCAAAGGCATGTGTCTTATCCACTGCGCCATCACCACTATATATAAATGTAGACAGAGCTGATAGTTTGCAGTCAATTGGGATGTTAAATATCAAGTTCATGCTGCATTACATACAATAGAAGTCCAAAACGAAGCCTAAATATCTACTGGTTAACATTTAATCAATATCCTGTGTGACCTATGTGATTTCAGCCAAAAAGGAGAAATCATTTAAGATTTATCACATTTGAATGAAGATTACAAATACATTTTTTTTCACCGATTAATCATGCCCAATAAGACCTGAAACATGTATTAAGAAGGTAAATGGGGCCAATAATTTGTTTTCATGTTGAATTTTAATGCCTCAATAAGAAGAAAAGGGGATGTCATACATTTCCAGTTTCTTTAAGGACCCCCGCCATGTTATTCCCTCTTAGATCTCTGTGTGGTTCCTCCCATCCTGACCTCATGTTCTACTCTACATCTCTCTGGGTATTTTGTCATGCCATGAGTGGCCTCACAGGGGCTCATCCCCGCTGCTCACATCATTATAAAGATCAGCAGGACTTTCAGCAGGACAGCACACTTTCTCTCTTCCTACTCCTGTCTGTTTGCTCTATAACACTTATGATCTAACCAGCCCAGTGCAATAAGTTTCCAGCAACTAGCAATTTATGTGTCCATACTGAAAGCGTTACAGATACTCAGTGTGATATTTTCACTTCCATTGAGAGCGTCTATGACATTTCATGTACAGTTATATTGAGTTGCCATGCGCTGATCCTGTTTTTTCGTTCCCAAGACCAACAGAATACAGAACTCTGATCTGATAATGCTGTTCATCTGTACGAATTAAATTTGATCCTTTTCGGTGCTCAAAGGGTTAGTTCACCCAAAAATGACAATTCTGTCACTATTTACTCACCCTCATGTTGTTCCAACCCCGTAAGACCTAATTAAAATTACAAATTAAGATATTTTTGATGAAATCTGAGAGCTGGATCACTCCTGCATACTAGTCCATAGGCTTCTTGAGGAATTGAAACTTGCCGGCCTTGAAAAGCTATTTAAGACATCGTTAAAATAGTCCAAGTGACTAGTGGCTCAATCTTAACTTTATCAAGCGACGAGAACATTTTTTGTGCTCAAAAACACACAAAAATAACGACATTATTTTAACTATTCACTTTCTTCTCTATGGGCCTCTAGTCAGTTAACGTAGTGCGATAGCGTACAGCTACATTACACGTAGGCTCACTATTGGCCGACGCTGGTCATGTGTGTGATGTGTGTGACGTACAATAACAGAAGCATACATTATTAAACTAGTAACCTGACTCGAGGCAGAAAGAGAAGTAAATGAATAGTTGAAATAAAGTCGTTATTTTTGTTGTATTTTGTGCACAAAAAGTTTTCTCGTCGTTTGATAAACTTACGATTGAGCCTCTCTAGTCACTTGGACTATTTTAACTAAGTCTTTAATAACTTTTCGAGGGCAGCAAGTTTCAATCCCTCAAAAAGCCTATGGACTAGTATGGAGGAGTGATCCAGCGCTCAGATTTCTTCAAAAATATCTTAATTTGTGTTCCGAAGATGAACGAAGGTCTTACAGGGTTGGAACAACATGAGGGAGAGTTTTCATTTTTTGAGTGAACTAACCCTTTAATCGTAACAACCACGTCTAACACACAGTAGCGAATTTGGTTTGGTCAAGTCTAACTGATACCTAATTCATTAAAAAAAACCTCAACTCCGCAGAATTGGTAACCAAACGTATAATCAAATCTCCTTAATCGCTTTTATTGCTGGTCGCTTGATGTGTCGCTTCTGGTTAGGTGCCAGTCTGCTGCAAAAATCAGTGGCTTGTCACTCTCATAATACTTTAATGGATTCATCAATGGATTAATCAGTCTTTTTTTTTTTTTCAGGTTATGATGGGTTAGGTGACTTGTTGAAGCCCACAGTGACGGTTCACAGTCAGGTACCGGTCATGTCCCATCATACAGACAGTAAACTGCTGGCCAATGACCTGGACTCGTCTCTGGCTCACCTCGTTGGCAGTGAGTCCCTTTCCCTCGCAGTATTATTTGTCTGTTTGTGTGGCTTTCTTTATTTACTTGGTCATAAGTCCCTGACCTTCAAATTGCATTTGTGCTACTCTACTGAACAGAGAGTCAGCAGCCATATGGTGCTAGATGCTATGTGTGTGTGCTTAAGGGACAGAGATGAATTAAACCCAGCTTATGGGAAATGAATAGGTCTCTGATGCCTCCAAGTCTTCCAATATTACGCTGATGTGAGGCTGTTCTAACGGTCTCTCTCTTTCTCTCGCTTTCTTTTTAGACTTGCAGTTTGGTGGAACACTAGTCAAAAAGTGAGGATTTCAATTTAATTATCTGAATCATTTCTGGTTGCATGCTTCAACCTGTTATAAGAGGAAGTGTCTAGCTTCTCTGACTTTGTTTGTTTGCATGCAGATCTGATATGCATTGGACTCAGCCTGGAGAGAAGAAGTTGACTGGTGGTACTAACTGGCAGTCAAAGACGATGAGCAGCACCACTGCCTGGAGCCCCGCCCCGCTGCCACCCGCTGCCATGCCACCTGCCGCCATGCCCATGCCACACATGGTGAGAACACACACATGCACACAAACACACACTAATATACAGCCATCTAAACATCCTTGCTCTACTGTTCAAAAGTTTGAGGCCAGTAAGATTTTTCAAAGAAGTTGCATTTATTAGATACAGTAATATTGTCAAATATTAAAATTACTTTTTAAAATTTTAAAAAGATTTTAAAATTACTATTTTCTATTTTAATATATTATAAATGTTCATTTTAATGTATTATTTAGCATCATCTCTCCAGTCTTCAGTGTCACATGAAACCATTCTAATATGCTGATTTGCTTCTCAAGAAACATTTCATTTTGCTGCTTAGTATTTTTTTGGAGACCCTGATGCAGTTTTTCAGGATTCTTTGAGTGGAAAGTTAAAAAAAAAAAAGCATTTATTTGAAATATAAATCTTTCGTAACAATTTAACAGTATTTACTGTCACTTTTGATCAAATTAATGCATCCTTACTGAATGATAGTGTTCATTTCTTACCGACCACAAAATTTTGATTGATTTCTGCAGTCAAATTGTTTTGGACAAATGACACTAAACTCTATAATTTACGAGGCAAATGATTTCCTACATCTCTGTGGAGTTTTTATTGTCTCTCATATCACACTAAATTCGATTTCTTCTCACATAACAAAAATTTCCACTCAATATTTTATGTCCATTTATTTATTAGTACTGTAGCCATTTAAGTAGGGTCGTAGCAAATTTAAGGGTCCTTTACTTCCTGATGTCTTGATCACCCTGTAACCGGATGACTGTAGATTTAACCAGTACTTAATATATACAGACATTCTTGTATATGTAAACGGATGTATTCTCTCACACACACATAATTTCAACTAGTCATAATTTCAACTAAATAAACTTATAAACATAAAGGAATCCATCAGCTGGAAAGCTGAATTCACAGCAAATATCAATTTTTTTTTTTCATTTAGATGTAGGTAGTATTGAGATGGCAAGTTCTACTCTTGTTTGCTATTATACTATATTGTGTATTTTCAGGAAATATGAGTGAGTGTGTAAACTTCCTGTTCTCAAGCTGTGTGTATTGATCCAGTCGGGCAGGTGAGGTGTTAGTGTGTTCTGAGACAGGAAGGAGATGACGAGATGATTTAGCTGTTTACATGTGGTTTTGGCGCCTCGTCTGTCTCACTCAGGGCGTTCAGTGTCGATTGACCTCTGAACTGCATGAGTTGAGAGAGAGCAGATGTCTGTGAATGACTAACTTTCAATGTCTTTCTTTCTGTCTCCTTCCACCTTTCCTGTGGTCTGCATCTTTCTGGCTTGTTTCTCCCCGCGTCTAACATCTTCATCTCTCCTCTCTGTATGTTTCTGTCTTTCTCCCTATCTTCTTTCTTGTGCTTAACCCAGCAGACTGGAATGTTCTATACTAGTTATGTAAGTACCTCCTATAACTGAAAATTCTATTATCTTGAGTATCTTTTGAGAGGGATCGACTCTTATTCCCTCACATTTCTCTCTCTTTCACACTCTCCTTCTCCACACCTAATTTTTTTTATGTCTATCTACACCTATTCAGTCTAATGAATGAAGTTTTCAGTAAAGTGATATGGTGAAAATGGTTAGTTATTTAGAAAAGCTTGCCTATATGAACGAAAATGAAAACACTCTGGTTGTTCATGTGCTTATGAAGCAACACACAAGTCCTTGTCAAATTATAATGTTGTGATGCCTAAAATCAATTTTATAATTTAAAATGATTGCTTTTGACTGTTATTTTATCTATCTAGACAAAATAGTTATGTAGTTTTAAGCAAACTTAACATGAAACATCACAGCAGATTTTTAGTATTGGTGAATACTTAACTAGTAATAATTATGGCAGAGCTGTTAATAATATGGTGCCTTGTTTTTGCATTAGCTTGAGGTTGTTTACCACAGTGACTTTATATGTCTCATGAGACTAATTAAAAAACAATAGTTTGATGTCTCTGAATCTCTGGTTCCAGACCTTATGCCCCCAAAGGCAATTTTTACATTGTGTGTGAAGAGGTTGAAAATGGATACTCTGTGTGAATAGGCCTTTACACCCTCTTTTTCCATTTCATGCCTGATAAACACAGAAAATGTCATATGTTGATTTCCCTGTGACATATAGATGTTTGTTTGGTCTCTCTTGCCCTTTCTGTAGCATTTGATGCATCCATCTTTTGACTTGCAAACCAGACCTGTGCAAATGTGTGTGTTTGGGGACTGCATTTTACGTAACTTGCTTACGATTCAAAACCGATGAATATATGCTATATGCCAATGAGTAAAAATCCATGCTTGTCATGTCAAATGAGGTGTTAGGCTTTTAAGTGTATGACAGATATTCGGGTAAGTAAGTGTTTTAGGGAAAACTCTTTCAGACATACAGTACCATCCGAAAGTTTGGGGTTGGTAAGTTGTTTTTTAATGTTTTGGAAAGGCTGCATTTATTTGATCAAAAATTACTATTTAAAATAACTTTTCTACATTGATATACATTTTAAAATGTAACAATTTCCGTTGATGCAAAGCTGAGTTTTCAGTATCATTACTCCAGTCTTCAGTGTCACATGATCCTTCAGAAATCATTCTGATATGCTGATTTTCTACTCAAAAAGTATTTCTTATTATCAATGATGAAATGAGTTTTGCTGCTTAATATTTTTGTGAAAACCATGATTGATTCGATTAATTGAAAGTTCAAAAGAAAGGCATTTATTTGAAATAGAAGTCTTTAGTAAGATTATAAATGTCCTCTCTCTCACTTTTGATCATTTTAATGCATTCTTGCAGAATAAAAGTATTAACTTTTTTTTTATTAAATCACACTGACCCCAAACTTTTGAAGGGTCATTGTTCAGTGAAACTTTTAGTAATATGAATGTGTCAAATCATATATTTTTGCTCCAGTGTTGCATGTGTTGAATGGACCAGTCCAAGCTTCCCTGACCTGTCATGGGTACAAAAGAGTGCAATTAAACCAGATCTTTAAATGAACCTGATTAGTAAGCACAATGGTGTTAAATGAGCATACAGTAGTGTTTGATCAGTATCTCGTTGTTCGCTTAATCAGTGCAGCATTGTTTGATCCGTCAGCGGATTGATGGTTGATTTGTGGCTTTTTTTTTTTTACCCACAGGCTCCTGCTCCCATGGCGTTTCCCATGACAACACCTCAAGTGCCTGTGTATGGAATGGTGAGCACTGTGACCTTACAGTGGCTACATGGATATTATGTAGATGAATGATATGGTCAATGGCTGAAAAGAAGTTAACACTGGATGTTATGTTTGTGTGTGGATTTAGGTCCCTCCTCAGCTCGGACAGATGGGAGGGGTTCCAGTGATGACCCAACAACCCATGTTGTACAGCCAGCCTGTTCTCAGACCCACTAACCCTTTCACCCCCATCCCCGGAGCCCAGGTACACACACACACACACACACACCAGTTAATCTACTTATTTCACAAACATTGGCCTCACATGCATTTTATCAATACATCAGTGCTCTAATAAAAAAAAAAAATCACATTGGTACAGTAGTTGTCTCTCAGTTGAAAAACAGACTGAAACTTAAAGGGTTAATTCACCCAAAAATGACATTTCTGTCATAATTTTCTGTCATAATAATGTCGTTCCAGACCTTTTTTGCTGAAGATATTTTTGATACTTTCCGCCTGCCCTCATATACTGCAATGCAGGCCCAGAAAGGTTGTTAAAAGACAATAGTCTGTGTGACTACAGTGGTTCAACCTTAACATTATGAGGCGATGAGAACTTATTGTGCAAAAAAAAAGAAGAAATGCTTTATTCAACAATTTATTTTCTTCTTTGTCAGTCTCTGACGCTGTTCATGTTGTAAACAATGCAGTACTTCCGGGTTCTACGTCAGAATGCCGGTGTTCTGACGATTCATGCTACCCATCGAGATTTGCTACTTATTATGCGCAGTAGAAAATAAAATAAAAACAGTAGTCTACAGTAGTCAGTAGTCTACAGTATACAGTAGCTACTCATAACTTAGAATTGTATTATAATTTCATACGACTTTAATCTGCATTCTGTGATCAATTCGCGCTACGGTAGCATTTTTCGACAAGGCAGCAAAAATCGTCAGAACACCGGCTCAATATTGACCGGCTCCTGCGTCAGCAGCACACACGTGTCGTGGTGCTCACTTGAACAGCGTCAGAGACTTAATTGAGAAATCTTGCATTAGCATATGTATTATGGGTGAGAAAAATAACATTAGGGGGATAAAAATGAATATTTGCGGTTTAATGTGTTAACCTGTGATCATAGCAATTAACACATTCTTTTTTTTTTTAAATTCCTGAAGTAGCTATGCTAATGTATTTAATTTTTAATATATGTCTTTCTTGCTTTTTTATTCTGAAAATGATTGTGTAAAGTAAACTTTAACAAGAGTTAAACATGATCTGAGCTGATAGAACATCAAGTTCACTTCAATTAAAAGTAATGTTTTGAATGTTCTGTAATTGTTAAATTATAAAAAAAAACAATCTGATAATTTGCAGTGTAGGTCTGGCTTTTAATTATACTGTAATGTCTATAATTACTCATTTTATAGCCAATGATGGAAAGCAAATCAATTTAATAGAGGCATTAGTGTCAGTATTGGTATCACTGATACTGACATTCATTCATAGTACTTTGTAAAAAGATGCAATTTAAACAAATAGTTAATGTACCATCTTTATGTTGCTTCCATATTAATTTGGAGAGTCAATGTGAAAATGTTTAGAGATTCATGGTGAGATTTAATAACAGCCCTAGTATTCAATTCACATTTGTTTGTATAGTGCTTTTCACAATGCACATAATTTCAAAGCAGCTTTACAGAAAATAAAGTATTATTATTATTAAAAGTATTACCATTATGTTGTTATTTAAAATGTTAAATTAAGCATTGTTAAACAGCATATTAGTTTTCGTTGCGCTATTAAGAGTCATCACATTTCATTGGCATTATATTTAACTACTGAAAATTTGTATTGTGACAAACTAACACACACATACAGCTCCATGACTGTGGCAAGTACACAGATGCTCCAGAACATTCATTATTGCTGCATTCACACTGTCATTACTGAGTGATTTGATGTTGTTTTCTTCATTTATAACTATTTGTGTGTGTGTGGTTTTTTTTTTTTTTTTTTTTTTTACAGATGCAGTTCATGTAAGCAGCACTTAAGCAGAGCGCCAAACAAGACGGCTGAAAGGAACACCAAGCAAGTGAGAGGAGGATCCGAATACCACCGGATAAAAGGAGAGCGAGACAAAAAGAAATAGTGCGCATATAGAGAGAAATGTGTTTGTGTCAAGAATGCTTACCTCACTGTCTGAAACGACTCACCCAACACACACTCACACACCCCAAATGAGAGTGCACACAATGTTTCATTTCTCATCTCTTGAGGTTTATTTCTTTCCTGGGGCACTGTGTCTACTGGCAGGTGTGATACATCATGGAAATCGTGGACTTTATTGCCGGTATTAAATTACAATGCACCAAGCACTCTTCTTTTTTCCCCCCCACAATTAATATTAATTAAATCTGAAGCCCATTACAGTAACCGTGGACTTTATGGTACTGTCATCTTTTGCTGTGTTATGAAGATGCCTGTGCTGAGTTCAGGAAAATGGCGAATGTCGCCAAAGAAAATGCAGGTTGCTAGCTCATAAACGTTTGAATGGCTCATTAACACAATGCCCTGGCTTCTCACTTCAGAACAGAGAAGGAAAGAATTTGACCCATTATTTAAGGTGCTCTGTCTGCACCCCCAAGCACTTTACACATGCATGTATGTGTAACATAATATACAACATTGAGAGTGCCTCTTATATCTAGAACTTTTGTAGTCTAATGTTAACAATTAACACGTCTTACTGTCACTGATGGGTTCTGTGCAAAACAGCCTGTCAGTTCTTCTTTGTTTATACTGGTTTTACGGGTTGTCGTTTCAGACACGATGGTGGTCTTGCACGCACATTAACTGTTGTTACAAGAGCCCCCTCTTATTGGCCTCCCACCTTGTTTTGTCACTTCCAGGACACTGATAAACATATCTGCTCCTGCTCTTCTGTGTGTTATCCAAACATGCATGTATTTACGACTACATCTCACACTATGAGACCACTCCCACATGTACCGCCCACCCTGGGAGCAGGTGACCGGAAGCATAGGAGAAAAATCTGTTTCTTATAAGGTTTTTTTTTTTTTTTTTTAAATCTTTTTATTTCATAGAAAGCATGTTATCTAAATTTCTTTCTTTTTTCATTATTATTTCAGAGAAAGACATGAATCTTGTTTGTTTTATGTTGCCAAATTATGTACATTTGTAATTCGAAAAATGCCGTAAGCTAGCTCCTGTACCCAGCGCCTGACATCACGATTCTGTCTGGTGTTTGGTGTTTGCCAACTGTGGAACCAAAGTCAATAGCTAAAATCTACTTTTAGTCTGTTTCCGTACAGTTCCTCAAATTCGGGGCACTGTTAACAGGGTATCTTCATTTTTGCTTTTGCAGCCAAAGCATTTTCTATCCTCCTGTGATCCCTTTAACCCTTTATAGTGCAGGTTTCCACTCCAGCCTTTTACATCATCCCATAATTCCTGCTTTGTTTCTTCATGCTATGTTTAGTTTTTATTCAGCATGGATTGATGGAATGGCAGTGGAGATACAGTGTGGTTGCGGGTTGTGCCATAGTAAATGAAAGCAATAAGCCCTGTGAAGCCGTGATTTACAGTGATTTTAGAATCTCCAATCTGGGTTATGTTTAACAATGCCGCTTAGCTTTTCTAAAATCACTGTAAACCATGTATTCACATGGTTTTTATAAAACCGCTATAAAACAGGATTTAAATTTACTCATTTATCAAATAATCCTTCTGCCAAGCAATGAGCAATGTAGTTCTTGGTTCCACCTGTGATTAGCCTTTTTTAATAAGAAAAAAAGTCACTCTTTACACCTGCAAGACATGATATAGAGCTGTTATGATATGTTTATAACAGGCAGTCATGTGTACATAGTTATCAGAATGGTTTTTGGTATTTGTGCATTTATTTGCACCAGGTTAAGCCCACTTAAAAGGGTACTCCACCCAAAAATGTTAATGTCTGTCATCATTTGCTCGCCCTCATGTCATTTCAAACCTTTATGCATTTATTTCTTCTACTGAACACCAATATATATATATATATATATATATATATATATATATATATATATATATATATATATATATATATATAAAATATAACAAACCGTTTTGGTTCCCATTGACTTCGATTGTATTTTTTTTTCATAGTCAAAACTGTTCAGTAACCAACATTCTTCAAAATACAATCTTTTGTGAGAGAAAGTTATAAGGTTTGGTTGGAACGATATGAGGTTGAGTAGGCCCACATGAGTAGCCTACATTCATTTTTGGGTGAACTATACCATTAAGTCTGAGTTTGACCCTCCAGCTGGTCAAGGGTGGTCATTGCTTGTGTGTGTGTTGCTAAAAAATCATCAGCACAAGTTCCACACCGTTGCTGTAATACGTGCTGTGTGCTCCCTTATGTAGAAACAATGTGCATCATGTTTCTCTGCTTATTTCTCTGTGTGAGTGGGTTACTAATTCCTTGTTGAGTGACTCTTAACAAGCTTGTGAGTTTATTCTCGTTTGAGCGCTGTCAGGGTCCAGCTGCTTCAGACCGAATGCTTTTTATATGCAGGCTCAGTGTTGATACTCTCGCTGGGTTTGCAAGGTAACGGGGCACTGAGGAGCGATGTTGTTTAATTAGGATCTATTCTATTATCCCGTCACCGGAGGCTGTGTTTGTGTGTGCGTGAGCGAGAGAGTAAATATGATTGTGAGCTTCAAGGAGGGTGAAAGATCTCAAGATGTGCTAGGGTTCCATCATGAGCCGGGGTTTCCATGGTAATCTTCAGTTTCTGGTCCTTGACACATCCCGTTGAGCACAGCTTTTCAGCTTTTTTTTCCTTTCAGACATATTTTGTCTTTTAAAACTATACTCTGCATGCATTAGCAGCCCTGCCTGTGGTGAAGGATGTGTCTTAAAATGCGCGTTTATTTGGCAAACTAAGAGAATATTGCTTAAAGATGCCCTTTTTTTTTAAATAAAATAGGCTACTTGGTTAGCCAAGTTAAACCAAGTTCAAGACTTCCATGTATATTTAGCATAACCCGGTCCCTACGTTCTTGCTCTCACAGCTCCCCCTTGTGGTCACTGTGTGCCATATTTCATATAAACAGCTGCTAGACTGTGACCCGAGTCTTTTGTTTGGTGTTTATGGGGCTGTTGTGCACACAAAGCAAATGTCTGAGTGTATTAGACTCACCTCCTTTAGACTGAAGACCAGCCAAATCCAGAGCACTTCTGAACTACTTAGCCTGATTTCATACGCCTTGGCTCGTCTCATTATCTGGACTGGGAAACTCAGCTCAGCAACGGCCTTTGAGAAACGATGAGTCAGCGTGTGCCACACGTCTTAGGCCTCTAGTGGGGATGCTTGGTGTTCAGGATCCTCTTCACCTTTGCGTTGTCATGGAGCTGTTGTTGGCTTTTTTTAGTGAACTGTTTGTCTGCTACTTTCATTGTTTCATACTTATTTTCCTGTTACAGAGATATATATACAGTATATTTAGAAATATGTAATCAGTAGGGGCACCATCAGCCCAGGGGAGCAATACAGCAACTTTATCTTATCTATATTTATCATAAAATGCCAAAAAAAAATAAAAATAAAAGAGAACCCCCATTTATGCAGATTTCCTCAATGTATGTTTTGTAATTTATTTATGCAGACCATAAGGAGTTTATTCAGCATGGTGAAAATGAAAAGCAGAAATTGTGGGATTGTGTTTAACTTCTTTTTTGTTTGTTTGTCTTTCATTGACATAAATAAAGTCCCTTTTCATTCCTGAGTTGTTGTTTATTTTTGTTTAGTTTAAATTTTTTTTTCCTCCATCCTTCCATTTTGTCCATCTGATCAGATTGAAGCCCTGTTAAATCCCAAGCAGGAAGATCATTGCTCAGTTATTTTTGGATGACCCGATGTCCGGTTTTATTTGTTTGCTCTTCTCTGGCCTCTTGAAATTGCACTTCATGCCTGCCTCATGGCCCATAATGCAGGGTTTTAATGAATGCACGTTTTGAATACCTGGTCGAATTTGTATAGTGCCGTGTTGTGCTGTTTTCGCGTCTGTCAATGTGATTTCTGTTGAATCTATTGCACGAGTTTCACTGCAACAGGAACCACCTGTTTATTTCGTTGTAGCACTTTTTGACAGTGGACTCAGTAACTGCAAATTCAGCCAATGTTTCTTTGTGAATCTTCTGTTTTAAAACTTCAGCTGTTTTGAAATTGTCCAAACAGTGTATGTGGAGCTGGATATAATGTGTGGAAAGGCTGTACAGCAATACCTCCCATCTTGTGGTCCTTTTCCCCAACTTTACAGTCCACATGATAAAGTGGTTCTATGGGAGGTTAAATTACTCTTTGCTATTCACATTTAAGGTGATTCTTGTAATATATGGCCAGACATTCAATTCAGCTTCATTAGTTACTAAGTAACTAAATGTGGTTTAGATTATTTAACCCTTTGCTCTTGATTTGAAGCAGTAAGTTGAGTTCAGCCACTTAGTGCAGTCTGTTTTTTTGTTTTTGTTTTTTTTTAGTATGTATCGTTGGGGAACAGAATCAGACATGTCTGGTTGTGCTTGTACACCAACTCTCTCAAGTCTGCTAGAATGCTTGTATCGGTTGTCAGTGAAACCTTTAATCTGCAACTAAACCCAAGTCAAACCCCCTCATCATCGACGTTTCATCTGCAACTGCCTTCGGTTTCCCCGTGAGCTTCATGAACCACAGCACTGGTTGAAGCCGATGATCTTATGATGCCAGTCTCTCCTGAACTGTCTTTTGTACGCTTGCATTGAGATGCTCAACCCAGGACCAAGAGATGTGATGGATTTGACTCCATTTTCTTTGGATCGCTTTATAATTTGTACCTGTTTTCTTGCATGGTTTTTTGTATCTGACATGCCTGGGAAAGTTTCACAGTTCCATGTAACGTTTGCGAAGTTCTATTAAATATGGTGCTGTTTTTTAGTAAGCAGTCGATGTCGTAGTGATGGACGGGTTCTGTGTATATCTGTTACTTTTATGATTTATCAGTGGTTGGTTGTGCTGATCTGGTATGTTCTATTCCTCTTGCGGTTTTTGCTTGAGTCAGTTTTTGTAAGTTCTTTTATTCTTACTTTCTGTCTCAGTCTCTGACTGTTTTGTTGTCTGTATTTGTGACGAAAATTTATGGTTGCAACTTGCAAGCCTGAACCACGAGTGAATGCCTGGTGAATAAATGGAATTAACGCTCGCGCTCACCGGTTTCTTAATAAAGGACATTTTTAACAGATTTCACCTCGGCTGCTTATTCTAAACATCCATTAATATTCATCTCACAGTCAGGACTTGTATCTGACTCCATTCCTCAAGGTTTCTCTTCTGCGGCTTGTTTATTATTTACAATGAGAATCCTTACTTTTGTAGTTTGTGCCTGTCAGTGGTTGATATAGTTTGAAAACAATTTATTGCTCAATGAAAAGTTTGTGCTTCCACTGTGGATCCGTTTTGTCTAACCCTTATAGCTCGTAAATTGACCTTTAACCTTTCATGACTCAAACTGACTGCATTTGCAAAAAAAGCTTATGTTAATTGGTTTGTCCTATATGTACTGTACACTGTTCAAAAAAATGGGGTGTTAGTCAGATTTTTTTTTTGAAAGAAGTTTCTTCTGCCCACAACTACATTTATTTGATCAAAAATACAGTAATTTTGTGAAATATTATTAGAATTTCAAAATATCTGTTTTCTATTTTTAATATTACATTATATTTTATTCCTGTGATGCCAAGCTGAATTTCTAGCGTCATTACTACGTCTTCAGTGTTACATGATCCTTCAGAAATCATTCCAATATGCTGATTTTCTGCTCAAGAAACATAATTTGAAGAAAGTTTAAAAGAAAGTTTTTTTTGTAATGTCTTTTAAAAACTCACTTTTAGTCATTTTAATGCGTCCTTGCTGAATAAAAATGATTTTCTTTAAAATCAATATGTCATTTTCAAGTTGTTCAATAAATGGCACAATTTTTAAGTTATAACATAAATTATACAAAACTAATAATCAGTTATCTATCAGTTATGGGAACACTCTTTATTATAGTATTGGTTGTAAAACCACATCATTGGTTTAACCACCCATCTTAAAATTAGCTTTTAAAAAGACAGGTTTCAGTTTATTCTGTGGCATTCGTGGATGGTTTTGCTGTGCCCACCAGTAGCACCTCAATGCAGAACATGAGATCCACGGGGAGGAGTCGGATCACGATCCAAGGGGTGGAGATGGGTAGGATTAGGGTTGGGTTTAGGGATTAGGGGTGGGTTTAGAGATCAGGGGGCGGAGTTGGTTAGGTTTAGGTGTATGTAAGGTGGGAGGAGTTGGATCTGGATCCGACTCCTCCCCATGGATTTCATGTTCCGCAGTGAGGACCATCTCGTGCCCACCCCCACAGGAATGTGACACCCTCTTTAGACTGACCCCAGCAGCTGTAAGGAGAGAGAGAACACATGGCACTGGCTATTTTAAGAGTTCATTCAACCAACTCATTCAAACATATCTTTCCCTGGACGTGGTCGTTCCTTCTGGATCTCTCCTCAGCTGAAAGTTCTGGACAAGCTTGTCAGGGGCCGGGCACGTTTATAAGTAGCCGAGACGAGTCAACCAGAATATCAAACAAGCCAACATGGCTCTACTGTGTTACAACAGAGGCTGCGGGGATCGATTTGATGCTGACAAAAACTCAGATGGTAATTTTTACAATTATTAATATTTTTTACTATATCTATATTGTTAAATAAGTATAATCTTATACTGTGAACTGTGAAGCTCATGGTTGGTATTACAGGCCTGATGTTACATAAATCTACCAACAACTTTTAAGAGTGACATAACTGTTGGAGAAGTGTTTAATCACTTTCTGTGCTAGACCACTGTGAAGCTGTTTTAGAAATTGAAATATATAAATAGAGCTGAGCCGACAGCTGATTGCTGTGAGAATGAGAGAGAGTCGCTGGTCTCGGGGGGCACGACGTCATTTTGGCCTCCAGCTAGCTACCATTTATTACATGTTTTCTTTGTTTTATATATAATATTGATAGATAAAGATGGGTTAGTGTGTGTCCATAAAGGTTTATTCGATCCACGAAGTCTCCAGCACGTTCGGAGGTGTTCTAATCAAATGTTACTTCCATAAATGGCTCATCTCCTACAGTAGCTGTCCATGTGTTTATCTAGCTAGCCTATGTATGTATGCCAGTAAGCAAGGCGTGAGGCCTATTGAGTTGAGTTCATTAAAAAAAAAGGTAATGAGGGATGGACTTCTGTAGATAAATGTCTCCTGCTAACTCCTATTTTCTCTCTCACCACCTGAAGATGCCTGTCAGTTTCACCCCGGAGTGCCAATCTTCCACGATGCCTTAAAGGTGAGCTCGTCAGAATGTATCTTTGTCTGCACAGACCGCCGCCTGCTCGGTTTTTAGCGCTGTCATAACCTGATAAGAACATTTTCTGCGTGTTTGCCTGCCTCTTAGGGAGCCTATATTCGTGCGTTTTTGTTTTATTTTGTTCTTGGCTGTCTGATGTGGTTCTTTGTTTGGGTTATTCTCCTCAGGGCTGGTCCTGCTGTAGAAAGAAGACGACAGATTTCTCCGAGTTCCTGTCAATCAAGGTATGCTAATAATAATCATCTCGCGCTGCTTTCCATGCCCTGCACGCGCATTAACTACAGACTGGAACAAAGTGACAGAAAATGTCTCAGACAGCCACAAAAAATCCTTTGGTAACACTTAACAATAAAGCTCAGTTTGGTTAAAATGGATTAATGCACTTTATAAATGTAGTATAAATGAACATTATTGTATTATGGGCATTGGGAGACAGAAAGAGAGAGAAAAAGACAAAGCTGGTTAAGTCATGACTGGTTTTAGAGGGGTTTTGGTCATGCTGGGAGACAAGCTTGAACCAGCTAAGAGCAGCTGACTAGCTTGTGCTGGTTTTTACCTTTTTTTCCAGCAGGGAAATCAATTTACAATAGTTTATTTATAAATTAACATTATAAATGAAATAAATGCTGTAAAAAATGTATTTTTTTATGACACCTAACTGTTAACTAACTGAATCGTATTGTTTGTCCACAACAAAAATTTGAATGCAAAAGTAATGGATTTTAATTTAAATAATTTCTACCTGGCATAGAAGGTAGTGCTTGGCATAATTATAAATATAGGCCTATATTAAACATAAAAATGTTTATTGTATTTTACCAGACTTTTGCCAGGTCTGGAAATCACACTTTAAAAATGACCGTATATTGAGGCACCCTTAGACGTTTTACATTCAGTTATCAGATACTTTTATTAAAAGTGACTTACTAAATTATCATATAGTAGCCATCATTAGCATTACTGAATGTTAAGAACTAGTGCTACAAAATCTCAGAAACAAGTAACAACAGTACTAATAATCAAACATTACTTAACTCTTTTTCACAATGTCATTTGATTCATACAATCTCAAACAAGTCATTTGTTTACTAATTATTTTCTTCCAGTCACATATTGATTGGCAGGTCCTGTCTTGTGCTTGTCCTCAGGGTTGCACCCGCGGGCGTCACAGTAACGAGAAGCCTCTGGAGCCTCTGCGGCCGGAGGTGACGTCTGAGAAGGGAGACGTGAAGCAGCGCAGTGGAGAAGAGATTATCTACCAGGGACCCAAATCTGCTGAAGCCCTGGAAAAAGAGAGACCCAGGTAAATTTGCAACTCACACACGCACACACATTGTGCGCTTTCACCCACCAACACATTGTTCTGAATACAAATTCATTCGTTTTCCTTCTCTGAAGCCCTTTCTTTGTCGCTCCTTTAAAAATAGAAGTCGAGATCTTTCTGACTGTTGAATACAAACAGACAGTGACATGTTTTTCGATTCCCTCTTTCTCAGTTCAGAAGAGCCCAAGGTAAAGCTGCAGGTGAAGGTCTCTCCCTCTCTGGCTCAGATCCTGGAGAAAATGGAGATCACTGAAAGGGAGAAGAGAGAGAAGCTAGGTGAGCAATCCTATTATTCCTATTGGTCATCATCATGATCAGGATCACCTGCAACACAAGCACACTGCATTACAGAAAACAAAGTTTATTAGAGGGCATTTTACAAGGAAATTCTGTTTCGGTCATTCTGAAATTTACTCGCAGTTTCTGACTAAAATAGTTTTTCACTGCAGATTGATACTAATGCTGTGGTTCTTCACTGGTTTTTGCTCCAGAACCCAGATTTTAAATTGGGCATTAATCGACAATCCAACACTAAAAAATGTCCTTAAAAAGATTCAATGAAATTCATTAGTTTTAAAGATGTATTTAATTAATTAGTGATATACAAAACAAAATCTTAATCTTTGAATTAATCTACAAAATTAATATATTAAAAAAATTAAAAATATGCATAACAAAATTAATCTTTGAAGTCAAAAACTATGTTTATTAATGTTCCAACACCAACAAAACAATCATTAATTAATTATTAATAATATTAAATTCATATTAACATCATACTTTCATATGAATGAAGATTAAAAATATATATGAATAAATTCTATTTATCTTTGCTGCCAAAAATACTGAATGGCATAAATCATGTTTATCCATGTTTCATGCAAGCAAGCCTGTATTTAATAAAGTAAGGGTTATTACCATTAACTCAAATAAAACTAAAACCATTTTGCTACTTAAAACCAAATAAAAGTGAACTGAAATAACATAAAAAACTTCAGCTTTATTTCAGCTTGTTGCCATGGTCAAATGTATTGTTTAGTTTAACTTGTTAAACTAGTTAAGTACCAAAATAACAAAAATCTAAATAAAAAATAAAACTAACAAATAAAAATGTATAAAAACTACTGTATGTAGGCATATATTTAACAAAGAAACACTAATGAAAACTAACAAAAGAGACAAAAATCTATGTGAAGCAATTTACTCCTCCCTTTTATACATTAATAAGCATATTTATTGATTCTAGTTATGCACAACGATATGATTTTAATCATATTATTTTCTTTATCATTGCTTTGTTGGCAGTCAGCCGCACTGCTCTAGTGAAGGTCATTTCAGTCCTTGGCAATAGCTGTAGATATGAGGTCCACCCAGTGGCGGTTCTAGGATTTTTCTGTAACAGGGGCCATTAAGGGGCCAGATGTTACAATCAGGGGCCAAGTACAGGGCACATCCATGCACACAAAATAATTTATTCAGTACGGTGCAAATACAGTTCGGCAGTTATTAATTTTTCAAAAAAATGTGCCAGTAAAGTTCTTAATGATTTTTTTTTATTTATTTATGGATATAAGACTGCTCCAAACACAGAATACTGCAGCCACGTAAAGTCTTTTGCCAGGTCTCAATGAATGCTCTCTTCCTGTTCCCGTGCTGTGTCTTGGGGTAAACCTTGAGGACAGGTTGCACTGGACCATCTGCTCTGGACTGGGAAATGTCTGGAGAGAAGCAAAAAAAAATAGATTTTTTTTATAACTTCTTTCTGAATTCGACATTTTAAGTTTCATAATCATGTTGTCGCTTATAAACAGTAAATTATTGTTAATTAATGCATAATTTGTTAAATGTCCATTGACAACTTCAACAGGATGAAAATATAGGCATACCATCAGGTCCAGGTGGAGCAGCAGAACTTTTCTGCTAGGCACCAGGGAATGTCTACAAGAAGCAAATGAAAAACAATTAAACATAACCACTGAGTCTTCTGAAAATTATGTTAATATGAGCAGTTATATTATTGCTAACATTTCTGGTTCTAGCTGCTAGCAGAAACATCCATTTTGGCATCATTATGTCAGACCCTCAGCAAGCAGTACACTTCTTCTCGTTGCAGTTTCATTGAATACCATTTAATACATAACATTGTGTTTCTATCATCTGGCTTTGCCTACATCATGTTTTATCTGATCTGGTGAAGAGGGGTTTGGGCTACCCTGGTCTTCAGCTGCCTGCTGGTTGATTCTGTCCTCTGACGTCCCCTTGCTTAAACCATCACTTTTAGTAGTATCATCATATATATCTATGAGTATCATGGGTTAATCTTGTAAAAAAAAAAAAACTCTGAATAGCTCCCTGTGTCTGTCCCTTTTTTCATGCTCACTATATCTGCCAAACAAGATAGTTAACATTATCACAAAGGTATAATTACATACAAGGCTGTTAGTGAATGCATAAACTCTCTAAAAACTCTATAACCTTTGCTAACGCTATCTTAACATGTTAACATTGCTAACAACTTTAACAAGTCTTCCACAATTAAGTTAACAAACCTAAAATAAGTAAGAGCAGCAGCTAAAATATACTTTCATATTTTAATGACAACCAACACAACGATTTGTGACTCACCAAAAGTTGTCTCTAAGTTGGATTACTGTTTGATGGATTATGTCTCCTGTGTACAGGCAACATCACCGACGATGTTCTGGTAGTCAAAAGTTCCGATTTTGCGCATTAGTTTCAAGCACTGCTTCTTCTCCCAAATTACATTGCCACATTACTACCGCAGTGCCGCCAATTGTTTGGGGGTGGAATTGCATCTGTGATCGTCGTGGAAAAATTCTCCGGTTGCTCTTCTCGTCGACGATTGATGGAAGGGGGGCCAATCAGGGGCCAATCAGATTTCAGCAGGGGCCCAGGCCCCTGTGGCCCCGCCTCTAGAACCGCCCCTGGGTCCACCTGTCCTGTCCACAGTCTGTCACTTTTATAGGACCCTTTACAGAAACACTGCTGTCTCTCAGGTCTGCTGTGCTGTCCTGTCACAGGCTGCAGGATTGACCTTAAGACGGACAGTAGTGTGACTATTGCAAATTTAAAGATTTTTTTGTCTTATAAAGTTTTCTATCTATTTTCTAACTACCTGACTTTGTTGTCTTCTCTTCCTACTGTCACCTCTTCCCTCTCGCTGTCCCACAGAGTGCCAAATCGTCATGGTTGGTGTTAGGTGCAAAAACGCAGGATGCAAAACAGTAGGTACTCATGTAATCTGTAAATCACAATGAAACCAATCAGCTTGCTTAAAGGGTTAGTTCACCCAAAAAGGAAAATTCTGTCACTAATTACTCACTCTCATGTTGTTCCAACCCTGTAAGACCTTTGTTCATCTTCAGAACACAAAGATATTTTTGATTAAATCTGAGAGCTGTCTCACTCCTCTCACATAGGCTTCTATTGTAATTGAAACCTGCCGGCCCAGAAAGTTAGTAAAAACATTGTTAAAAATAGTCAAAGTGCCTACAGTGGCTCAACCCTAAGTTTATCAAGTGACGAGAATACTTTTTGTGTGCAAAAACAAACGTAAATAACAACTAGAGCATCTGAGTGAGTTCAGAACGTAGGCTCACTATTGGCAGACGCTGGTCATGTGTGGGATGCTGGCCAATAGTGAGCCTACGTTCTGACGTAGCACTGCACTGTTACACTTTATGAACTCACTCAGAGGCCCACACAGTAGAAGATGAACAGTTGATTAAATGATACATTTATTTTTGTTTGTTTTTGCTCACAAAAAGTATTCTCATCGCTTGATAAACTTAAGGTTGAGTCGCTTGGACTATTTTAAAAATATTTTTACTAACGTTCTGGGCCGGCAGGTTTCAAATTCAATAGAAGCCCATGGAGGAGTGAGACAGCTCTCAGATTTAATCATAATATTAACATCAACAATATATACAGTTTAATGCCATCTAGTGGATCCTACTAAAGAATGAAACTGCAGAGCTTCATGTACGGACAGACTCCACTGAAGAAAATCATTAATAATCTCGAGTGTAACTAGATCAGCATTTGAATATTGAATGGAGACAGAGCAGCAGATGAGTAAGAATTAATGACTAAATATCCCTTACTGACCCTAATGCCTTCTTTTAAAGCTTCCCTTCTCTGGGAAAGGATCATCTTTAATGGATTAGTTTGCTGAAATCCCAGAAGTTTATCATGTTAATTACTCAGCAGAGCTGTTCTTTAGTCCAGGAGAAAACTAAACCTGTGTCAGCAGGGGCATGTGCTATTTAGCCTATTTAGATTTTTTTTTTTTTTTTACTGAGGTAAGTGTATTTTTTTTATATAATTTGTAATATTTTACTATGAATAAGCAGAAAGCATATTCCATTTTTTTTTTAAATGTCACCAATAGGAATTGAGTTTAGGATATTTCATATATCGCACTGAATTTTATGCACCGTAGAAGAACAGTCTTTGAAATGGATTCATTCCAGACAACACAAGTCAAGCACAGACTTAATAAATTCCTCTTCCTGTCATTCCATTTCAGTATCCTGTCGGTCATGACAAATTAAATAGAAATGTCATCTCTTGTATTGAAAAGGAGCCAATTGTTTAACCTGATGAGCAGAACGGTTTAGAATTGAAGGTACACTATGGCCCCCTAGTGGTTAAAAAACAAAAAGGCATGCATTTTTTTTTGGAACAACAGTGTTGGTTCTGCGTGCCTGTGCGGATGAATACGGTCATCCTACTGCTCATAAAACATTCAATAAGCGGCTAAAAAGATATAATCAGTTTAGATGGAAAGGATCTCAAGGAAGATGCTGTAGCCATATCCATTTATAGACATGGTGGTAAGCTACTTCCTTGAAAATAAATTCCAGCTCAGCTCTACAACAGCCATTTTGTAATGAACTCTGTTAGAGAGTTAACATCGGTTCAATAAAATACCTTACTCACTTGTTGTTGAGTAAAAAAAAAAAACATATATACATCGCTTTTATCACATTTTAACATGGTTGCTCCATGTTGTCAAACTTTCTCGTTCGTCGTGTGTGTCCACACCATAAACTTGTCGAAGTAGCCGAATCAATTTACTTAACTATTTATATGACGCGAACACACACGGGCAATGACCGATGTAGCAATTTTCCCGCGAAAACCATCCCATTGTGTGTAAAATTAAAACACTTAGAATAGGCAAAAACACGTTTTGGAAGAAATATTGATGCATCGACTCATTCAATTTTGTTCATTTTAAACCAAAAAGTTACTAGTACCTGTAATGCCATATTGCTGGTTCTCTCAGACTAATGGTGTTTTTTTATCCTCTGAAACAGACACATATAGCTCTGTTACAGCTTTCTGCTCTTTTATATATTTGGAAGAGTAGAAAAATGAGTGTATTTTCAGGCGTGAAGGCAGTAAACGGATGACACAGAGCTTGTGCTGAGTTTAGGAGCATCAGCACTTTAAATATGCTGAGTTACTGACTATGAGTGTTTCTCTGGAGTGATGGAGAGATTTCTTTAGTGGTGTGTGAGGTACATCTGTGTGTTTTGAGTAGCTGTTCAAATTCTTGTGTGTGTTCAGACTTACCAGGGTCCAGAGACTGACACAGAGATCTGCTCACATCATCCCGGGGCCCCTGTCTTCCACGAAGGGTAAGAAAACTGCAGCATTTGAGTCTTTTTTTGGAAACAGGTATACTTATCTTCAAACAGACAAATAGTTCCTGTATCTGTTAAAAATATTACAGTACACGCATGGCCTGTTTTCTTAAAGCGTTTCTCACAGAACCAATTTGGATTCAGATCCACATGTGCAGTCCATTTCAACAAGAGATCATGATACGATCACACAAAAGTGCTCTTAATATCAGTACTTACTGTATGAGATGAGAGGGGAAATGCATTATAATTCACATCTGCTATTCATAGATACAAATACTGGAACTGCTGCTGCATAAAAACCACGGACTTCAACGCCTTCCTGGATCAGAAGGGCTGCACAGCAGGAAAACACTGCTGGATCCCCAAAAATGTAAGAGCTTAGACTTTTTATGGTCACTGGATAGTTGTTTACATGGACACAGATCGTACTGTATAATCAGGAAACAACCAACTAACCCTCTCTGGAAAAATATATTTACTGTCTGTATGTTTTGTTTGTGCTGGAATGAAGGACAAAAAGAAAGTGGCTTGCCGGCACGATTGGCACCAAACAGGAAACCAGGTCGTGGTCACAATCTACGCCAAGAACTCCAGTCCAGAGCATTCCTATGTGGAGGCAAACCGCACAGTGGTGAGTTCAAATGAACCCTTAAAAACATGAATCTGTGTCTCTGTGTCTCCATCAATACATGTTTCTGTCTTTTCCATCAATCTGCAGTTAACATGCCACATTCAGTTTGAGGGCGACAAAGTGTTTCACAAGGACATCCACTTATGGGGGGTAAGATTGCTCTACATTCACAGTCTGTTATGATTTAACAATGACAATTTCATTTAGCAATACTATCAATTCACTATCAAAAGTATCAATTCACTTTAGAAAAAGTATCGATTCATTTTTTAAAAAGTAGCGATTCTGTAAAAAAAAAAAAAAAGAGGAATTCTTTTTTTTTAAAAAGTAGCGATTCATTTTTAAAAAAGTAGCGATTCTGTAAAAAAAAGGAGGAATTATTTTTTGAAAAAGTAGCGATTCATTTTTGAAAGAGTAGCGATTCTGTAAAAAAAGGAGGAATTATTTTTTGAAAAGTATCGATTCATTTTTTTAAAAAGTAGCGATTCTGTAAAAAAAAAGGAGGAATTATATTTTGAAAAAGTAGCGATTCAACTGAATCTGTAAGTCAGCTACACTTTTTAATTCTGAATATTATATATTTTTTTCTGGTGGGCTTAACATGATCATTTTCTCTGAGTTTAGGTGTAATAGTACCCTAGGCTATTCAGTAACTCAAACATAACAAACCAACATTACTAACACACAAAAACTGATTTTGTCTGGGCATTGCACTAGTCCTATTAAAGGCAAAAATAAATTAATGCATTTTTTTTGTTTAGTAGATAATAAACAATTTTACAAAAGTAGTTTAAAATACTTTTCAAGTTTATATTAATATTTTGAATTATTAGCTTTTATTTTTTTATATTTAAAATGTTCATTTTACTTTAATATTTAGAAGAGATGCACCGATATGAAATTTTTGGCAGATACGGATAGCCGATAATTCTTTATATTTGATAACTCTAAATCCAAATTTTTATGTAAGTTTTGAGAGCCTGATTACAAAAACAAAAAAAGTCTCTGAATGTCCCAAGCACACAATTATAATGTTCTCATCATAATTTTATGTAGACTGTTGGACATATTTTCCTTTTCAAAGTGATTCCAATCATATTTCAAAGCAAAGCAAAACCATCTTAAGTGTCTCAACTGGAAATAAAGGAAATTTTCCATTATCAAGGAAATAATTCATTATTTCTCAGCTTTAATATATCAGCCAAATTTTCTTATTGGGACGATAATGATAACATTAATATGATCAAATATCGGCCGATACCGATGGTGGATCGTGCATTCCTAATAAGGTTAACCATTTAAGTTAACAATAACCACACAGGTATACCGTGTACATATATTTTTAAAAAATCCCCGAATGCAGTCAATCTGATGTGTGTCCACTGCTGGTGTTTTAGGTGATCGACGAGAAGAGCAGTTCTGTGAACATGGTGCCCTCTAAAGTGGAGGTGACCATGCAGAAGGCTCATGCTGTAGCCTGGGGAAAACTTGAGAACCCCAAACACAAACCAGAGCCAGAGGTCACCGATGAAATGAACAACACAGAACAGGAAAACGTCAAACCCGACTGGTACATCTCAGATGATGACATCAGTGAGTCTGACTGGGAAGATGATGATGATGAGGACAAGAAAGAGAGTGAGGAGAAAAACGAACAACAGGAAGATGGACCCCCTGAGCTAGAAGAACCTGCTGATGTCCCTCCAGTAAAATGAACATTTATTCTGCGGTGCAATGGTAATGTATTTCTGAAGTTATGCATTTGTTTACACAACACTTGATAGATTTATACAAATGTGGGGCTGCCTCTTTCATGCATATATATATATATATATATATATATATATGTGTGTGTGTGTATTGTGAAACATTTTAATTTCAAATAGCTGTTTTGTACTTTGATGCAGAATATTTTAAAATGTAATTTATTCCTGTGATGTCAAATCTTTTAGCATCATTACTCAAGTTTTTAGTGTCACATGATCCTTCAGAACTCTTTCTAATATGCTGACGTGGGCAGTTTTGAAAACATATTTTTGTGGATGACATCACATTTTTTTCAGTGTTCTTTGATGAATAGAAAGTTCACAAGCACAGCATTTATTTGAAAAATACTTTTGTAACAATGTAATTTAAAGCATCTTTGCTGAATAAAAGTACTGTTCTTTCAACAACTAAAAAAATGACTGAGCCCAAAGCATAACTGTGGATTCATTGCAGATTTTCAGCGCTGACAAAGTACATTTTATATACTGTAGCATAAGAGCGGTAAACCATCGCAGCTTAGATGAAGTATATTCTGTGAAATCATGACAAGAAAGTGCAAGAGTTCAAACAGCAATGGCCACACTTTATTTTTGCGTCAAGTCAACAGCAACAATCCTGAAGAAAGTGATTGCAGTCAGACAGGGTCTAAGGCCATGGAAGCTTGACTGCAACCCATATGGCAAAAAAATATTTTAAATAAAAAGGATAAATAATACATCTTAAAAGTAAACAGTAGTCTTGACGATGAAGAGGATTGGTACCAGCAAATAAAAAGTCAATCTCTTCTGTTTTGGTTCTTTTTCTCTGTTCATAAAATCATTGTCTTCTGCTTGTACCTGATAGCCACAGTCAAAATCAATGAGCTGATACGTGGAGATGGTCAAGTAATGTGTTTGCTGTGTCCATCCAAACTGAACAGCACACAGCAACAGTTCATCACAGATGTGAAACTTTAAAACAAAGACATGCAAAACAATATTAAAAAAATACAGGACAGCTTTTAGGGGCACAATCAGCACCTTGACTTCAAATCAATACCACGTTTGCAATGTCTCTGTGTGTGTTTCTTATAGAGCAACACTGTTAGACTTTGGCTCATAACTATCAAGAAAACAATTAAGTTGTCTAGTATTGTGTATATTAGTTAGTTTAAACTGTACCATTGGAGTGTGTCGATAAATACTGCTTGAGAACCATACCATATATTATTAGTCAAGTTCAAGTTTTGTTTTACCTCATGTATTCCATAAACAGACTGACCCCTGAAAAGGGGCGACAGTTGAATAACATTCATAAGTTTGGTTATATACTGCCTTATATGTAACATCCCATAGGTTTTCCATGAATGAGATACCAGTTTTCATATGATAAAACAGAACACACAACCTTTTTACTTTGCCTCTTTTAAACATTTGTTTTCTATATTAAAGTGCAAGGCGAGATAAAATACATCTTGAAATGTACGACAACACACAGCATCACTTTCTTTCACAAGATTTCCCTGCAGAAAAAAGTAAAGAAACAGCTCACTTTAAAAACCACTGCGCTCCATTTACTCACTTGGCACAAGAGTTACGGTACTGAAGCTTCTAGAACGACGGCTCAATTGACACTAGTGATACACCATCACGGCTTGGCTGACGATCTGAGAGTAAAAAGAAGAAAAATAGACCTTTTTCCTGCATAAGGGCATGAAAGGCATGCAGAAACTGAGATGGTCTTTGATAGATACAGAGACTAGATGCAGATTAACTATTCAGCCAGTTTGACGAATAATACAGGTCCACCATACATTCATCATCAGGATATTCCTTTTTTTTTTTTTTTTTGCATGTGTTAAATTGTCTTCATTTCTGTACAATTGTTTAGTTTGATTTAGTTTGTTCCTTTCTTGTTGTTCAGGCGGCGAAAGGACGGGGTCTTTTTTTGTTTCCCTTTGGAGAGTGAAAAAAAGTTTATAGTTTGTGTCTGACGGCTGGAATACTAAGTAGCAAGATAATTAAAAAAAAGAAACGGATTTGGTCATGCATGGGAGTGGCGTTGCTGAAAACACAGAGAGATGGTGGACGGTCCACTTCCTACTCCCTGATGCTGAGCATTTCCCATGACACCATCCGCAGGCAGAGAAGAAACAAACAGAAGCACAGTAATGCAGTGCCGGGCCGGGACACGCCCCTCCAAAAAAAGCTCACAAACATGGGGATGGGGCATGTATCTGCACAGGTGGTCTCCCGCCCTCCCTCACTGGCCGTAAAGCAGCATCCCGTGTCCTCACAGATGAGCTGCAACAAACCTCTTCAGTTGCCTCCAGGATCCACATCATACACCCCACCTTTGATATCCCATGATCCTGAGTGGTGCAAACAAATGTATTAAGATTTTGAGTTGAATTTGTTCAATTAATATGATTCATTTTTTTTTCAATTAAAATAATTCATTATGCATCTGAACCATCTGTAAATGGCACAAGGAATATTATGCAAAACATATTTGGTAGACGAGATGATTAGAAATAATTAGTTCACAACCAGGCCAAGCAACTGGCACTTAGCATGACAAGGGTGAGCCACATATTAGCCCGATATATGGGTGTACTTACAATAATTGACCATGACGGTGAGATTGTGAGGCTGGTTAATACTGTGTTTCTGCTAGTGATTGTGTCTGTTACCTGACAGAGAGCTGCTGGACCGCTGCTTATGCAGCCTCTCTCGCTCTTTCTTGCCCTTGGGCATGATTTTCAGCTTCATACTGCTTTTCACCAACACACGGGACGGGTCCTAGAGTGAAACCAAGAACGAGGAGTCAAGAACAAGGAGTCTAAAGAGCAGGGGCGGTTCTAGGGTCAGTGGACATTTGGGGCTTTAGCCTAGACTTCTCTCGATGCAAACTAAGCCATCCTTTGATTTTAATATTATATTAATAGACTATTATGTAACAATTCGAAATTCGAGCATTTTAAGTTATTAGTTCATTTAAATGAGTCTTTCTAAAGTGTAAAAGTAAAAATAGTTGTTGGAATTACCAAAGTTTGCGAAAATAAAAGAGAGCAAAACAGTATATTCTGCCTTCTATGAAATTCACTGCTTTTACGAATGCCAGTGACATGGAGCAATAAATTCCTGGAAACACTGAATGCCACATTTAAATGCAGTTGTCACAATTTTGCACTGTGTACTGGCCATTCCTCTTAGCAGCATGAAAAATAAAGCATTTGTTCAAATTGTGAATTGATTATATGCAGAACGCAATTGGTGTTTAATCCGAAGCTTTCAATCATTCATTTGAATCTTTCATTTGTAACAACAGGATATTGGCTATAATGATTCTGACATGTTAGCGAAAGTGTAGAACTCAATGAGCTTGTGTTAAATAAATCTTTGGCACAGTGGCTCATCAACAAACATGTCTGTGATTGGCTACAATGCTATGATACAATGATACAATGGGGGGCTGCAATAACTCCGAAGCTATTCAGTTAAGGTAAAAAAAAACTGCATAGTGCTGCTTTAATTATTCAGCTTTATGAGAAAGACAAGGAAAACAAAACATTCAGGGCTTTACTAAAAACATTGTCTGAAGCAGTCTTGCCCTTGTCCTAATACTGACTAGTATTGACTTCATCAGGAATTTATCACTGTGATTAAAAAAAAATAAAGTTGAAATCACACCACATTTAAACTTCTCTTTAGAGAAAATGAATGTATTTTTTAACTATTGTGTTATATAGAAAAAGTAATGCAAACTAAAATGAAACCACTGTGGAGACTAAAGACATGAATGTGGAGTAGGACAAACCTCCTCAGAGCAGTGCATGCTGGGACAGATCCAGTGAATGTCCTCCAGCTTGTGTAGCTCAGCGCCGAGACTATCCACTGTGGAAAGAAGCTCCTCTTTTTGAGAAGACTCCAACTGCTACATACACACATATACACAGAAAATGTCTTTATCATATTTCATACAGAATTACTTATGCACAAGAACAGGCCAGAGAAAGTGAAGCCGCTCACCAGCAGTTTTCCCTCAAGCAGCATCTTGGTCTCTTGCTGGAGAACTTTACTGCTGTTGACAATGTCTACAGCAGTACTGCGACTCAACACCTGCAGAGAAACACACACACACACACAATCACAGCTCAAGTTCAGTTTGACTTTCTGTCAGACTCTCGCTGTTCAGTGATTAACACTTAGTCATTCTTCTATTCGCTGGTCAATGGAGGTCCCGTGGAGAACAGCATGAGAAGCTGAACATGCTGAAAGCCACAGCAGGACGGACGGACCTGCTACTTCCTACTGGAGACTGAAAGGTTCAGTTGTTAACCTTTAAAGCAGAGCTAGACTGAACTGATCCTCATCACATCACTCACTGATATGAACTAAGAACAGGGTGGCTACAGGTATAAACAATTTAAATTTAAGACTTTATAAGACATTTTAATACCACTTCTAAATTAAATTTAAGACTAAACTCACGAAGGAAATAGAAATATTACTGAATTTATATATTGTTTTAAATTATTGTTTTGAATTTATATATTGACTCTAGAGACCCTTCCAGAGCTGAGATATTGAGATTTTTATAATGGCATAAATGCTATGGGATCTCCATATCTCAGCTCTGGAAGGGTCTAGAGACTCCATTTTTGCACTCAGGTCTAAGTCTCATGGCCCTCTATCAGAATCCAGATTTTTGGGAAGATTGGCGAAACTTAATTTTTCGCCCAAAAAAAAAACGTAAGGGGTACCACTGTCGTTTTTTTTTCGGGCCGAATTTTTGAGTTTCGATATCTCAGCTCTGGAAGGGGCTAGAGCCTCCATTTTTGCACTAAGGTCTAAGTCTCATGGCCCTCTATCAGAATCCAGAGTTTTGGGAAGATTGGAAAAACTTAATTTTTCGCCCCAAAAAAAAAAAACGTAAGGGGTACCACTGTCGTTTTTTTTTCGGGCCGAATTTTTGAGTTTCAATATCTCAGCTCTGGAAGGGGCTACAGCCTCCGTTTTTGCACTCAGGTCTAAGTCTCATGGCCCTCTATCAGAATCCAGAGTTTTGGGAAGATTGGGGAAACTTAATTTTTCGCCCAAAAAAAAAACGTAAGGGGTACCACTGTCGTTTTTTTTTTCGGGCCGAATTTTTGAGTTTCGATATCTCAGCTCTGGAAGGGGATAGAGCCTCCATTTTTGCACTCAGGTCTAAGTCTCATGGCCCTCTATCAGAATCCAGAGTTTTGGGAAGATTGGAGAAACTTAATTTTTCGCCCAAAAAAAAAAAACGTAAGGGGTACCACTGTCGTTTTTTTTTTCGGGCCGAATTTTTGAGTTTCGATATCTCAGCTCTGGAAGGGGCTAGAGCCTCCATTTTTGCACTCAGGTCTAAGTCTCATGGCCCTCTATCAGAATCCAGAGTTTTGGGAAGATTGGAGAAAATAATTTTTCGCCCAAAAAAAAAAAACGTAAGGGGTACCACTGTCGTTTTTTTTTCGGGCCGAATTTTTGAGTTTCGATATCTCAGCTCTGGAAAGGGCTAGAGCCTCCATTTTTGCACTCAGGTCTAAGTCTCATGGCCCTCTATCAGAATCCAGAGTTTTGGGAAGATTGGAGAAACTTAATTTTTCGCCCCCCCAAAAAAAACGTAAGGGGTACCACTGTCGTTTTTTTTTCGGGCCGAATTTTTGAGTTTCGATATCTCAGCTCTGGAAGGGGCTAGAGCCTCCATTTTTGCACTCAGGTCTAAGTCTCATGGCCCTCTATGAGAATCCAGATTTTTGGGAAGATTGGCGAAACTTAATTTTTCGCCCAAAAAAAAAACGTAAGGGGTACCACTGTCGTTTTTTTTTCGGGCCGAATTTTTGAGTTTCGATATCTCAGCTCTGGAAGGGGCTAGAGCCTCCATTTTTGCACTAAGGTCTAAGTCTCATGGCCCTCTATCAGAATCCAGAGTTTTGGGAAGATTGGAAAAACTTAATTTTTCGCCCCAAAAAAAAAAAACGTAAGGGGTACCACTGTCGTTTTTTTTTCGGGCCGAATTTTTGAGTTTCAATATCTCAGCTCTGGAAGGGGCTACAGCCTCCGTTTTTGCACTCAGGTCTAAGTCTCATGGCCCTCTATCAGAATCCAGAGTTTTGGGAAGATTGGGGAAACTTAATTTTTCGCCCAAAAAAAAAAAACGTAAGGGGTACCACTGTCGTTTTTTTTTTCGGGCCGAATTTTTGAGTTTCGATATCTCAGCTCTGGAAGGGGCTAGAGCCTCCATTTTTGCACTCAGGTCTAAGTCTCATGGCCCTCTATCAGAATCCAGAGTTTTGGGAAGATTGGAGAAACTTAATTTTTCGCCCAAAAAAAAAAACGTAAGGGGTACCACTGTCGTTTTTTTTTTCGGGCCGAATTTTTGAGTTTCGATATCTCAGCTCTGGAAGGGGCTAGAGCCTCCATTTTTGCACTCAGGTCTAAGTCTCATGGCCCTCTATCAGAATCCAGAGTTTTGGGAAGATTGGAGAAAATAATTTTTCACCCAAAAAAAAAAAACGTAAGGGGTACCACTGTCGTTTTTTTTTCGGGCCGAATTTTTGAGTTTCGATATCTCAGCTCTGGAAGGGGCTAGAGCCTCCATTTTTGCACTCAGGTCTAAGTCTCATGGCCCTCTATGAGAATCCAGATTTTTGGGAAGATTGGCGAAACTTAATTTTTCGCCCAAAAAAAAAAACGTAAGGGGTACCACTGTCGTTTTTTTTTCGGGCCGAATTTTTGAGTTTCGATATCTCAGCTCTGGAAGGGGCTAGAGCCTCCATTTTTGCACTAAGGTCTAAGTCTCATGGCCCTCTATCAGAATCCAGAGTTTTGGGAAGATTGGAAAAACTTAATTTTTCGCCCCCAAAAAAAAAAAACGTAAGGGGTACCACTGTCGTTTTTTTTTCGGGCCGAATTTTTGAGTTTCAATATCTCAGCTCTGGAAGGGGCTACAGCCTCCGTTTTTGCACTCAGGTCTAAGTCTCATGGCCCTCTATCAGAATCCAGAGTTTTGGGAAGATTGGGGAAACTTAATTTTTCGCCCAAAAAAAAAAAACGTAAGGGGTACCACTGTCGTTTTTTTTTTCGGGCCGAATTTTTGAGTTTCGATATCTCAGCTCTGGAAGGGGCTAGAGCCTCCATTTTTGCACTCAGGTCTAAGTCTCATGGCCCTCTATCAGAATCCAGAGTTTTGGGAAGATTGGAGAAACTTAATTTTTCGCCCAAAAAAAAAAACGTAAGGGGTACCACTGTCGTTTTTTTTTTCGGGCCGAATTTTTGAGTTTCGATATCTCAGCTCTGGAAGGGGCTAGAGCCTCCATTTTTGCACTCAGGTCTAAGTCTCATGGCCCTCTATCAGAATCCAGAGTTTTGGGAAGATTGGAGAAAATAATTTTTCACCCAAAAAAAAAAAAACGTAAGGGGTACCACTGTCGTTTTTTTTTCGGGCCGAATTTTTTAGTTTCGATATCTCAGCTCTGGAAGGGGCTAGAGCCTCCATTTTTGCACTCAGGTCTAAGTCTCATGGCCCTCTATCAGAATCCAGAGTTTTGGGAAGATTGGAGAAACTTAATTTTTCGCCCCCCCAAAAAAAAACGTAAGGGGTACCACTGTCGTTTTTTTTTTCGGGCCGAATTTTTGAGTTTCGATATCTCAGCTCTGGAAGGGGCTAGAGCCTCCGTTTTTGCACTCAGGTCTAAGTCTCATGGCCCTCTATCAGAATCCAGAGTTTTGGGAAGATTGGGGAAACTTAATTTTTCGCCCAAAAACAAAAACGTAAGGGGTACCACTGTCGTTTTTTTTTTCGGGCCGAATTTTTGAGTTTCGATATCTCAGCTCTGGAAGGGGATAGAGCCTCCATTTTTGCACTCAGGTCTAAGTCTCATGGCCCTCTATCAGAATCCAGAGTTTTGGGAAGATTGGAGAAACTTAATTTTTCGCCCAAAAAAAAAAAAAACGTAAGGGGTACCACTGTCGTTTTTTTTTCGGGCCGAATTTTTGAGTTTCGATATCTCAGCTCTGGAAGGGGCTAGAGCCTCCATTTTTGCACTCAGGTCTAAGTCTCATGGCCCTCTATCAGAATCCAGAGTTTTGGGAAGATTGGAGAAAATAATTTTTCGCCCAAAAAAAAAAAACGTAAGGGGTACCACTGTCGTTTTTTTTTCGGGCCGAATTTTTGAGTTTCGATATCTCAGCTCTGGAAGGGGCTAGAGCCTCCATTTTTGCACTCAGGTCTAAGTCTCATGGCCCTCTATCAGAATCCAGAGTTTTGGGAAGATTGGAGAAACTTAATTTTTCGCCCCCCCAAAAAAAACGTAAGGGGTACCACTGTCGTTTTTTTTTCGGGCCGAATTTTTGAGTTTCGGTATCTCAGCTCTGGAAGGGGCTAGAGCCTCCATTTTTGCACTCAGGTCTAAGTCTCATGGCCCTCTATGAGAATCCAGATTTTTGGGAAGATTGGCGAAACTTAATTTTTCGCCCAAAAAAAAAAACGTAAGGGGTACCACTGTCGTTTTTTTTTCGGGCCGAATTTTTGAGTTTCGATATCTCAGCTCTGGAAGGGGCTAGAGCCTCCATTTTTGCACTCAGGTCTAAGTCTCATGGCCCTCTATCAGAATCCAGAGTTTTGGGAAGATTGGAGAAACTTAATTTTTCGCCCCAAAAAAAACAAAAACGTAAGGGGTACCACTGTCGTTTTTTTTTCGGGCCGAATTTTTGAGTTTCAATATCTCAGCTCTGGAAGGGGCTAGAGCCTCCATTTTTGCACTCAGGTCTAAGTCTCATGGCCCTCTATCAGAATCCAGAGTTTTGGGAAGATTGGAGAAACTTAATTTTTCGCCCCCCCAAAAAAAAAGTAAGGGGTACCACTGTCGTTTTTTTTTTCGGGCCGAATTTTTGAGTTTCGATATCTCAGCTCTGGAAGGGGCTAGAGCCTCCATTTTTGCTCTCAGGTCTAAGTCTCATGGCCCTCTATCAGAATCCAGATTTTTGGGAAGATTGGAGAAACTTAATTTTTCGCCCAAAAAAAAAAACGTAAGGGGTACCACTGTCGTTTTTTTTTCGGGCCGAATTTTTGAGTTTCGATATCTCAGCTCTGGAAGGGGCTAGAGCCTCCATTTCTGCTCTCAGGTCTAAGTCTCATGGCCCTCTATCAGAATCCAGAGTTTTGGGAAGATTGGAGAAACTTAATTTTTCGCCCCCCCAAAAAAAACGTAAGGGGTACCACTGTCGTTTTTTTTTCGGGCCGAATTTTTGAGTTTCGATATCTCAGCTCTGGAAGGGGCTAGAGCCTCCATTTTTGCACTCAGGTCTAAGTCTCATGGCCCTCTATCAGAATCCAGAGTTTTGGGAAGATTGGAGAAACTTAATTTTTCGCCCAAAAAAAAAAAACGTAAGGGGTACCACTGTCGTTTTTTTTTCGGGCCGAATTTTTGAGTTTCGATATCTCAGCTCTGGAAGGGGCTAGAGCCTCCATTTTTGCACTCAGGTCTAAGTCTCATGGCCCTCTATCAGAATCCAGAGTTTTGGGAAGATTGGAGAAACTTAATTTTTGGCCCAAAAAAAAAAACGTAAGGGGTACCACTGTCGTTTTTTTTTCGGGCCGAATTTTTGAGTTTCGATATCTCAGCTCTGGAAGGGGCAAGAGCCTCCATTTTTGCACTCAGGTCTAAGTCTCATGGCCCTCTATCAGAATCCAGAGTTTTGGGAAGATTGGAGAAACTTAATTTTTCGCCCCCCCCAAAAAAACGTAAGGGGTACCACTGTCGTTTTTTTTTTCGGGCCGAATTTTTGAGTTTCGATATCTCAGCTCTGGAAGGGGCTAGAGCCTCCACTTTTGCACTCAGGTCTAAGTCTCATGGCCCTCTATCAGAATCCAGAGTTTTGGGAAGATTGGAGAAACTTAATTTTTCGCGCCCCCCAAAAAAACGTAAGGGGTACCACTGTCGTTTTTTTTTTCGGGCCGAATTTTTGAGTTTTGATATCTCAGCTCTGGAAGGGGCTAGAGCCTCCATTTTTGCACTCAGGTCTAAGTCTCATGGCCCTCTATCAGAATCCAGAGTTTTGGGAAGATTGGAAAAACGTAATTTTTCGCCCAAAAAAAAAAAACGTAAGGGGTACCACTGTCGTTTTTTTTTCGGGCCGAATTTTTGAGTTTCGATATCTCAGCTCTGGAAGGGGCTAGAGCCTCCATTTTTGCACTCAGGTCTAAGTCTCATGGCCCTCTATCAGAATCCAGAGTTTTGGGAAGATTGGAGAAACTTAATTTTTCGCCAAAAAAAAAAAACGTAAGGGGTACCACTGTCGTTTTTTTTTTCGGGCCGAATTTTTGAGTTTCGATATCTCAGCTCTGGAAGGGGCTAGAGCCTCCATTTTTGCACTCAGGTCTAAGTCTCATGGCCCTCTATCAGAATCCAGAGTTTTGGGAAGATTGGAGAAACTTAATTTTTTGCCCCCCCCAAAAAAACGTAAGGGGTACCACTGTCGTTTTTTTTTTCGGGCAGAATTTTTGAGTTTCGATATCTCAGCTCTGGAAGGGGCTAGAGCCTCCATTTTTGCACTCAGGTCTAAGTCTCATGGCCCTCTATCAGAATCCAGAATTTTTGGGAAGATTGGAGAAACTTAATTTTTCGCCCAAAAAAAAAAACATAAGGGGTACCACTGTCGTTTTTTTTTTCGGGCCGAATTTTTGAGTTTCGATATCTCAGCTCTGGAACGGGCTACAGCCTCCGTTTTTGCACTCAGGTCTAAGTCTCATGGCCCTCTATCAGAATCCAGAGTTTTTGGGAAGATTGGAGAAACTTAATTTTTCGCCCAAAAAAAAAAAAACGTAAGGGGTACCACTGTCGTTTTTTTTTCGGGCCGAATTTTTGAGTTTCGATATCTCAGCTCTGGAAGGGGCTAGAGCCTCCATTTTTGCACTCAGGTCTAAGTCTCATGGCCCTCTATCAGAATCCAGAGTTTTGGGAAGATTGGAGAAACTTAATTTTTCGCCCAAAAAAAAAAAAACCGTAAGGGGTACCACTGTCGTTTTTTTTTTCGGGCCGAATTTTTGAGTTTCGATATCTCAACTCTGGAAGGGGCTAGAGCCTCCATTTTTGCTCTCAGGTCTAAGTCTCATGGCCCTCTATCAGAATCCAGATTTTTGGGAAGATTGGAGAAACTTAATTTTTCGCCCAAAAAAAAAAAACGTAAGGGGTACCACTGTCGTTTTTTTTTCGGGCCGAATTTTTGAGTTTCGATATCTCAGCTCTGGAAGGGGCTAGAGCCTCCATTTTTGCACTCAGGTCTAAGTCTCATGGCCCTCTATCAGAATCCAGAGTTTTGGGAAGATTGGAGAAACTTAATTTTTCGCCCAAAAAAAAAAAACGTAAGGGGTACCACTGTCGTTTTTTTTTCGGGCCGAATTTTTGAGTTTCGATATCTCAGCTCTGGAAGGGGCTAGAGCCTCCATTTTTGCACTCAGGTCTAAGTCTCATGGCCCTCTATCAGAATCCAGAGTTTTGGGAAGATTGGAGAAACTTAATTTTTCGCCCCCCCAAAAAAAACGTAAGGGGTACCACTGTCGTTTTTTTTTTCGGGCCGAATTTTTGAGTTTCGATATCTCAGCTCTGGAAGGGGCTAGAGCCTCCATTTTTGCTCTCAGGTCTAAGTCTCATGGCCCTCTATCAGAATCCAGATTTTTGGGAAGATTGGAGAAACTTAATTTTTCGCCCAAAAAAAAAAAAAACGTAAGGGGTACCACTGTCGTTTTTTTTTCGGGCCGAATTTTTGAGTTTCGATATCTCAGCTCTGGAAGGGGCTAGAGCCTCCATTTTTGCACTCAGGTCTAAGTCTCATGGCCCTCTATCAGAATCCAGAGTTTTGGGAAGATTGGAGAAACTTAATTTTTCGCCCAAAAAAAAAAACGTAAGGGGTACCACTGTCGTTTTTTTTTCGGGCCGAATTTTTGAGTTTCGATATCTCAGCTCTGGAAGGGGCTAGAGCCTCCATTTTTGCTCTCAGGTCTAAGTCTCATGGCCCTCTATCAGAATCCAGAGTTTTGGGAAGATTGGAGAAACTTAATTTTTCGCCCCCAAAAAAAAAACGTAAGGGGTACCACTGTCGTTTTTTTTTCGGGCCGAATTTTTGAGTTTCGATATCTCAGCTCTGGAACGGGCTACAGCCTCCGTTTTTGCACTCAGGTCTAAGTCTCATGGCCCTCTATCAGAATCCAGAGTTTTTGGGAAGATTGGAGAAACTTAATTTTTCGCCCAAAAAAAAAAACGTAAGGGGTACCACTGTCGTTTTTTTTTTCGGGCCGAATTTTTGAGTTTCGATATCTCAGCTCTGGAAGGGGCTAGAGCCTCCATTTTTGCACTCAGGTCTAAGTCTCATGGCCCTCTATCAGAATCCAGAGTTTTGGGAAGATTGGAGAAACTTAATTTTTCGCCCCAAAAAAAAAACGTAAGGGGTACCACTGTCGTTTTTTTTTCGGGCCGAATTTTTGAGTTTCAATATCTCAGCTCTGGAAGGGGCTAGAGCCTCCATTTTTGCACTCAGGTCTAAGTCTCATGGCCCTCTATCAGAATCCAGAGTTTTGGGAAGATTGGAGAAACTTAATTTTTCGCCCAAAAAAAAAAACGTAAGGGGTACCACTTTTGTTTTTTTTTCGGGCCGAATTTTTGAGTTTCGATATCTCAGCTCTGGAAGGGGCTAGAGCCTCCATTTCTGCTCTCAGGTCTAAGTCTCATGGCCCTCTATCAGAATCCAGAGTTTTGGGAAGATTGGAGAAACTTAATTTTTCGCCCCCCCAAAAAAAACGTAAGGGGTACCACTGTCGTTTTTTTTTCGGGCCGAATTTTTGAGTTTCGATATCTCAGCTCTGGAAGGGGCTAGAGCCTCCATTTTTGCACTCAGGTCTAAGTCTCATGGCCCTCTATCAGAATCCAGAGTTTTGGGAAGATTGGAGAAACTTAATTTTTCGCCCCAAAAAAAAAAACGTAAGGGGTACCACTGTCGTTTTTGTTTCGGGCTGAATTTTTGAGTTTCGATATCTCAGCTCTGGAAGGGGCTAGAGCCTCCATTTTTGCACTCAGGTCTAAGTCTCATGGCCCTCTATCAGAATCCAGAGTTTTGGGAAGATTGGAGAAACTTAATTTTTCGCCCAAAAAAAAAAACGTAAGGGGTACCACTGTCGTTTTTTTTTCGGGCCGAATTTTTGAGTTTCGATATCTCAGCTCTGGAAGGGGTTAGAGCCTCCATTTTTGCACTCAGGTCTAAGTCTCATGGCCCTCTATCAGAATCCAGAGTTTTGGGAAGATTGGAGAAACTTAATTTTTCGCCCCAAAAAAAAAACGTAAGGGGTACCACTGTCGTTTTTTTTTCGGGCCGAATTTTTGAGTTTCGATATCTCAGCTCTGGAAGGGGCTAGAGCCTCCATTTTTGCACTCAGGTCTAAGTCTCATGGCCCTCTATCAGAATCCAGAGTTTTGGGAAGATTGGAGAAACTTAATTTTTCGCCCAAAAAAAAAAAAACCGTAAGGGGTACCACTGTCGTTTTTTTTTCGGGCCGAATTTTTGAGTTTCGATATCTCAGCTCTGGAAGGGGCTAGAGCCTCCATTTTTGCACTCAGGTCTAAGTCTCATGGCCCTCTATCAGAATCCAGAGTTTTGGGAAGATTGGAGAAACTTAATTTTTCGCCCCCAAAAAAAAAAACGTAAGGGGTACCACTGTCGTTTTTTTTTTCGGGCCGAATTTTTGAGTTTCGATATCTCAGCTCTGGAAGGGGCTAGAGCCTCCATTTTTGCACTCAGGTCTAAGTCTCATGGCCCTCTATCAGAATCCAGAGTTTTGGGAAGATTGGAAAAACTTAATTTTTCGCCCCAAAAAAAAAAACGTAAGGGGTACCACTGTCGTTTTTTTTTCGGGCCGAATTTTTGAGTTTCGATATCTCAGCTCTGGAAGGGGCTAGAGCCTCCATTTTTGCACTCAGGTCTAAGTCTCATGGCCCTCTATCAGAATCCAGAGTTTTGGGAAGATTGGAGAAACTTAATTTTTCGCCAAAAAAAAACAAAACGTAAGGGGTACCACTGTCGTTTTTTTTTCGGGCCGAATTTTTGAGTTTCGATATCTCAGCTCTGGAAGGGGCTAGAGCCTCCATTTTTGCACTCAGGTCTAAGTCTCATGGCCCTCTATCAGAATCCAGAGTTTTGGGAAGATTGGAGAAACTTAATTTTTTGCCCCCCCAAAAAAAACGTAAGGGGTACCACTGTCGTTTTTTTTTTTCGGGCCGAATTTTTGAGTTTCGATATCTCAGCTCTGGAAGGGGCTAGAGCCTCCATTTTTGCACTCAGGTCTAAGTCTCATGGCCCTCTATCAGAATCCAGATTTTTGGGAAGATTGGAGAAACTTAATTTTTCACCCAAAAAAAAAAAACGTAAGGGGTACCACTGTCGTTTTTTTTTTCCGGCCGAATTTTTGAGTTTCGATATCTCAGCTCTGGAAGGGGTTAGAGCCTCCATTTTTGCACTCAGGTCTAAGTCTCATGGCCCTCTATCAGAATCCAGAGTTTTGGGAAGATTGGAGAAACTTAATTTTTCGCCCAAAAAAAAAAACGTAAGGGGTACCACTGTCGTTTTTTTTTCGGGCCGAATTTTTGAGTTTCGATATCTCAGCTCTGGAAGGGGCTAGAGCCTCCATTTTTGCACTCAGGTCTAAGTCTCATGGCCCTCTATCAGAATCCAGAGTTTTGGGAAGATTGGAGAAACTTAATTTTTCGCCCAAAAAAAAAAAAACCGTAAGGGGTACCACTGTCGTTTTTTTTTCGGGCCGAATTTTTGAGTTTCGATATCTCAGCTCTGGAAGGGGCTAGAGCCTCCATTTTTGCACTCAGGTCGAAGTCTCATGGCCCTCTATCAGAATCCAGAGTTTTGGGAAGATTGGAGAAACTTAATTTTTCGCCCAAAAAAAAAAACGTAAGGGGTACCACTGTCGTTTTTTTTCGGGCCGAATTTTTGAGTTTCGATATCTCAGCTCTGGAAGGGGCTAGAGCCTCCATTTTTGCACTCAGGTCTAAGTCTCATGGCCCTCTATCAGAATCCAGAGTTTTGGGAAGATTGGAGAAACTTAATTTTTTGCCCCCGCAAAAAAACGTAAGGGGTACCACTGTCGTTTTTTTTTTCGGGCCGAATTTTTGAGTTTCGATATCTCAGCTCTGGAAGGGGCTAGAGCCTCCATTTTTGCACTCAGGTCTAAGTCTCATGGCCCTCTATCAGAATCCAGATTTTTGGGAAGATTGGAGAAACTTAATTTTTCGCCCAAAAAAAAAAACGTAAGGGGTACCACTGTCGTTTTTTTTTTCGGGCCGAATTTTTGATTTTCGATATCTCAGCTCTGGAAGGGGCTAGAGCCTCCATTTTTGCACTCAGGTCTAAGTCTCATGGCCCTCTATCAGAATCCAGAGTTTTTGGGAAGATTGGAGAAACTTAATTTTTCGCCCAAAAAAAAAAAACGTAAGGGGTACCACTGTCGTTTTTTTTTTCGGGCCGAATTTTTGAGTTTCGATATCTCAGCTCTGGAAGGGGCTAGAGCCTCCATTTTTGCACTCAGGTCTAAGTCTCATGGCCCTCTATCAGAATCCAGAGTTTTGGGAAGATTGGAGAAACTTAATTTTTCGCCCAAAAAAAAAAAACGTAAGGGGTACCACTGTCGTTTTTTTCTTTCGGGCCGAATTTTTGAGTTTCGATATCTCAGCTCTGGAAGGGGCTAGAGCCTCCATTTTTGCACTCAGGTCTAAGTCTCATGGCCCTCTATCAGAATCCAGAGTTTTGGGAAGATTGGAGAAACTTAATTTTTCGCTCAAAAAAAAAAAAACGTAAGGGGTACCACTGTCGTTTTTTTTTTCGGGCCGAATTTTTGAGTTTCGATATCTTAGCTCTGGAAGGGGCTAGAGCCTCCATTTTTGCACTCAGGTCTAAGTCTCATGGCCCTCTATCAGAATCCAGAGTTTTGGGAAGATTGGAAAAACTTAATTTTTCGCCCAAAAAAAAAAAACGTAAGGGGTACCACTGTCGTTTTTTTTTCGGGCCGAATTTTTGAGTTTCGATATCTCAGCTCTGGAAGGGGCTAGAGCCTCCACTTTTGCACTCAGGTCTAAGTCTCATGGCCCTCTATCAGAATCCAGAGTTTTGGGAAGATTGGAGAAACTTAATTTTTCGCGCCCCCCAAAAAAACGTAAGGGGTACCACTGTCGTTTTTTTTTTCGGGCCGAATTTTTGAGTTTTGATATCTCAGCTCTGGAAGGGGCTAGAGCCTCCATTTTTGCACTCAGGTCTAAGTCTCATGGCCCTCTATCAGAATCCAGAGTTTTGGGAAGATTGGAAAAACGTAATTTTTCGCCCAAAAAAAAAAAACGTAAGGGGTACCACTGTCGTTTTTTTTTCGGGCCGAATTTTTGAGTTTCGATATCTCAGCTCTGGAAGGGGCTAGAGCCTCCATTTTTGCACTCAGGTCTAAGTCTCATGGCCCTCTATCAGAATCCAGAGTTTTGGGAAGATTGGAGAAACTTAATTTTTCGCCAAAAAAAAAAAACGTAAGGGGTACCACTGTCGTTTTTTTTTTCGGGCCGAATTTTTGAGTTTCGATATCTCAGCTCTGGAAGGGGCTAGAGCCTCCATTTTTGCACTCAGGTCTAAGTCTCATGGCCCTCTATCAGAATCCAGAGTTTTGGGAAGATTGGAGAAACTTAATTTTTTGCCCCCCCCAAAAAAACGTAAGGGGTACCACTGTCGTTTTTTTTTTCGGGCAGAATTTTTGAGTTTCGATATCTCAGCTCTGGAAGGGGCTAGAGCCTCCATTTTTGCACTCAGGTCTAAGTCTCATGGCCCTCTATCAGAATCCAGAATTTTTGGGAAGATTGGAGAAACTTAATTTTTCGCCCAAAAAAAAAAAACATAAGGGGTACCACTGTCGTTTTTTTTTTCGGGCCGAATTTTTGAGTTTCGATATCTCAGCTCTGGAACGGGCTACAGCCTCCGTTTTTGCACTCAGGTCTAAGTCTCATGGCCCTCTATCAGAATCCAGAGTTTTTGGGAAGATTGGAGAAACTTAATTTTTCGCCCAAAAAAAAAAAAACGTAAGGGGTACCACTGTCGTTTTTTTTTCGGGCCGAATTTTTGAGTTTCGATATCTCAGCTCTGGAAGGGGCTAGAGCCTCCATTTTTGCACTCAGGTCTAAGTCTCATGGCCCTCTATCAGAATCCAGAGTTTTGGGAAGATTGGAGAAACTTAATTTTTCGCCCCCCCCAAAAAAACGTAAGGGGTACCACTGTCGTTTTTTTTTTCGGGCCGAATTTTTGAGTTTCGATATCTCAACTCTGGAAGGGGCTAGAGCCTCCATTTTTGCTCTCAGGTCTAAGTCTCATGGCCCTCTATCAGAATCCAGATTTTTGGGAAGATTGGAGAAACTTAATTTTTCGCCCAAAAAAAAAAAACGTAAGGGGTACCACTGTCGTTTTTTTTTCGGGCCGAATTTTTGAGTTTCGATATCTCAGCTCTGGAAGGGGCTAGAGCCTCCATTTTTGCACTCAGGTCTAAGTCTCATGGCCCTCTATCAGAATCCAGAGTTTTGGGAAGATTGGAGAAACTTAATTTTTCGCCCAAAAAAAAAAAACGTAAGGGGTACCACTGTCGTTTTTTTTTCGGGCCGAATTTTTGAGTTTCGATATCTCAGCTCTGGAAGGGGCTAGAGCCTCCATTTTTGCACTCAGGTCTAAGTCTCATGGCCCTCTATCAGAATCCAGAGTTTTGGGAAGATTGGAGAAACTTAATTTTTCGCCCCCCCAAAAAAAACGTAAGGGGTACCACTGTCGTTTTTTTTTTCGGGCCGAATTTTTGAGTTTCGATATCTCAGCTCTGGAAGGGGCTAGAGCCTCCATTTTTGCTCTCAGGTCTAAGTCTCATGGCCCTCTATCAGAATCCAGATTTTTGGGAAGATTGGAGAAACTTAATTTTTCGCCCAAAAAAAAAAAAACGTAAGGGGTACCACTGTCGTTTTTTTTTCGGGCCGAATTTTTGAGTTTCGATATCTCAGCTCTGGAAGGGGCTAGAGCCTCCATTTTTGCACTCAGGTCTAAGTCTCATGGCCCTCTATCAGAATCCAGAGTTTTTGGAAGATTGGAGAAACTTAATTTTTCGCCCAAAAAAAAAAACGTAAGGGGTACCACTGTCGTTTTTTTTTCGGGCCGAATTTTTGAGTTTCGATATCTCAGCTCTGGAAGGGGCTAGAGCCTCCATTTTTGCTCTCAGGTCTAAGTCTCATGGCCCTCTATCAGAATCCAGAGTTTTGGGAAGATTGGAGAAACTTAATTTTTCGCCCCCAAAAAAAAAACGTAAGGGGTACCACTGTCGTTTTTTTTTCGGGCCGAATTTTTGAGTTTCGATATCTCAGCTCTGGAACGGGCTACAGCCTCCGTTTTTGCACTCAGGTCTAAGTCTCATGGCCCTCTATCAGAATCCAGATTTTTGGGAAGATTGGAGAAACTTAATTTTTCGCCCAAAAAAAAAAAAAACGTAAGGGGTACCACTGTCGTTTTTTTTTCGGGCCGAATTTTTGAGTTTCGATATCTCAGCTCTGGAAGGGGCTAGAGCCTCCATTTTTGCACTCAGGTCTAAGTCTCATGGCCCTCTATCAGAATCCAGAGTTTTGGGAAGATTGGAGAAACTTAATTTTTCGCCCAAAAAAAAAAACGTAAGGGGTACCACTGTCGTTTTTTTTTCGGGCCGAATTTTTGAGTTTCGATATCTCAGCTCTGGAAGGGGCTAGAGCCTCCATTTTTGCTCTCAGGTCTAAGTCTCATGGCCCTCTATCAGAATCCAGAGTTTTGGGAAGATTGGAGAAACTTAATTTTTCGCCCCCAAAAAAAAAACGTAAGGGGTACCACTGTCGTTTTTTTTTCGGGCCGAATTTTTGAGTTTCGATATCTCAGCTCTGGAACGGGCTACAGCCTCCGTTTTTGCACTCAGGTCTAAGTCTCATGGCCCTCTATCAGAATCCAGAGTTTTTGGGAAGATTGGAGAAACTTAATTTTTCGCCCAAAAAAAAAAAACGTAAGGGGTACCACTGTCGTTTTTTTTTTCGGGCCGAATTTTTGAGTTTCGATATCTCAGCTCTGGAAGGGGCTAGAGCCTCCATTTTTGCACTCAGGTCTAAGTCTCATGGCCCTCTATCAGAATCCAGAGTTTTGGGAAGATTGGAGAAACTTAATTTTTCGCCCCAAAAAAAAAACGTAAGGGGTACCACTGTCGTTTTTTTTTCGGGCCGAATTTTTGAGTTTCAATATCTCAGCTCTGGAAGGGGCTAGAGCCTCCATTTTTGCACTCAGGTCTAAGTCTCATGGCCCTCTATCAGAATCCAGAGTTTTGGGAAGATTGGAGAAACTTAATTTTTCGCCCAAAAAAAAAAACGTAAGGGGTACCACTTTTGTTTTTTTTTCGGGCCGAATTTTTGAGTTTCGATATCTCAGCTCTGGAAGGGGCTAGAGCCTCCATTTCTGCTCTCAGGTCTAAGTCTCATGGCCCTCTATCAGAATCCAGAGTTTTGGGAAGATTGGAGAAACTTAATTTTTCGCCCCCCCAAAAAAAACGTAAGGGGTACCACTGTCGTTTTTTTTTCGGGCCGAATTTTTGAGTTTCGATATCTCAGCTCTGGAAGGGGCTAGAGCCTCCATTTTTGCACTCAGGTCTAAGTCTCATGGCCCTCTATCAGAATCCAGAGTTTTGGGAAGATTGGAGAAACTTAATTTTTCGCCCCAAAAATAAAAACGTAAGGGGTACCACTGTCGTTTTTGTTTCGGGCTGAATTTTTGAGTTTCGATATCTCAGCTCTGGAAGGGGCTAGAGCCTCCATTTTTGCACTCAGGTCTAAGTCTCATGGCCCTCTATCAGAATCCAGAGTTTTGGGAAGATTGGAGAAACTTAATTTTTCGCCCAAAAAAAAAAACGTAAGGGGTACCACTGTCGTTTTTTTTTCGGGCCGAATTTTTGAGTTTCGATATCTCAGCTCTGGAAGGGGTTAGAGCCTCCATTTTTGCACTCAGGTCTAAGTCTCATGGCCCTCTATCAGAATCCAGAGTTTTGGGAAGATTGGAGAAACTTAATTTTTCGCCCCCCAAAAAAAAAACGTAAGGGGTACCACTGTCGTTTTTTTTTTCGGGCCGAATTTTTGAGTTTCGATATCTCAGCTCTGGAAGGGGCTAGAGCCTCCATTTTTGCACTCAGGTCTAAGTCTCATGGCCCTCTATCAGAATCCAGAGTTTTGGGAAGATTGGAAAAACTTAATTTTTCGCCCCAAAAAAAAAAACGTAAGGGGTACCACTGTCGTTTTTTTTTCGGGCCGAATTTTTGAGTTTCGATATCTCAGCTCTGGAAGGGGCTAGAGCCTCCATTTTTGCACTCAGGTCTAAGTCTCATGGCCCTCTATCAGAATCCAGAGTTTTGGGAAGATTGGAGAAACTTAATTTTTCGCCAAAAAAAAACAAAACGTAAGGGGTACCACTGTCGTTTTTTTTTCGGGCCGAATTTTTGAGTTTCGATATCTCAGCTCTGGAAGGGGCTAGAGCCTCCATTTTTGCACTCAGGTCTAAGTCTCATGGCCCTCTATCAGAATCCAGAGTTTTGGGAAGATTGGAGAAACTTAATTTTTTGCCCCCCCAAAAAAAACGTAAGGGGTACCACTGTCGTTTTTTTTTTTCGGGCCGAATTTTTGAGTTTCGATATCTCAGCTCTGGAAGGGGCTAGAGCCTCCATTTTTGCACTCAGGTCTAAGTCTCATGGCCCTCTATCAGAATCCAGATTTTTGGGAAGATTGGAGAAACTTAATTTTTCACCCAAAAAAAAAAAACGTAAGGGGTACCACTGTCGTTTTTTTTTTCCGGCCGAATTTTTGAGTTTCGATATCTCAGCTCTGGAAGGGGTTAGAGCCTCCATTTTTGCACTCAGGTCTAAGTCTCATGGCCCTCTATCAGAATCCAGAGTTTTGGGAAGATTGGAGAAACTTAATTTTTCGCCCAAAAAAAAAAACGTAAGGGGTACCACTGTCGTTTTTTTTTCGGGCCGAATTTTTGAGTTTCGATATCTCAGCTCTGGAAGGGGCTAGAGCCTCCATTTTTGCACTCAGGTCTAAGTCTCATGGCCCTCTATCAGAATCCAGAGTTTTGGGAAGATTGGAGAAACTTAATTTTTCGCCCAAAAAAAAAAAAAACCGTAAGGGGTACCACTGTCGTTTTTTTTTCGGGCCGAATTTTTGAGTTTCGATATCTCAGCTCTGGAAGGGGCTAGAGCCTCCATTTTTGCACTCAGGTCGAAGTCTCATGGCCCTCTATCAGAATCCAGAGTTTTGGGAAGATTGGAGAAACTTAATTTTTCGCCCAAAAAAAAAAACGTAAGGGGTACCACTGTCGTTTTTTTTCGGGCCGAATTTTTGAGTTTCGATATCTCAGCTCTGGAAGGGGCTAGAGCCTCCATTTTTGCACTCAGGTCTAAGTCTCATGGCCCTCTATCAGAATCCAGAGTTTTGGGAAGATTGGAGAAACTTAATTTTTTGCCCCCGCAAAAAAACGTAAGGGGTACCACTGTCGTTTTTTTTTTCGGGCCGAATTTTTGAGTTTCGATATCTCAGCTCTGGAAGGGGCTAGAGCCTCCATTTTTGCACTCAGGTCTAAGTCTCATGGCCCTCTATCAGAATCCAGATTTTTGGGAAGATTGGAGAAACTTAATTTTTCGCCCAAAAAAAAAAACGTAAGGGGTACCACTGTCGTTTTTTTTTTCGGGCCGAATTTTTGATTTTCGATATCTCAGCTCTGGAAGGGGCTAGAGCCTCCATTTTTGCACTCAGGTCTAAGTCTCATGGCCCTCTATCAGAATCCAGAGTTTTTGGGAAGATTGGAGAAACTTAATTTTTCGCCCAAAAAAAAAAAACGTAAGGGGTACCACTGTCGTTTTTTTTTTCGGGCCGAATTTTTGAGTTTCGATATCTCAGCTCTGGAAGGGGCTAGAGCCTCCATTTTTGCACTCAGGTCTAAGTCTCATGGCCCTCTATCAGAATCCAGAGTTTTGGGAAGATTGGAGAAACTTAATTTTTCGCCCAAAAAAAAAAAACGTAAGGGGTACCACTGTCGTTTTTTTCTTTCGGGCCGAATTTTTGAGTTTCGATATCTCAGCTCTGGAAGGGGCTAGAGCCTCCATTTTTGCACTCAGGTCTAAGTCTCATGGCCCTCTATCAGAATCCAGAGTTTTGGGAAGATTGGAGAAACTTAATTTTTCGCTCAAAAAAAAAAAAACGTAAGGGGTACCACTGTCGTTTTTTTTTTCGGGCCGAATTTTTGAGTTTCGATATCTTAGCTCTGGAAGGGGCTAGAGCCTCCATTTTTGCACTCAGGTCTAAGTCTCATGGCCCTCTATCAGAATCCAGAGTTTTGGGAAGATTGGAAAAACTTAATTTTTCGCCCAAAAAAAAAAAACGTAAGGGGTACCACTGTCGTTTTTTTTTCGGGCCGAATTTTTGAGTTTCGATATCTCAGCTCTGGAAGGGGCTAGAGCCTCCACTTTTGCACTCAGGTCTAAGTCTCATGGCCCTCTATCAGAATCCAGAGTTTTGGGAAGATTGGAGAAACTTAATTTTTCGCGCCCCCCAAAAAAACGTAAGGGGTACCACTGTCGTTTTTTTTTTCGGGCCGAATTTTTGAGTTTTGATATCTCAGCTCTGGAAGGGGCTAGAGCCTCCATTTTTGCACTCAGGTCTAAGTCTCATGGCCCTCTATCAGAATCCAGAGTTTTGGGAAGATTGGAAAAACGTAATTTTTCGCCCAAAAAAAAAAAACGTAAGGGGTACCACTGTCGTTTTTTTTTCGGGCCGAATTTTTGAGTTTCGATATCTCAGCTCTGGAAGGGGCTAGAGCCTCCATTTTTGCACTCAGGTCTAAGTCTCATGGCCCTCTATCAGAATCCAGAGTTTTGGGAAGATTGGAGAAACTTAATTTTTCGCCAAAAAAAAAAAACGTAAGGGGTACCACTGTCGTTTTTTTTTTCGGGCCGAATTTTTGAGTTTCGATATCTCAGCTCTGGAAGGGGCTAGAGCCTCCATTTTTGCACTCAGGTCTAAGTCTCATGGCCCTCTATCAGAATCCAGAGTTTTGGGAAGATTGGAGAAACTTAATTTTTTGCCCCCCCCAAAAAAACGTAAGGGGTACCACTGTCGTTTTTTTTTTCGGGCAGAATTTTTGAGTTTCGATATCTCAGCTCTGGAAGGGGCTAGAGCCTCCATTTTTGCACTCAGGTCTAAGTCTCATGGCCCTCTATCAGAATCCAGAATTTTTGGGAAGATTGGAGAAACTTAATTTTTCGCCCAAAAAAAAAAAACATAAGGGGTACCACTGTCGTTTTTTTTTTCGGGCCGAATTTTTGAGTTTCGATATCTCAGCTCTGGAACGGGCTACAGCCTCCGTTTTTGCACTCAGGTCTAAGTCTCATGGCCCTCTATCAGAATCCAGAGTTTTTGGGAAGATTGGAGAAACTTAATTTTTCGCCCAAAAAAAAAAAAACGTAAGGGGTACCACTGTCGTTTTTTTTTCGGGCCGAATTTTTGAGTTTCGATATCTCAGCTCTGGAAGGGGCTAGAGCCTCCATTTTTGCACTCAGGTCTAAGTCTCATGGCCCTCTATCAGAATCCAGAGTTTTGGGAAGATTGGAGAAACTTAATTTTTCGCCCCCCCAAAAAAAACGTAAGGGGTACCACTGTCGTTTTTTTTTTCGGGCCGAATTTTTGAGTTTCGATATCTCAACTCTGGAAGGGGCTAGAGCCTCCATTTTTGCTCTCAGGTCTAAGTCTCATGGCCCTCTATCAGAATCCAGATTTTTGGGAAGATTGGAGAAACTTAATTTTTCGCCCAAAAAAAAAAAACGTAAGGGGTACCACTGTCGTTTTTTTTTCGGGCCGAATTTTTGAGTTTCGATATCTCAGCTCTGGAAGGGGCTAGAGCCTCCATTTTTGCACTCAGGTCTAAGTCTCATGGCCCTCTATCAGAATCCAGAGTTTTGGGAAGATTGGAGAAACTTAATTTTTCGCCCAAAAAAAAAAAACGTAAGGGGTACCACTGTTGTTTTTTTTTCGGGCCGAATTTTTGAGTTTCGATATCTCAGCTCTGGAAGGGGCTAGAGCCTCCATTTTTGCACTCAGGTCTAAGTCTCATGGCCCTCTATCAGAATCCAGAGTTTTGGGAAGATTGGAGAAACTTAATTTTTCGCCCCCCCAAAAAAAACGTAAGGGGTACCACTGTCGTTTTTTTTTTCGGGCCGAATTTTTGAGTTTCGATATCTCAGCTCTGGAAGGGGCTAGAGCCTCCATTTTTGCTCTCAGGTCAAAGTCTCATGGCCCTCTATCAGAATCCAGATTTTTGGGAAGATTGGAGAAACTTAATTTTTCGCCCAAAAAAAAAAAAAACGTAAGGGGTACCACTGTCGTTTTTTTTTCGGGCCGAATTTTTGAGTTTCGATATCTCAGCTCTGGAAGGGGCTAGAGCCTCCATTTTTGCACTCAGGTCTAAGTCTCATGGCCCTCTATCAGAATCCAGAGTTTTTGGAAGATTGGAGAAACTTAATTTTTCGCCCAAAAAAAAAAACGTAAGGGGTACCACTGTCGTTTTTTTTTCGGGCCGAATTTTTGAGTTTCGATATCTCAGCTCTGGAAGGGGCTAGAGCCTCCATTTTTGCTCTCAGGTCTAAGTCTCATGGCCCTCTATCAGAATCCAGAGTTTTGGGAAGATTGGAGAAACTTAATTTTTCGCCCCCAAAAAAAAAACGTAAGGGGTACCACTGTCGTTTTTTTGCCGAATTTTTGAGTTTCGATATCTCAGCTCTGGAACGGGCTACAGCCTCCGTTTTTGCACTCAGGTCTAAGTCTCATGGCCCTCTATCAGAATCCAGATTTTTGGGAAGATTGGAGAAACTTAATTTTTCGCCCAAAAAAAAAAAAACGTAAGGGGTACCACTGTCGTTTTTTTTTCGGGCCGAATTTTTGAGTTTCGATATCTCAGCTCTGGAAGGGGCTAGAGCCTCCATTTTTGCACTCAGGTCTAAGTCTCATGGCCCTCTATCAGAATCCAGAGTTTTGGGAAGATTGGAGAAACTTAATTTTTCGCCCAAAAAAAAAAACGTAAGGGGTACCACTGTCGTTTTTTTTTCGGGCCGAATTTTTGAGTTTCGATATCTCAGCTCTGGAAGGGGCTAGAGCCTCCATTTTTGCTCTCAGGTCTAAGTCTCATGGCCCTCTATCAGAATCCAGAGTTTTGGGAAGATTGGAGAAACTTAATTTTTCGCCCCCAAAAAAAAAACGTAAGGGGTACCACTGTCGTTTTTTTTTCGGGCCGAATTTTTGAGTTTCGATATCTCAGCTCTGGAACGGGCTACAGCCTCCGTTTTTGCACTCAGGTCTAAGTCTCATGGCCCTCTATCAGAATCCAGAGTTTTTGGGAAGATTGGAGAAACTTAATTTTTCGCCCAAAAAAAAAAAACGTAAGGGGTACCACTGTCGTTTTTTTTTTCGGGCCGAATTTTTGAGTTTCGATATCTCAGCTCTGGAAGGGGCTAGAGCCTCCATTTTTGCACTCAGGTCTAAGTCTCATGGCCCTCTATCAGAATCCAGAGTTTTGGGAAGATTGGAGAAACTTAATTTTTCGCCCCAAAAAAAAAACGTAAGGGGTACCACTGTCGTTTTTTTTTCGGGCCGAATTTTTGAGTTTCAATATCTCAGCTCTGGAAGGGGCTAGAGCCTCCATTTTTGCACTCAGGTCTAAGTCTCATGGCCCTCTATCAGAATCCAGAGTTTTGGGAAGATTGGAGAAACTTAATTTTTCGCCCAAAAAAAAAAACGTAAGGGGTACCACTTTTGTTTTTTTTTCGGGCCGAATTTTTGAGTTTCGATATCTCAGCTCTGGAAGGGGCTAGAGCCTCCATTTCTGCTCTCAGGTCTAAGTCTCATGGCCCTCTATCAGAATCCAGAGTTTTGGGAAGATTGGAGAAACTTAATTTTTCGCCCCCCCAAAAAAAACGTAAGGGGTACCACTGTCGTTTTTTTTTCGGGCCGAATTTTTGAGTTTCGATATCTCAGCTCTGGAAGGGGCTAGAGCCTCCATTTTTGCACTCAGGTCTAAGTCTCATGGCCCTCTATCAGAATCCAGAGTTTTGGGAAGATTGGAGAAACTTAATTTTTCGCCCCCCAAAAAAAAACGTAAGGGGTACCACTGTCGTTTTTTTTTCGGGCCGAATTTTTGAGTTTCGATATCTCAGCTCTGGAAGGGGCTAGAGCCTCCATTTTTGCACTCAGGTCTAAGTCTCATGGCCCTCTATCAGAATCCAGAGTTTTGGGAAGATTGGAGAAACTTAATTTTTCGCCCCAAAAAAAAAACGTAAGGGGTACCACTGTCGTTTTTTTTTCGGGCCAAATTTTTGAGTTTCGATATCTCAGCTCTGGAAGGGGTTAGAGCCTCCATTTTTGCACTCAGGTCTAAGTCTCATGGCCCTCTATCAGAATCCAGAGTTTTGGGAAGATTGGAGAAACTTAATTTTTCGCCCCAAAAAAAAAACGTAAGGGGTACCACTGTCGTTTTTTTTTCGGGCCGAATTTTTGAGTTTCGATATCTCAGCTCTGGAAGGGGCTAGAGCCTCCATTTTTGCACTCAGGTCTAAGTCTCATGGCCCTCTATCAGAATCCAGAGTTTTGGGAAGATTGGAGAAACTTAATTTTTCGCCCCCAAAAAAAAAAACGTAAGGGGTACCACTGTCGTTTTTTTTTTTGGGCCGAATTTTTGAGTTTCGATATCTCAGCTCTGGAAGGGGCTAGAGCCTCCATTTTTGCACTCAGGTCTAAGTCTCATGGCCCTCTATCAGAATCCAGAGTTTTGGGAAGATTGGAAAAACTTAATTTTTCGCCCCAAAAAAAAAAACGTAAGGGGTACCACTGTCGTTTTTTTTTCGGGCCGAATTTTTGAGTTTCGATATCTCAGCTCTGGAAGGGGCTAGAGCCTCCATTTTTGCACTCAGGTCTAAGTCTCATGGCCCTCTATCAGAATCCAGAGTTTTGGGAAGATTGGAGAAACTTAATTTTTCGCCAAAAAAAAACAAAACGTAAGGGGTACCACTGTCGTTTTTTTTTCGGGCCGAATTTTTGAGTTTCGATATCTCAGCTCTGGAAGGGGCTAGAGCCTCCATTTTTGCACTCAGGTCTAAGTCTCATGGCCCTCTATCAGAATCCAGAGTTTTGGGAAGATTGGAGAAACTTAATTTTTTGCCCCCCCAAAAAAAACGTAAGGGGTACCACTGTCGTTTTTTTTTTTCGGGCCGAATTTTTGAGTTTCGATATCTCAGCTCTGGAAGGGGCTAGAGCCTCCATTTTTGCACTCAGGTCTAAGTCTCATGGCCCTCTATCAGAATCCAGAGTTTTTGGGAAGATTGGAGAAACTTAATTTTTCACCCAAAAAAAAAAAACGTAAGGGGTACCACTGTCGTTTTTTTTTTCCGGCCGAATTTTTGAGTTTCGATATCTCAGCTCTGGAAGGGGCTAGAGCCTCCATTTTTGCACTCAGGTCTAAGTCTCATGGCCCTCTATCAGAATCCAGAGTTTTGGGAAGATTGGAGAAACTTAATTTTTCGCCCAAAAAAAAAAACGTAAGGGGTACCACTGTCGTTTTTTTTTCGGGCCGAATTTTTGAGTTTCGATATCTCAGCTCTGGAAGGGGCTAGAGCCTCCATTTTTGCACTCAGGTCTAAGTCTCATGGCCCTCTATCAGAATCCAGAGTTTTGGGAAGATTGGAGAAACTTAATTTTTCGCCCAAAAAAAAAAAAACCGTAAGGGGTACCACTGTCGTTTTTTTTTCGGGCCGAATTTTTGAGTTTCGATATCTCAGCTCTGGAAGGGGCTAGAGCCTCCATTTTTGCACTCAGGTCGAAGTCTCATGGCCCTCTATCAGAATCCAGAGTTTTGGGAAGATTGGAGAAACTTAATTTTTCGCCCAAAAAAAAAAACGTAAGGGGTACCACTGTCGTTTTTTTTCGGGCCGAATTTTTGAGTTTCGATATCTCAGCTCTGGAAGGGGCTAGAGCCTCCATTTTTGCACTCAGGTCTAAGTCTCATGGCCCTCTATCAGAATCCAGAGTTTTGGGAAGATTGGAGAAACTTAATTTTTTGCCCCCGCAAAAAAACGTAAGGGGTACCACTGTCGTTTTTTTTTTCGGGCCGAATTTTTGAGTTTCGATATCTCAGCTCTGGAAGGGGCTAGAGCCTCCATTTTTGCACTCAGGTCTAAGTCTCATGGCCCTCTATCAGAATCCAGATTTTTGGGAAGATTGGAGAAACTTAATTTTTCGCCCAAAAAAAAAAACGTAAGGGGTACCACTGTCGTTTTTTTTTTCGGGCCGAATTTTTGATTTTCGATATCTCAGCTCTGGAAGGGGCTAGAGCCTTCATTTTTGCACTCAGGTCTAAGTCTCATGGCCCTCTATCAGAATCCAGAGTTTTTGGGAAGATTGGAGAAACTTAATTTTTCGCCCAAAAAAAAAAAACGTAAGGGGTACCACTGTCGTTTTTTTTTTCGGGCCGAATTTTTGAGTTTCGATATCTCAGCTCTGGAAGGGGCTAGAGCCTCCATTTTTGCACTCAGGTCTAAGTCTCATGGCCCTCTATCAGAATCCAGAGTTTTGGGAAGATTGGAGAAACTTAATTTTTCGCCCAAAAAAAAAAAACGTAAGGGGTACCACTGTCGTTTTTTCTTTCGGGCCGAATTTTTGAGTTTCGATATCTCAGCTCTGGAAGGGGCTAGAGCCTCCATTTTTGCACTCAGGTCTAAGTCTCATGGCCCTCTATCAGAATCCAGAGTTTTGGGAAGATTGGAGAAACTTAATTTTTCGCTCAAAAAAAAAAAACGTAAGGGGTACCACTGTCGTTTTTTTTTTCGGGCCGAATTTTTGAGTTTCGATATCTTAGCTCTGGAAGGGGCTAGAGCCTCCATTTTTGCACTCAGGTCTAAGTCTCATGGCCCTCTATCAGAATCCAGAGTTTTGGGAAGATTGGAAAAACTTAATTTTTCGCCCAAAAAAAAAAACGTAAGGGGTACCACTGTCGTTTTTTTTTCGGGCCGAATTTTTGAGTTTCGATATCTCAGCTCTGGAAGGGGCTAGAGCCTCCACTTTTGCACTCAGGTCTAAGTCTCATGGCCCTCTATCAGAATCCAGAGTTTTGGGAAGATTGGAGAAACTTAATTTTTCGCGCCCCCCAAAAAAACGTAAGGGGTACCACTGTCGTTTTTTTTTTCGGGCCGAATTTTTGAGTTTTGATATCTCAGCTCTGGAAGGGGCTAGAGCCTCCATTTTTGCACTCAGGTCTAAGTCTCATGGCCCTCTATCAGAATCCAGAGTTTTGGGAAGATTGGAAAAACGTAATTTTTCGCCCAAAAAAAAAAAAACGTAAGGGGTACCACTGTCGTTTTTTTTTCGGGCCGAATTTTTGAGTTTCGATATCTCAGCTCTGGAAGGGGCTAGAGCCTCCATTTTTGCACTCAGGTCTAAGTCTCATGGCCCTCTATCAGAATCCAGAGTTTTGGGAAGATTGGAGAAACTTAATTTTTCGCCAAAAAAAAAAAACGTAAGGGGTACCACTGTCGTTTTTTTTTTCGGGCCGAATTTTTGAGTTTCGATATCTCAGCTCTGGAAGGGGCTAGAGCCTCCATTTTTGCACTCAGGTCTAAGTCTCATGGCCCTCTATCAGAATCCAGAGTTTTGGGAAGATTGGAGAAACTTAATTTTTTGCCCCCCCCAAAAAAACGTAAGGGGTACCACTGTCGTTTTTTTTTTCGGGCAGAATTTTTGAGTTTCGATATCTCAGCTCTGGAAGGGGCTAGAGCCTCCATTTTTGCACTCAGGTCTAAGTCTCATGGCCCTCTATCAGAATCCAGAATTTTTGGGAAGATTGGAGAAACTTAATTTTTCGCCCAAAAAAAAAAAACATAAGGGGTACCACTGTCGTTTTTTTTTTCGGGCCGAATTTTTGAGTTTCGATATCTCAGCTCTGGAACGGGCTACAGCCTCCGTTTTTGCACTCAGGTCTAAGTCTCATGGCCCTCTATCAGAATCCAGAGTTTTTGGGAAGATTGGAGAAACTTAATTTTTCGCCCAAAAAAAAAAAAAACGTAAGGGGTACCACTGTCGTTTTTTTTTCGGGCCGAATTTTTGAGTTTCGATATCTCAGCTCTGGAAGGGGCTAGAGCCTCCATTTTTGCACTCAGGTCTAAGTCTCATGGCCCTCTATCAGAATCCAGAGTTTTGGGAAGATTGGAGAAACTTAATTTTTCGCCCCCCCAAAAAAAACGTAAGGGGTACCACTGTCGTTTTTTTTTTCGGGCCGAATTTTTGAGTTTCGATATCTCAACTCTGGAAGGGGCTAGAGCCTCCATTTTTGCTCTCAGGTCTAAGTCTCATGGCCCTCTATCAGAATCCAGATTTTTGGGAAGATTGGAGAAACTTAATTTTTCGCCCAAAAAAAAAAAACGTAAGGGGTACCACTGTCGTTTTTTTTTCGGGCCGAATTTTTGAGTTTCGATATCTCAGCTCTGGAAGGGGCTAGAGCCTCCATTTTTGCACTCAGGTCTAAGTCTCATGGCCCTCTATCAGAATCCAGAGTTTTGGGAAGATTGGAGAAACTTAATTTTTCGCCCAAAAAAAAAAAACGTAAGGGGTACCACTGTCGTTTTTTTTTCGGGCCGAATTTTTGAGTTTCGATATCTCAGCTCTGGAAGGGGCTAGAGCCTCCATTTTTGCACTCAGGTCTAAGTCTCATGGCCCTCTATCAGAATCCAGAGTTTTGGGAAGATTGGAGAAACTTAATTTTTCGCCCCCCCAAAAAAAACGTAAGGGGTACCACTGTCGTTTTTTTTTTCGGGCCGAATTTTTGAGTTTCGATATCTCAGCTCTGGAAGGGGCTAGAGCCTCCATTTTTGCTCTCAGGTCTAAGTCTCATGGCCCTCTATCAGAATCCAGATTTTTGGGAAGATTGGAGAAACTTAATTTTTCGCCCAAAAAAAAAAAAAACGTAAGGGGTACCACTGTCGTTTTTTTTTCGGGCCGAATTTTTGAGTTTCGATATCTCAGCTCTGGAAGGGGCTAGAGCCTCCATTTTTGCACTCAGGTCTAAGTCTCATGGCCCTCTATCAGAATCCAGAGTTTTGGGAAGATTGGAGAAACTTAATTTTTCGCCCAAAAAAAAAAACGTAAGGGGTACCACTGTCGTTTTTTTTTCGGGCCGAATTTTTGAGTTTCGATATCTCAGCTCTGGAAGGGGCTAGAGCCTCCATTTTTGCTCTCAGGTCTAAGTCTCATGGCCCTCTATCAGAATCCAGAGTTTTGGGAAGATTGGAGAAACTTAATTTTTCGCCCCCAAAAAAAAAACGTAAGGGGTACCACTGTCGTTTTTTTTTCGGGCCGAATTTTTGAGTTTCGATATCTCAGCTCTGGAACGGGCTACAGCCTCCGTTTTTGCACTCAGGTCTAAGTCTCATGGCCCTCTATCAGAATCCAGAGTTTTTGGGAAGATTGGAGAAACTTAATTTTTCGCCCAAAAAAAAAAAACGTAAGGGGTACCACTGTCGTTTTTTTTTTCGGGCCGAATTTTTGAGTTTCGATATCTCAGCTCTGGAAGGGGCTAGAGCCTCCATTTTTGCACTCAGGTCTAAGTCTCATGGCCCTCTATCAGAATCCAGAGTTTTGGGAAGATTGGAGAAACTTAATTTTTCGCCCCAAAAAAAAAACGTAAGGGGTACCACTGTCGTTTTTTTTTCGGGCCGAATTTTTGAGTTTCAATATCTCAGCTCTGGAAGGGGCTAGAGCCTCCATTTTTGCACTCAGGTCTAAGTCTCATGGCCCTCTATCAGAATCCAGAGTTTTGGGAAGATTGGAGAAACTTAATTTTTCGCCCAAAAAAAAAAACGTAAGGGGTACCACTTTTGTTTTTTTTTCGGGCCGAATTTTTGAGTTTCGATATCTCAGCTCTGGAAGGGGCTAGAGCCTCCATTTCTGCTCTCAGGTCTAAGTCTCATGGCCCTCTATCAGAATCCAGAGTTTTGGGAAGATTGGAGAAACTTAATTTTTCGCCCCCCCAAAAAAAACGTAAGGGGTACCACTGTCGTTTTTTTTTCGGGCCGAATTTTTGAGTTTCGATATCTCAGCTCTGGAAGGGGCTAGAGCCTCCATTTTTGCACTCAGGTCTAAGTCTCATGGCCCTCTATCAGAATCCAGAGTTTTGGGAAGATTGGAGAAACTTAATTTTTCGCCCCAAAAAAAAAAACGTAAGGGGTACCACTGTCGTTTTTTTTTCGGGCCGAATTTTTGAGTTTCGATATCTCAGCTCTGGAAGGGGCTAGAGCCTCCATTTTTGCACTCAGGTCTAAGTCTCATGGCCCTCTATCAGAATCCAGAGTTTTGGGAAGATTGGAGAAACTTAATTTTTCGCCCAAAAAAAAAAAACGTAAGGGGTACCACTGTCGTTTTTTTTTCGGGCCGAATTTTTGAGTTTCGATATCTCAGCTCTGGAAGGGGTTAGAGCCTCCATTTTTGCACTCAGGTCTAAGTCTCATGGCCCTCTATCAGAATCCAGAGTTTTGGGAAGATTGGAGAAACTTAATTTTTCGCCCCAAAAAAAAAACGTAAGGGGTACCACTGTCGTTTTTTTTTCGGGCCGAATTTTTGAGTTTCGATATCTCAGCTCTGGAAGGGGCTAGAGCCTCCATTTTTGCACTCAGGTCTAAGTCTCATGGCCCTCTATCAGAATCCAGAGTTTTGGGAAGATTGGAGAAACTTAATTTTTCGCCCAAAAAAAAAAAAACCGTAAGGGGTACCACTGTCGTTTTTTTTTCGGGCCGAATTTTTGAGTTTCGATATCTCAGCTCTGGAAGGGGCTAGAGCCTCCATTTTTGCACTCAGGTCTAAGTCTCATGGCCCTCTATCAGAATCCAGAGTTTTGGGAAGATTGGAGAAACTTAATTTTTCGCCCCCAAAAAAAAAAACGTAAGGGGTACCACTGTCGTTTTTTTTTTCGGGCCGAATTTTTGAGTTTCGATATCTCAGCTCTGGAAGGGGCTAGAGCCTCCATTTTTGCACTCAGGTCTAAGTCTCATGGCCCTCTATCAGAATCCAGAGTTTTGGGAAGATTGGAAAAACTTAATTTTTCGCCCCAAAAAAAAAAACGTAAGGGGTACCACTGTCGTTTTTTTTTCGGGCCGAATTTTTGAGTTTCGATATCTCAGCTCTGGAAGGGGCTAGAGCCTCCATTTTTGCACTCAGGTCTAAGTCTCATGGCCCTCTATCAGAATCCAGAGTTTTGGGAAGATTGGAGAAACTTAATTTTTCGCCAAAAAAAAAACAAAACGTAAGGGGTACCACTGTCGTTTTTTTTTCGGGCCGAATTTTTGAGTTTCGATATCTCAGCTCTGGAAGGGGCTAGAGCCTCCATTTCTGCTCTCAGGTCTAAGTCTCATGGCCCTCTATCAGAATCCAGAGTTTTGGGAAGATTGGAGAAACTTAATTTTTCGCCCCCCCAAAAAAAACGTAAGGGGTACCACTGTCGTTTTTTTTTCGGGCCGAATTTTTGAGTTTCGATATCTCAGCTCTGGAAGGGGCTAGAGCCTCCATTTTTGCACTCAGGTCTAAGTCTCATGGCCCTCTATCAGAATCCAGAGTTTTGGGAAGATTGGAGAAACTTAATTTTTCGCCCCAAAAAAAAAAACGTAAGGGGTACCACTGTCGTTTTTTTTTCGGGCCGAATTTTTGAGTTTCGATATCTCAGCTCTGGAAGGGGCTAGAGCCTCCATTTTTGCACTCAGGTCTAAGTCTCATGGCCCTCTATCAGAATCCAGAGTTTTGGGAAGATTGGAGAAACTTAATTTTTCGCCCAAAAAAAAAAAAACGTAAGGGGTACCACTGTCGTTTTTTTTTCGGGCCGAATTTTTGAGTTTCGATATCTCAGCTCTGGAAGGGGTTAGAGCCTCCATTTTTGCACTCAGGTCTAAGTCTCATGGCCCTCTATCAGAATCCAGAGTTTTGGGAAGATTGGAGAAACTTAATTTTTCGCCCCAAAAAAAAAACGTAAGGGGTACCACTGTCGTTTTTTTTTCGGGCCGAATTTTTGAGTTTCGATATCTCAGCTCTGGAAGGGGCTAGAGCCTCCATTTTTGCACTCAGGTCTAAGTCTCATGGCCCTCTATCAGAATCCAGAGTTTTGGGAAGATTGGAGAAACTTAATTTTTCGCCCAAAAAAAAAAAACCGTAAGGGGTACCACTGTCGTTTTTTTTTCGGGCCGAATTTTTGAGTTTCGATATCTCAGCTCTGGAAGGGGCTAGAGCCTCCATTTTTGCACTCAGGTCTAAGTCTCATGGCCCTCTATCAGAATCCAGAGTTTTGGGAAGATTGGAGAAACTTAATTTTTCGCCCCCCAAAAAAAAAACGTAAGGGGTACCACTGTCGTTTTTTTTTTCGGGCCGAATTTTTGAGTTTCGATATCTCAGCTCTGGAAGGGGCTAGAGCCTCCATTTTTGCACTCAGGTCTAAGTCTCATGGCCCTCTATCAGAATCCAGAGTTTTGGGAAGATTGGAAAAACTTAATTTTTCGCCCCAAAAAAAAAAACGTAAGGGGTACCACTGTCGTTTTTTTTTCGGGCCGAATTTTTGAGTTTCGATATCTCAGCTCTGGAAGGGGCTAGAGCCTCCATTTTTGCACTCAGGTCTAAGTCTCATGGCCCTCTATCAGAATCCAGAGTTTTGGGAAGATTGGAGAAACTTAATTTTTCGCCAAAAAAAAACAAAACGTAAGGGGTACCACTGTCGTTTTTTTTTCGGGCCGAATTTTTGAGTTTCGATATCTCAGCTCTGGAAGGGGCTAGAGCCTCCATTTTTGCACTCAGGTCTAAGTCTCATGGCCCTCTATCAGAATCCAGAGTTTTGGGAAGATTGGAGAAACTTAATTTTTTGCCCCCCCAAAAAAAACGTAAGGGGTACCACTGTCGTTTTTTTTTTTCGGGCCGAATTTTTGAGTTTCGATATCTCAGCTCTGGAAGGGGCTAGAGCCTCCATTTTTGCACTCAGGTCTAAGTCTCATGGCCCTCTATCAGAATCCAGAGTTTTTGGGAAGATTGGAGAAACTTAATTTTTCACCCAAAAAAAAAAAACGTAAGGGGTACCACTGTCGTTTTTTTTTTCCGGCCGAATTTTTGAGTTTCGATATCTCAGCTCTGGAAGGGGCTAGAGCCTCCATTTTTGCACTCAGGTCTAAGTCTCATGGCCCTCTATCAGAATCCAGATTTTGGGAAGATTGGAGAAACTTAATTTTTCGCCCAAAAAAAAAAAACGTAAGGGGTACCACTGTCGTTTTTTTTTCGGGCCGAATTTTTGAGTTTCGATATCTCAGCTCTGGAAGGGGCTAGAGCCTCCATTTTTGCACTCAGGTCTAAGTCTCATGGCCCTCTATCAGAATCCAGAGTTTTGGGAAGATTGGAGAAACTTAATTTTTCGCCCAAAAAAAAAAAAACCGTAAGGGGTACCACTGTCGTTTTTTTTTCGGGCCGAATTTTTGAGTTTCGATATCTCAGCTCTGGAAGGGGCTAGAGCCTCCATTTTTGCACTCAGGTCGAAGTCTCATGGCCCTCTATCAGAATCCAGAGTTTTGGGAAGATTGGAGAAACTTAATTTTTCGCCCAAAAAAAAAAACGTAAGGGGTACCACTGTCGTTTTTTTTCGGGCCGAATTTTTGAGTTTCGATATCTCAGCTCTGGAAGGGGCTAGAGCCTCCATTTTTGCACTCAGGTCTAAGTCTCATGGCCCTCTATCAGAATCCAGAGTTTTGGGAAGATTGGAGAAACTTAATTTTTTGCCCCCGCAAAAAAACGTAAGGGGTACCACTGTCGTTTTTTTTTTCGGGCCGAATTTTTGAGTTTCGATATCTCAGCTCTGGAAGGGGCTAGAGCCTCCATTTTTGCACTCAGGTCTAAGTCTCATGGCCCTCTATCAGAATCCAGATTTTTGGGAAGATTGGAGAAACTTAATTTTTCGCCCAAAAAAAAAAACGTAAGGGGTACCACTGTCGTTTTTTTTTTCGGGCCGAATTTTTGAGTTTCGATATCTCAGCTCTGGAAGGGGCTAGAGCCTCCATTTTTGCACTCAGGTCTAAGTCTCATGGCCCTCTATCAGAATCCAGAGTTTTTGGGAAGATTGGAGAAACTTAATTTTTCGCCCAAAAAAAAAAAAACGTAAGGGGTACCACTGTCGTTTTTTTTTTCGGGCCGAATTTTTGAGTTTCGATATCTCAGCTCTGGAAGGGGCTAGAGCCTCCATTTTTGCACTCAGGTCTAAGTCTCATGGCCCTCTATCAGAATCCAGAGTTTTGGGAAGATTGGAGAAACTTAATTTTTCGCCCAAAAAAAAAAACGTAAGGGGTACCACTGTCGTTTTTTCTTTCGGGCCGAATTTTTGAGTTTCGATATCTCAGCTCTGGAAGGGGCTAGAGCCTCCATTTTTGCACTCAGGTCTAAGTCTCATGGCCCTCTATCAGAATCCAGAGTTTTGGGAAGATTGGAGAAACTTAATTTTTCGCTCAAAAAAAAAAACGTAAGGGGTACCACTGTCGTTTTTTTTTTTCGGGCCGAATTTTTGAGTTTCGATATCTTAGCTCTGGAAGGGGCTAGAGCCTCCATTTTTGCACTCAGGTCTAAGTCTCATGGCCCTCTATCAGAATCCAGAGTTTTGGGAAGATTGGAAAAACTTAATTTTTCGCCCAAAAAAAAAAACGTAAGGGGTACCACTGTCGTTTTTTTTTCGGGCCGAATTTTTGAGTTTCGATATCTCAGCTCTGGAAGGGGCTAGAGCCTCCATTTTTGCACTCAGGTCTAAGTCTCATGGCCCTCTATCAGAATCCAGAGTTTTGGGAAGATTGGAGAAACTTAATTTTTCGCCAAAAAAAAAAAAAACGTAAGGGGTACCACTGTCGTTTTTTTTTCGGGCCGAATTTTTGAGTTTCGATATCTCAGCTCTGGAAGGGGCTAGAGCCTCCATTTTTGCACTCAGGTCTAAGTCTCATGGCCCTCTATCAGAATCCAGAGTTTTGGGAAGATTGGAGAAACTTAATTTTTTGCCCCCCCCAAAAAAACGTAAGGGGTACCACTGTCGTTTTTTTTTCGGGCCGAATTTTTGAGTTTCGATATCTCAGCTCTGGAAGGGGCTAGAGCCTCCATTTTTGCACTCAGGTCTAAGTCTCATGGCCCTCTATCAGAATCCAGAGTTTTTGGGAAGATTGGAGAAACTTAATTTTTCGCCCAAAAAAAAAAAACGTAAGGGGTACCACTGTCGTTTTTTTTTCTGGCCGAATTTTTGAGTTTCGATATCTCAGCTCTGGAAGGGGCTAGAGCCTCCATTTTTGCACTCAGGTCTAAGTCTCATGGCCCTCTATCAGAATCCAGAGTTTTGGGAAGATTGGAGAAACTTAATTTTTCGCCCCAAAAAAAAAACGTAAGGGGTACCACTGTCGTTTTTTTTTCGGGCCGAATTTTTGAGTTTCGATATCTCAGCTCTGGAAGGGGCTAGAGCCTCCATTTTTGCACTCAGGTCTAAGTCTCATGGCCCTCTATCAGAATCCAGAGTTTTGGGAAGATTGGAGAAACTTAATTTTTCGCCCAAAAAAAAAACCGTAAGGGGTACCACTGTCGTTTTTTTTTTCGGGCCGAATTTTTGAGTTTCGATATCTCAGCTCTGGAAGGGGCTAGAGCCTCCATTTTTGCACTCAGGTCTAAGTCTCATGGCCCTCTATCAGAATCCAGAGTTTTGGGAAGATTGGAGAAACTTAATTTTTCGCCCCCCAAAAAAAAACGTAAGGGGTACCACTGTCGTTTTTTTTTCGGGCCGAATTTTTGAGTTTCGATATCTCAGCTCTGGAAGGGGCTAGAGCCTCCATTTTTGCACTCAGGTCTAAGTCTCATGGCCCTCTATCAGAATCCAGAGTTTTGGGAAGATTGGAGAAACTTAATTTTTCGCCCAAAAAAAAAAAACGTAAGGGGTACCACTGTCGTTTTTTTTTCGGGCCGAATTTTTGAGTTTCGATATCTCAGCTCTGGAAGGGGCTAGAGCCTCCATTTTTGCACTCAGGTCTAAGTCTCATGGCCCTCTATCAGAATCCAGAGTTTTGGGAAGATTGGAGAAACTTAATTTTTCGCCCCCCAAAAAAAAAACGTAAGGGGTACCACTGTCGTTTTTTTTTCGGGCCGAATTTTTGAGTTTCGATATCTCAGCTCTGGAAGGGGCTAGAGCCTCCATTTTTGCACTCAGGTCTAAGTCTCATGGCCCTCTATCAGAATCCAGAGTTTTGGGAAGATTGGAGAAACTTAATTTTTCGCCCAAAAAAAAAAAACGTAAGGGGTACCACTGTCGTTTTTTTTTCGGGCCGAATTTTTGAGTTTCGATATCTCAGCTCTGGAAGGGGCTAGAGCCTCCATTTTTGCACTCAGGTCTAAGTCTCATGGCCCTCTATCAGAATCCAGAGTTTTGGGAAGATTGGAGAAACTTAATTTTTTGCCCAAAAAAAAAAACGTAAGGGGTACCGCTGTCGTTTTTTTTTTCGGGCCGTATTTTTGAGTTTCGATATCTCAGCTCTGGAAGGGGCTAGAGCCTCCATTTTTGCACTCAGGTCTAAGTCTCATGGCCCTCTATCAGAATCCAGAGTTTTGGGAAGATTGGAGAAACTTAATTTTTCGCCCAAAAAAAAAAAACGTAACGGGTACCACTGTCGTTTTTTTTTCGGGCCGAATTTTTGAGTTTCGATATCTCAGCTCTGGAAGGGGCTAGAGCCTCCATTTTTGCACTCAGGTCTAAGTCTCATGGCCCTCTATCAGAATCCAGAGTTTTGGGAAGATTGGAGAAACTTAATTTTTCGCCCAAAAAAAAAAACGTAAGGGGTACCACTGTCGTTTTTTTTTCAGGCCAAATTTTTGAGTTTCGATATCTCAGCTCTGGAAGGGGCTAGAGCCTCCATTTTTGCACTCAGGTCTAAGTCTCATGGCCCTCTATCAGAATCCAGAGTTTTGGGAAGATTGGAGAAAATAATTTTTCGCCCAAAAAAAAAAACCGTAAGGGGTACCACTGTCGTTTTTTTCGGGCCGAATTTTTGAGTTTCGATATCTCAGCTCTGGAAGGGGCTAGAGCCTCCATTTTTGCACTCAGGTCTAAGTCTCATGGCCCTCTATCAGAATCCAGAGTTTTGGGAAGATTGGAGAAACTTAATTTTTCGCCCAAAAAAAAAAAACGTAAGGGGTACCACAGTCGTTTTTTTTTCGGGCCGAATTTTTGAGTTTCGATATCTCAGCTCTGGAAGGGGCTAGAGCCTCCATTTTTGCACTCAGGTCTAAGTCTCATGGCCCTCTATCAGAATCCAGAGTTTTGGGAAGATTGGAGAAACTTAATTTTTCGCCCAAAAAAAAAAACGTAAGGGGTACCACTGTCGTTTTTTTTTTCGGGCCGAATTTTTGAGTTTCGATATCTCAGCTCTGGAAGGGGCTAGAGCCTCCATTTTTGCACTCAGGTCTAAGTCTCATGGCCCTCTATCAGAATCCAGATTTTTGGGAAGATTGGAGAAACTTAATTTTTCGCCCAAAAAAAAAAACGTAAGGGGTACCACTGTCGTTTTTTTTTCGGGCCGAATTTTTGAGTTTCGATATCTCAGCTCTGGAAGGGGCTAGAGCCTCCATTTTTGCACTCAGGTCTAAGTCTCATGGCCCTCTATCAGAATCCAGAGTTTTTGGGAAGATTGGAGAAACTTAATTTTTCGCCCAAAAAAAAAAACGTAAGGGGTACCACTGTCGTTTTTTTTTTTCGGGCCGAATTTTTGAGTTTCGATATCTCAGCTCTGGAAGGGGCTAGAGCCTCCATTTTTGCACTCAGGTCTAAGTCTCATGGCCCTCTATCAGAATCCAGAGTTTTGGGAAGATTGGAGAAACTTAATTTTTCGCCCAAAAAAAAAAACGTAAGGGGTACCACTGTCGTTTTTTCTTTCGGGCCGAATTTTTGAGTTTCGATATCTCAGCTCTGGAAGGGGCTAGAGCCTCCATTTTTGCACTCAGGTCTAAGTCTCATGGCCCTCTATCAGAATCCAGAGTTTTGGGAAGATTGGAGAAACTTAATTTTTCGCTCAAAAAAAAAAAACGTAAGGGGTACCACTGTCGTTTTTTTTTTCGGGCCGAATTTTTGAGTTTCGATATCTCAGCTCTGGAAGGGGCTAGAGCCTCCATTTTTGCACTCAGGTCTAAGTCTCATGGCCCTCTATCAGAATCCAGAGTTTTGGGAAGATTGGAGAAACTTAATTTTTCGCCCCCCAAAAAAAAACGTAAGGGGTACCACTGTCGTTTTTTTTTCGGGCCGAATTTTTGAGTTTCGATATCTCAGCTCTGGAAGGGGCTAGAGCCTCCATTTTTGCACTCAGGTCTAAGTCTCATGGCCCTCTATCAGAATCCAGAGTTTTGGGAAGATTGGAGTAACTTAATTTTTCGCCCAAAAAAAAAAAACGTAAGGGGTACCACTGTCGTTTTTTTTTTTCGGGCCGAATTTTTGAGTTTCGATATCTCAGCTCTGGAAGGGGCTAGAGCCTCCATTTTTGCACTCAGGTCTAAGTCTCATGGCCCTCTATCAGAATCCAGAGTTTTGGGAAGATTGGAGAAACTTAATTTTTCGCCCCCCCCCCAAAAAACGTAAGGGGTACCACTGTCGTTTTTTTTTCGGGCCGAATTTTTGAGTTTCGATATCTCAGCTCTGGAAGGGGCTAGAGCCTCCATTTTTGCACTCAGGTCTAAGTCTCATGTCCCTCTATCAGAATCCAGAGTTTTGGGAAGATTGGAGAAACTTAATTTTTCGCCCCCCCCCAAAAAAACGTAAGGGGTACCACTGTCGTTTTTTTTTTCGGGCCGAATTTTTGAGTTTCGATATCTCAGCTCTGGAAGGGGCTAGAGCCTCCATTTTTGCACTCAGGTCTAAGTCTCATGGCCCTCTATCAGAATCCAGAGTTTTGGGAAGATTGGAGAAACTTAATTTTTCGCCCAAAAAAAAAAACGTAAGGGGTACCACTGTCGTTTTTTTTTTCGGGCCGAATTTTTGAGTTTCGATATCTCAGCTCTGGAACGGGCTACAGCCTCCGTTTTTGCACTCAGGTCTAAGTCTCATGGCCCTCTATCAGAATCCAGACTTTTGGGAAGATTGGAGAAACTTAATTTTTTCGCCCCCCAAAAAAAAACGTAAGGGGTACCACTGTCGTTTTTTTTTCGGGCCGAATTTTTGAGTTTCGATATCTCAGCTCTGGAAGGGGCTAGAGCCTCCATTTTTGCACTCAGGTCTAAGTCTCATGGCCCTCTATCAGAATCCAGAGTTTTGGGAAGATTGGAGTAACTTAATTTTTCGCCCAAAAAAAAAAAACGTAAGGGGTACCACTGTCGTTTTTTTTTTCGGGCCGAATTTTTGAGTTTCGATATCTCAGCTCTGGAAGGGGCTAGAGCCTCCATTTTTGCACTCAGGTCTAAGTCTCATGGCCCTCTATCAGAATCCAGAGTTTTGGGAAGATTGGAGAAACTTAATTTTTCGCCCCCCCCCAAAAAACGTAAGGGGTACCACTGTCGTTTTTTTTTCGGGCCGAATTTTTGAGTTTCGATATCTCAGCTCTGGAAGGGGCTAGAGCCTCCATTTTTGCACTCAGGTCTAAGTCTCATGTCCCTCTATCAGAATCCAGAGTTTTGGGAAGATTGGAGAAACTTAATTTTTCGCCCCCCCCAAAAAAACGTAAGGGGTACCACTGTCGTTTTTTTTTTCGGGCCGAATTTTTGAGTTTCGATATCTCAGCTCTGGAAGGGGCTAGAGCCTCCATTTTTGCACTCAGGTCTAAGTCTCATGGCCCTCTATCAGAATCCAGATTTTTGGGAAGATTGGAGAAACTTAATTTTTCGCCCAAAAAAAAACCGTAAGGGGTACCACTGTCGTTTTTTATTTCGGGCCGAATTTTTGAGTTTCGATATCTCAGCTCTGGAAGGGGCTAGAGCCTCCATTTTTGCTCTCAGGTCTAAGTCTCATGGCCCTCTATCAGAATCCAGAGTTTTGGGAAGATTGGAGAAACTTAATTTTTCGCCCCCCCAAAAAAAACGTAAGGGGTACCACTGTCGTTTTTTTTTCGGGCCGAATTTTTGAGTTTCGATATCTCAGCTCTGGAACGGGCTACAGCCTCCGTTTTTGCACTCAGGTCTAAGTCTCATGGCCCTCTATCAGAATCCAGAGTTTTTGGGAAGATTGGAGAAACTTAATTTTTCGCCCAAAAAAAAAAAACGTAAGGGGTACCACTGTCGTTTTTTTTTTCGGGCCGAATTTTTGAGTTTCGATATCTCAGCTCTGGAAGGGGCTAGAGCCTCAATTTTTGCACTCAGGTCTAAGTCTCATGGCCCTCTATCAGAATCCAGAGTTTTGGGAAGATTGGAGAAACTTAATTTTTCGCCCAAAAAAAAACGTAAGGGGTACCACTGTCGTTTTTTTTTCGGGCCGAATTTTTGAGTTTCGATATCTCAGCTCTGGAAGGGGCTAGAGCCTCCATTTTTGCACTCAGGTCTAAGTCTCATGGCCCTCTATCAGAATCCAGAGTTTTGGGAAGATTGGAGAAACTTAATTTTTCGCCCAAAAAAAAAAAACGTAAGGGGTACCACTGTCGTTTTTTTTTCGGGCAGAATTTTTGAGTTTCGATATCTCAGCTCTGGAAGGGGCTAGAGCCTCCATTTTTGCACTCAGGTCTAAGTCTCATGGCCCTCTATCAGAATCCAGAGTTTTGGGAAGAAAGGGGTACCACTGTCGTTTTTTTTTCTGGGGCGAAAAAATAAGTTTCTCCAATCTTCTCAAAACTCTGGATTCTGATAGAGGGCCATGAGACTTAGACCTGAGTGCAAAAATGGAGTCTCTAGACCCTTCCAGAGCTGAGATATTGAGATTTTTATAATGGCATAAATGCTATGGGATCTCCATATATCAGCTCTGGAAGGGTCTAGAGACTCCATTTTTGCGCTCAGGTCTAAGTCTCATGGCCCTCTATCAGAATCCAGAGTTTCAAGAAGATCAGTGAAGCTCAAAATTTCGACCCTCCAAAAAAAAAAAACGACAGTGGTACCCCTTTCGTTTTTTTTCTGGGGCGAAAAAATAAGTTTCTCCAATCTTCTCAAAACTCTGGATTCTGATAGAGGGCCATGAGACTTAGACCTGAGTGCAAAAATGGAGTCTCTAGACCCTTCAAGAGCTGAGATATGGAGATCCCACATAGCATTTATGCCATTATAAAAATCTCAATATCTTAGCTCTGGAAGGGTCTAGAGACTCCATTTTTGCACTCAGGTCTAAGTCTCATGGCCCTCTATCAGAATCCAGAGTTTCAAGAAGATCAGTGAAGCTCAAAATTTCGACCCTCCAAAAAAAACGACAGTGGTACCCCTTTCGTTTTTTTTTCTGGGGCGAAAAAATAAGTTTCTCCAATCTTCTCAAAACTCTGGATTCTGATAGAGGGCCATGAGACTTAGACCTGAGTGCAAAAATTGAGGCTCTAGATCCTCCCAGAGCTGAGATATTGAGATTTTTATAATGGCATAAATGCTATGTGGGATCTCAATATCTCAGCTCTGGAGGGGTCTAGAGCCTCAATTTTTGCTCTCAGGTCTAAGTCTCATGGCCCTCTATCAGAATCCAGAATTTCAAGAAGATCAGTGAAGCTCAATATTTCAACCCTCCAAAAAAAAAAGACAGTGGTACCCCTTTCAGGTCTAAGTCTCATGGCCCTCTATCAGAATCCAGAGTTTTGAGAAGATTGGAGAAACTTATTTTTTAAAAACTGTCGTTTTTTGTTTATTTTTTGGGGGGGTGGGGGGGGGTGGGTGGGTACACCACTGTCGTTTTTTGGGGGGAGGAACCGCGCCACGAAATGGGTAGAAAATGCATTATGCGGCTTATTGTGCTTTGTGTAAAGTGCAAAATTCAACAATTCATTAAAAATAAATTCTGTCAATTGATGATCCAAATGATGTCAATTGCTAAAATTAAAGAATGATGTAGAATAATGGCCTAATTATAGTTTTACAGCAATCTATGTGATGTTATTATTATTTGTTATTTACATTTCAAAATAGTTAATTATTCTTTTATGAAAACATAAAAAAATACAAGCAGGGTCTCTAATAAGAGTGAATAAGTGAAAAACCATCCCTAAATTGAGCTGATGACATGTACAATAATTAAAGAATAATGTAGCCTAATTGTATTTAAGTGCCTTTATATTTTTACAGTCCATTTTCGCTGATATATCAGTGTTATTTGCATGTAAACATTTGTATTATTATTTTATTCTGAATATAGACTCAAAAGTAACACGATCCCTTTAAAAACGCGAAAAAAAAGAAAAACTAAGTTGAGCATCAATAAGTAGCTCGACGCGTTTGACGCTCCACCATTTAAGGTGGAACGGATAGTGTCAATAAGGAGCTACGAATAAGTTGCTGGATTCAGCCTCGTTGGAAACCAGGAGAAACATTGTGCCATGAATGAACCAATCAGTGTCCAGTGTCCACAGATCAGCAACATTCACCATGGATGTAGTAACACTACTAACTGTTACCATGGAAGTTTGGCAGGAATAGTAGGCTATAATCCTTTAAGGTTTTATTTTGACATTATGAATACAATTGCTGCACTCAAATGTTAGTTTTCCTCAAATTTTGTTTTATATGCTCCTAAGAAAAGTCGAGTATAGCTCCATCATTGCTCAAAGTAAAAAATATAATTAAAAAATTATATCAAGGACATTTTTCTGGCATTTCTCTTTTTGTGGTATCGTATCGAACCAAATTGTTCTATTTACAAAATGTTTTGAATTCAGATAATGCATTAACTTATTTATTTATTTATTTTTTAGAAATTTTACCATCTACTGTGTATTTTGCATCTAGGTGATTTATCAAAAATAAATAAACTTGATGATAATTCAATTCTGCCATACAAACAGAATGATGGAGCAAATGTAATGAATAAATTTGTTAAGCGTGTTAAATGTACTTGTTAAATATATTAGTCACAAGTGTGTTTTGCTCACCTCAGGGCTGGAGGGTTTGGAGGGGAAGGCTTCACTCAGTACGGCAGCACTGGCATTGACAGAATGAGCTAATTCCTGCTCCACCACCTTATGAGTCTTTGCCACTTCCCGGATCCTACAAAACATGATAACCACACATTCAGCAGCAGCATAAAACAAATATTTTTCCATCCATAAATACGCCCTTTAATACACTTATGAATCATCAATACAAGGAAGTGTTACATTTCGAAGAATCCGAAGTTACAGTTAGGGGTGCGGTTTCAAGGTAAAATGGACAGTTAATTTCTTTAATAGTCCTCAAATAGTTTCTCACATACATATGCATTGATGTTCACTGTGGTGTGACAATGCTGTTGGGTTACAACCTATTTTTGTGTAGGTGTCATTGACACACCTGTAGATGAGTGAGTCTGCCACTAAGCCAAGCTGCTGAACCTGTGCGCATTCCTCCTCCGTCAGATACTCCATTGACTGCTGGGAATTCAGTCGGGGTCGGGACGGGCGGCTGTCTCCTTTCCGCTTGTCTTCCCACGATTTCAGCGTGCTCTCGAATGCCTTGAGTCACAGCAACAAACAATGTTGACAGAATGCAGAGCATCTACACTAAAGTTCAGTACTAGCCTCTGTCATTGATAACAATTAAAATTAGTTTCTTGAGCACTACATATTAGAATGACTTCTGAAGGATCATGTAACACTAGCTATATTTACATGGATTGGATTTTGTTTGAATCCAAACATAGTGTTTACATGAACGCTAAATAAAGTGATCGGGTTTGGTTTGTGGGCAGATTTGATCTTTTTGACATGTGCACACTGCAAGAATATACAGTTTCCAGCTGTTGTTGGAGATGACAAGCACAGGAAGCTCTGTGCCGTGCTGCTTATATTTATCAAGCAGTAAAAACACCTCTTCCTGAGCCCAAAACAAGGCTTCTGTGGATGAGAGTCTGAATCAAGGACTGTCCTGCAGCACTTCACAGCCGATGAGTAAAAGCAGAATTTTACAATGTCTCCACAGTCATTTATGACACTTGATAACGTGGTCTGTCTGAATACTCGATTCCGATTGGCTGGAAGGTGTCCAATAAAAGCGTTTAATGCACAGGTCAATTTAATCACTGACACTGTTCTATATTAATGCACTGTTTTCATTGAAGCTCACACATACATACAGTACGAGTACGTCACTTGTGCACAGAGAGCGGAGTTCGCGCTGAGCACAAACACAAATGGACAAAGCTGTCCTGCAACTTTTAGTTATAAAATAGCTTCACTACTTAATTGCTACATTATATTTCTCAGCAACAAGGGGGTTACTTTGCTATTTTAAAGAAATTAAACTCACACTCTCTTTGTTAAGAGAGAGAGAGAGAGACACTAAACAGAAGCAGGTACGCATATCTCATCTCTCTGTCTCTCTCTCTCTATAATTAATTCATCTAAATGCAATTCATTAATTCAAATAAATGTAATCTTACCACACTACTTTATCTGTGTCTGATTCAAAGCGGGCAGAATGCTAGATCTAACAAACCGTAACTGATGAAAATAACCGTCACTTTTACCCTTCTGGTCAAATATTGAGCTGCAAACATCAATAACAGCTTAAATTGTCAGTGCTGGCAAATGACCATGGTATAAGCGTGATAATCCATGACTAGCTGTGAATTAAACAATTTGAATGCACTTTGCGTTTTTTCAGTTATTTGCCTCCACGTCATGCATTAAAATAGTTTAACACACAGCTAGCCATGGAATATCCTTTACATATTCAACAACAAAAGCTCATCTTATACATCCTTAAGCAATTTCTATGTCATTGCACATGCACATAACCTTCAATTTCTGTATTAAATACGATCAAGTGTTTACATTTCCTGTTTTTAAAAAATGTTTTCAACCTGATACTTTTGAATGATAATTGTATGCATGTTCATCTGCAAAACTATGCTGATAAAGCTTGTTTTTCTGGTAAAACTTACAGGAGGTTTGGCTGGTTCGGTTAGTCGGTTAGTTTTTAAATGGGGACAGTATAACCGGTATCTCACAAAATCCACGCAACACATAGGGGTGACTAGCAATGCTGGTCTGTTCAGAAAGATTGACAAAGATTTTAAAGAAGAAAAAAGAAGATAAGCACACACACACCCGGTCTCTGGTGAGCATCTGGGCTCGGTTCTTGTGGACAATTTGGACGATGCCAGGAGGCTGAATCCAGGCCTCACCATCCACCTGCACAGGTACGCCTTCATCACCCAGGATGGTGATCTTCACCTGCCGACACTGAGGAAACAGCCAGTGTAAAAGCACATCTGAACTCATATGACTCGTGTAACATTAGATTAAAAATTACATTTAAATTACCAGATGATGCATATTATTAAATTATTTACCAAAAATGACCCATAAACAAGTTCTCATATACACACAACAACATTAGATGATCAGCATTTAAAAAAAGAGAGTAAAGACAGCTGTATTTAATTTTAGTTCGGCATATTTCATTAGCCTATATTTAATAAATTGAGTTTCATTTTACCACGGTGGAAGAACACAATGTTCTAATTTATCCTAATCTCTACAAAAGGGAGTATTATTAGACTAAATTGATGATACAATCATGGTGTTGTCAAAAAAATAAAAATAAAATTGTTTGGACAAATTTCTCCTTTGTGACTGTTTAATTTCTATGAATTGCAATTCAGTATATACCTCATCTTGTCACTTTGATTCAAAATTCAGTTAGGGTGTAGTTGAATTTAATTTATATTCCAACCCGTGATCATGAATTGACGGGAAGATAATTGTTAAATTCTGCACTGTGTCCAAGTGTTCAGACCTGTGTGATGCGGTGATGTTGTAGGTTGATGACTCGGGACATGGCCATCTGCATGCTGCCGAACACAGCCACCACCTCCAGCTTCTTATCATCAAACGATGGAGCTCCAAAATTCTACACAAACAATTACAATGGCAGACAATATTTCATAACGTCCACCATTGAACCACATTCTCATCATCTGAACTATTCTTTATTTACACTAAAAGTCTATATCAATCTAAATATATATGTTAAGATAAGCAGCTTGAAACATGAAACACAGGAAGGACCAGATGTCTTATGTGTGCACTCTGATTCTTACTGGGAAATGATATCATGGTTTTCCACTTTACAGGAAAGAATCTGTTACTGTGACGTGAGCCAGATACTGATCAGATATCCAAACAAATATCTGCAAATATGTAAAAAATTGCACTGTGTACTTACTTAAAGCTAAAATATGTCATTGTTTCCGCCGCTAGGGGTTGCTAACCTATTACAATAACAAAGGCGTAGGTTGATGAAGCATAAGCAGAATTATGGAACTAGTCATCATGCTAATGGATCTAATAATGTATGGATGAGTGAATACATGGATGTTTTTAAAGCTACACTGTGTGATTTTTACCCCCATCTAGTGGTGAAAAGGTATATAACCATCTAACGAATATTAGTTTCTGTTCCTCTCAATTCTGATTTCATTTTAACTCCTACGGTGGCCAATGTAGTCCAAGATTAACATGGCTTCCAGTTCGACCTCGTCCATGAGTGTTAACTCAAACAAAAACGTGAAAAGCGAAGCTTGAATTAACGGGTATGTCCCTCTTTGGCTAATGTACTTTCAAGATGGAGGGACAACATGGCGACCGACATTAGAACCCCTTACCCGTATGTGTATTCAATGGCATATTATACACTCATGAGAATACTTTATTACTTGAACGAAGTAAATATACATTAATGAGCACATATATTTTTGAAAGAACTAAGTGTTTTTAGCTAAGAATAAACAAAAGGAGTTGCACAGTGTAGCTTTAACATGACTGTGGTATGAAGCAGGTCGCTATTGGATAAGAACATTTCATTCTACCAAAGTGCCCGCAAGTGCAGAATTACTACTCACACAGGTCAGTTTATTTGACGAATTCAACTTGTGAGGTAACACAGCACTGTTTCATTTGGTCTACACTATCACGCTAAACTGCATTTGTGTGTGTTGAAAGTTATAATGTTATTCTATGTGTCAGTTTGTTGGCTGTATGTGACTAGCAGTAAGCTAGATCAACATTAGAATAACATACTGATCATATTCTAACATTCATCATGTTGAGCTATATAACCTTGATTTGTTTTATGTACATTTGCTCACCTGTCTAATAAAGTACATGCAAGAGTGGTGTCTCTGTCAAGTCGAAGTTAGTCACGGACGCTAGCTCTTGGTATCTCAAAAGTGCCACGCTGATATTGATCCTCGTTTTAGTTCTCCTTTTATCCATAATGTTTAAACGGAACGAAACAACAACAGCGTGAGCGTGCCGCTTAGACTTTACGCAGTTGTCCACGTCTGTCGCCATGGTTACTATGGCAGTACGAGCAGAAACTAGGGATAGCTCGGATATTATGTTATTGACAGGCGACAATGACCAGGGACGAGCCATTATTTAAAATGGGAATTTCTCTGAAATTAAAAATCTTTGGGAAATTTGGGGATATTTGAAGTACAGAACTGCAAGAAATATATCACACTGTGCAAGTGATTTTTGAATATTTTCTAACAAAATTTTTACATATTGTAACTTTGAGAAATATTGCATGAGCAAGAGCTTAAAATGTTTCTGTATATTAGACTTCAGTGTACTGTAAATGATCGTACTTGTTACATTTTCACCGCTCTTTTACGCTCTCATTCTATTTTCCACCATTTATTCAACAGACCAGTTTCAAATTGCTTCCTGTTTATTCGCCACAATGCATTTTGAAAAATGATGAAAGGATATTGATGGATTGACGAGTGGTTGTAAATGTACGGTTGAAGCATTCTGAAAGTCGTATTTGCAAGAAGAGTGTCTGGCAAGGAAGGAGCCATTGTTTATTGACAGCTCAGAACATTAAAAAGATGCACAGAGGATAAATGAACGGCACAGACTCATCTGTTCAACACTGAGCTGATTTTTTCACTTTGCTGAACTGAACTGCCCTCCAGAAAGTAAAGTTATAAGTTCTGAACTGAAATTCGGTTTCATTGATGGACTCACATTGTCCTCTTTGGTGCCACCCCAGAAATTAATGCCTCCTGCATAGCTGGGGATGTTCAAAACGGCAAGACCCTGAAGACTCGGCAAAGACATGGGCACTCCATCACACTGCACACAAATAGAGAGAGAGAGAGAGAGAGACATGATGTAATGTACAGCTTCTCAGAACAACATTTGAAACATGAAACCATGACCACTTAGATGAGAAGTACATCTACACATAAACACACAGTGGCCAAGTACTACTTCCTCTTCCCCTTAAAGGTCAGAAAAAGGGAGAAATGTATTCAGCGCAAATGTCAGCACCTTGCTTTCCCTTTCTCTCTGTCTGTACAACACATGCTCATACCTCCAGCTGGACTCTTTGTTCCAGGTTCTTGTAAGTTTTCTGCACCAGTTCTTTGGTCCCTAGCACTCCATACCACATCATGTTTTTGGTGCGACTACTGTGGAAAAAAAAGAAGAACGAAATTTCACTGTTTTAACATTCTCACTGAAAAAAACAAAACAACAGCATTAAACGCAAAACTGTAACTAGTAATGCCACATCTCTGCAAGACATTTTCATTTGGATTTAATGGATTACATTAAGCAATTATCAAACATTTCTTCTTTCTTACCTGCACTTTTTTGGGTGCTCATCTCTCTTGTTGTTGAACTCCAAAGATATTTTGGCATCCAACCCGATGCCAAAATAGTTATTCATCACACACTTTTCTGTGCACTGCCTGTGGAACAGAGAGACAAGCAGGATGAATTGTGTAAGCTGAGTCACAAAAGGACTGACTTATGAATAAAAATAAATTGAAGTGCTAAATAAACAGAAAAGATGGATGTATTTGTCATACATCATTCACAAGGAAAATTTATTCATTTATAGAGGAAATTGTTGCAATGTCACATAAGCAACTGTCTCTTATAGTGATGGATATGAGAAGTGCTAAGCGTCTAATGATCTATTAAGCATAATACATTAATACAGATATCTAATTAAAAAAAATGTATATTATTCTATTCACAAATCACGGTTTCCACAAAAATATAAAGCAGCTGTTTTTAACATTGATAATAATAATACAAAATCTTAAGCTCCAAATCAGCATATTAGAACGATTTCTGAAAAACAGTGTGACACTAAACACTGGAGTAATGATGCTGAAAATTCAGCTTTGCCATCACAGGAATAAATTACATTAAAAAAACCCAGTTATTTTACATTGTAATAATATTACACAACATTACGTTTTTGTTTTTTTTATACTTCAACTGTCAAATAAATCAGCCTTGATGAGCATAAGAGAAAATATTAAATTTTCAGCTAATCTAGAACAACTCTTTTCAGATCTATAATTACGTAAATAATGCTAACATTGTAAACGTGAGCCCTACAGCCTGTAGATGGAAACATATAGGCCTGGGATAAAAACAGATTTATGTCCACCGAGACTTTGATGGACTAGTGTGTCGGTGAGTGGAATAGCAAACACTGTGGTATATTACACTGTCAACATGGTTTTAGAGCTACTGGAACCTCAGATGTCATTACTGCACTTCTCTGGAGAAAGATAAGAGCCCTGCCATGTGTGTACAGTATGTGTGTGTGTTTGCACAGTCTTACACAGACTCTTCAGAGAAAAGCACCGTGCTGAAGCTCTCTGACTTCTCCAGTAATATAGGGGTTGTAGTGGTTGGACTCAATGTGTTTTGACCTGTCAATGAAATAAAGGAATAGAAGAGTGATAGAGTGATGTGCAAAATATAGCCATAAGAGAAAAAAACTAGAATCACTACAGAAACTCAATAGCAATAGTACAATAATAAAAAACTGTGTATTAAACTGTTCTGAAAAAAAAAAAAAAAGATTTTGAATTTACTTTTTTTCTTTTTCTTTTTTCGATAAGTGGTTGAATGAACTAAAATGATCTACTTTTAGATATAAGTTCATGCAACTACTTATTTTTGGTAGTTTCAATTCAATTATTTTGTCTACGATGTAATCCTTGAAAATGATTCAAAGCTTAATATAATCATGACTAGCTTCAGTCTTCAGTCTTAGTGTAAGACTGAAAATCTTTGTCTTCATTTGACATATACATACAATAAATCCAATGAATTAAATAATTAGCAGAAACAAATTTCCTTAAACCATTTGAGCATTTTGAACTGTAAAATTCTAATAAAAGTGTCTAATAAAAAGAATATTTCTTATAACTAAATGAAACTCTTACTTGAGTAATTTGAAACCAATTAAACACACATTAATTAACGCAAACAAATCTCTTATAGTCTATAGCACTACACAAAGTATTTGAGTAGTTTACATGTGTATTTAAAAGTTAAGAAAACTCATTTCCAGTTGACTGAACAAATACGTGTCAATTAAAGCTAAGGTTATTTTCTTTGAACTAAGCTCACTTGATTACACACATTTGTTTAGTAACACTGACAAGAGTAAATTTAGTAAAAACTAGCATCAGTGAAAGTTAAACTTTTCTTTTTTTCAGAGTACTCATTTCATGTGACAAAATTAACAAAACAGTTCTTCATGCAAAATGGGTTTAGTGCTGCCATTTATGTGAGCTAATGCAGTGTTATGCATGTTGATATAGTTGATGTTAATTAACTCTGTTGCTCATCCTAGTCATCCTTGGCCTTTTCTTTTTTTCACGTCTCCCTGATCACAAAGGGGGGGTGGGGGTTGGGGGACGACCTTTTCTAGACAGTGTCTGGGTTGCATGATGTAGTTTTTACTTCCACCAGGGCATGCAAACACATCATTATAAACACATTACACAATAAACACGTTATTTTGCATGTTATTTCTTCTGTGTTTGCAATGCTCTTAGGTCTTAATTTCTACAGCTGACAAAATGAATAATAATCTTGTAACTGGGGTTTTTATATAGGGACGTTGGTGGTTATTTTAATGATCCTCAGGTTGAAGGTCAATTGTACTAAAAACATCTTTAATTGATCAAAATGCCAATGTTTGAATGAGCTACAGTAGAGATCAAAAAAAGCAGTGGAACATGTAATCGAGAAGAGTTTGTCACTCACGTGGCTCCGCCTCTTTGAGGTCCTCACTGCTGCCTCTTTTGATTGATGAGGAGGATGACATTCTCTGTACCTGGGTGTGTCTGTTCTGCTCATCCACCACTGACAGAAAGCAATCAATAGCAATCTAATTAAATATCGGGTAAATTTTCCCACAAGCCACTGTAACGTGTGTATATTCCCAGCCCATTCCTGTACTGCAAACCACAGATTTTAGTTTTATCTTATTTAAATACAATCACGGTAAACACAGTAAAAATAGTCTTTGTGTTTTTCTCTCTGGGCATGTTTTGAAAATGTTATTTCACAGCTATCTTCATAAAGTACAGATGATTTCCCTTAGAATAAACATCAAAAAAGAAAATAATTCAAGCATTGTACTTTATGTATTCTAACACTGGCCCAAAATCCAATGACTTTCCACTTCCACAGATGAATGCATTCATATATTGTAAAGAATTACCCTTTTCTGCCTGATCTATGATTTGCCGGAGTGCTTTCTTTAGGCTGTTGGCCCTCAGCATCAGCTGCTCTCTTGATCTGAAGGGTCTGGACTGATCAGTGTTGCTCTCATCTGGTGAGATGGGTACGGCTGGTACCAACTGGGCACTGGCGTCTTCGCTGAGAGCCTTAACCAAAGAGTCCAGCTTCTCGTTCAACATGGCACACTGAGATAGACGCACGCATAAATCAAAACATTTAATAAAGAACCAAACACATTTAACTCTTTATGTGACTCTTATTTAAACTGCTTTTTTGACTGTTTGTTTAGCTCTTCATTTAATCTTTTGACTGCTAGTTCACTCATTATTAAACTGTATATTTGGCTCATCTTATGTTGATTTTACTTAATATTTGTTTGTTCCTTTGGTTTATATTTAACTCATCACTTGTCTATTTAACCATTCACATGTTCTTTTGGCTAATTGGTTAACTGTTTGCTCACAATAACTTGAAAAAAAAAAAAAATCACATAAGTCTCCAGATTTACCTTTTTTGCCATAGCATCGGCCTCCTCTTTATTCTCTGTGGCCCGTTCATAAGCTTTGCCGACCTCGGCCACAAACTCATTAACTGTTCCACAAAGAAACCTGTGAATGATAGGAATACAAAATGTAGAGGCTCAAAAGGATTTTTGAAAAATGAATGATATTCATATTCTATAAACATAACCTGCACAACACATTCATAAACACAAATCAACTGTTTACTCACTTAGCAGATGATATAACGTCACTGTGTTTGTCAGAGTCCAGGATTTTGGTCAAGTGAGTGGCAACAGAATCAGCATATTGTGTAATCTGGATTTTAAAAACATAATTTTAAAATCTCATTTATATACAATTTAAGATATATTTTATTGTTTTCAAAAAATATCACTAACATTGCATGTGTTTGATGAAAAATTCAGCAAAAACAGTGATACTGTGAAATATTATTTCAATTTAAAAGAACTGTTCTCTTAGTAAATGCTTAAGAAATAAAGGTCACCTGTAGGGGGGAGTCTAATGGGTCCTCCTCCTTTAAAATGGCTGGAGTCTGTTTGGTGGGCACTTCATACGTCATCACACTCCATCTGTAACACACATTCAGGAACAGAGACATGAGTTTGATGAGAGTCATTCATCCACTCATTCAATCATTCTCCTTCTTTTTCTTTGTCTCTCACCTGTCCAGCATCTTGGTTGTAGCTCTCTCCAGTTTCTCTAGTATCTGCAGCAGCTGAGCATCATCATCACAGAGTCCTCCCCAGCCCAACACACGTGCCAGGTCATTTCCCGTGCCCAGCGGTAACACACCCAGCTGGCACTGTTATACACACAACACAACAAAATAAGAGTGTACTTCTGGGTACATCTAGAGCTAAAGACGACAATATAAAAATGGACATACTGTATGTAAAATAGAGGTTTTAAAAATCAATAAAATCAAATCGCCGCAAGCTTTGTGAAGAGTAATATCAAATAAAATACTATATCATACACATTTTCTACCATTTAACATGTCTATTAAAATTTTTAAACCTTGTACAATATGATACACAAATTATTGTAAACTTTATGAATTAAATAAGGACAGCGTGATCGCAAATCCAATAGCTGCATTGCCGTCTCTGTGCGTCTCTCAGAAATCAAAGCTTTGACAAGAGTAATATCGATAAAGATGCAACATCACACAAATTCTTTTACTACTTGATATGTTTGTTTAAACGTTTTAAATCTTAAACAATATGATACGTTTCTATGTTTCTCCAATTGTCTCCTAGAGACAGGAGGTGTTTATGTATTCTTTATAACTAGTTCAGATTTGCATTTTTATGGATAGAAACATTTGTTTTCAGCAGTTTTTAACTATTCAATACGTTTATTTATGTTCTCTAATCAGCTTTTTTATATAGAGTCTTTTTATTTGAGGTTGTGGATGAATCCTCTTCAAATAAAAATAAAATAAAAATAAATATGCTACCTGTTTATTTCATTTAGAATTGTTGCTTTAATTAGAAGATACATTTCAATCCATTTTATAATTATATTAAAAAAAAAGTTATACAAGGCATTTGTTAAATGAAAACTAAGAAATTACCAAAATTACACTTAAAATGGTCTTCCGGTTAAAGCCCTGCCCACTTTCGGATTTATTAAGATTGTTAGAAATACAGATACAGACGGCCCCTAGTGCACATTTTCATAAGCTTTCATTAAAATACTTTATTCTGGTTATTCTGACCTGTTTGTGCAGGCTGAGTTTGTCCAGTTCAGAAAGAACCCAGCCCACGCTCCCATCTCCACCACACACTAGGATTCGAAAGGTCTCAAACTTCTGGAAGAGGCGAAGCCTGTACACATAAACAAAAATTAAAAACAACAAATATGGCGCAGAGGGCAAATTCACTTTGCCAACAAAATTGTACGTTCAAAACAGGGTACTATTAAAAGCTGCACTAAGATTGAAAGTACATAATGATTGAGAATGTTACAGCCATCAAATAAATATGTTGGGCTGTTTTAAAAGCTAAGCTACGGTGAATGATTCCTGACTCTTTAACTGCCTTACAAAGCCTTTTAATTGATATTGCAGTGTGCTATCAGCGGACATTGATCTCACCCCAGCTGTGGGCCGCCGTTCATGAGGTCAAAGACCTGCGCCGGGTTCAGAAGCTGCCTGAACCTGCGCAGGAACTTGACGCCCTGGTTGTCACCACTCTTACTGTTCACCAGCACCAGCAGAGGACTCGAGCAGGATGGAATGGTGGCCTTCCAAAAACCTGCAGTGAGCAAGGGATGATGAAGAAGGACAATGGTGGGATGGAGAGGAGGGAAAAAGAGTGGGAATAAGAGAAGGAGAGGAAAGGAAAAGAACTTGGGAGGGGTGTCATGTTTGGAAATGTAACCATCTTTAACCACCATCTCTTTAATAACATTACTAACATTAAGAATTACTTTGCTCCCATAAAATCTCTAGATGAATGCAGTATGCAAAAGTTTGAGGTCTGTAAGATTCTTCTAATGTTTTTGAAATAAGTCTCTTATGCTCACCAAGGCTGCATGTACTTGATCAAAAATACAGTAAAAAGTATAAATTTGTGAAATATTATTACAATTTAAAGTAACTGTTTAATATTTGAATTTATTTTAAAGATTCTTTAATCAATAGAAAGTTAAAAAGAACAGCATTTATTTGAAAAATATTTTCATCTTTGCTGAATAAAAGTACTAAAAACAAATCGTACTGACCTCAAACCTTTGAATGGTGGTGTAAATATATATTAGGTAATGAAATAACTGAAATAGCGTTTTATGCAATGGTATTTTTAACTGACACAGTGATAATTAAACTTGATCTAAATAATGTCATTCGCAACAAAAAACATATGACAGTGTATACAAGCGTTAAGGAGACAGCTAAGCTGATGCAGTTGCCAGGGCAACCCTTACCGTCAGAGTCGATGCTGTTGAGTGCAGTGGGTGGAATGATGGAGACCTTACACTGACCCAAAGGACAAACCTTTCCCAACTGCTCCTTACAGCTATTATGCACCTACACAGAAGGAATGTACAGAGACATACATTATTGGCTACTCAGAGACAGCTAACATCCATCAGTGTAACAGATGGAGTCACACTGGTTACACAAGGTACACACCTGTAGATGTCATAGTCTTTCCTGTAAACTGTGTTTATGTGGTATTTCTAGTTGTTATGTTTACAGAGTGAAGTGGGTGTGATGTAATATTTTGGGTGTGTGTGATATACAGCACTGTGATCGGTTTTACAGAGTGGGCAGGAAGGTGACGTACGATGGCTTTGCACCAGAGGCACCGCCAGTCCTGTAGTCGGCGGACGCTGCCACAGTTTCGATCGCACACCACACACTTAGCACTAACCGGCAGGTTTCCCTCCAACCACTGGTGAGGCATTGACACCTGAATACACAGACATGCTAATTTAGGTACTGATGACCACTGAGAGCATAGGCATGTAGAATTTAAAAGATTCACCTACCCCATCCTCATCCTCAATGATGTCATTTCCTATGGACGCCAGAGTGGTCCACTTACAGTTATTTGTGGATCGTACGGCACAGCGCTTGTGGGCTTTGAATTTACACACTAACAACACACGCAGAGAAAAGATGACATTAAACAGGTCATCACTAGAATGTGATAACAGGCTGAAGGCAATGTTCGTATTCATGAGTCATTGATTACACACTAAACAAACAACGTCATTGTTCGTTCTACGAGCAGAATAAACAACCAATGAAAAGGTAAATGGCACCAAAAGGGAAAATCCAAACAAATTGTTCATAATGAATAAGAGAGAGAGAGAGAACAAACAAATATGGAGAAAAAAAAGCTTTGTGTTTATGTTTACCTTCACAAGAAAGACCATGAGAGGTGACCCCCGGCAGAGCCTCTCGACACACGTTGCAAAAGGTGGGCCGGGCGTGAGAGCAGGCGTACCAGTTATGCATCCCAGAGAAGTGCTCCATGTTAAACTGACTGGCCTGTAAACATAAAAATCATGTCAACATCACTGCATTATAAATATAAACATATAAATCTATTATAAACACCCAAATAATAAGATCTGCAGTGATTCAACCTGGGGGCCTCAAGATGACTCATAGGCTACATTCACACAGACAGTTTTTGAGATTGACCGTTCAAACAACAACTTACCACAACAACAACGTTCAAACAACCACAAGCGTCTCGAATAAGGTCTGTATGAACGGGAGTCAATCCAGTGTTCTCTTACCAGTAACAATAGCGACAGTGACCAAAGTAATAACGAAGATAACGACGTCCATAAAACTGAAAAGTATCACTTTTGACATGACAAGAGTCCAATTGAGCTGTGAGTTCGTCTGTCAAATCTTCATTAACCGACAGCAGCTTTTATATCTACTGTATGTGGAGAGCAGAGATTTTGAGTCACAAAACTGACAAGAGCCGCTCCGGTGGAGGACAGTGACTGAATCTAAAACCTTCAGATGACACAGATCATATATCCATTGCTGTAGCTTACTGAAAGCAAAACCACACACAAAACCCCACAACAAACAGTAGACACGCCTTTGTGTAGCGCAGAGCGGCTCTCTCGCACTGTATGATGTTAAAGACAAATAGTGGTCCAATCAGGATCCATTCACACAATGCGGGTTTTCCGAGAATGCTGTTGTGAGTCCTGAAAATGTACAGGTGTGAGTTTGGTTATAGAATATAAATAACTGATCTCTGTGTGAACGTAACCATATTAAGGACTCAAATAGCGGACTGACAACTGTGTTCTGTTGTGTGAACATGGCCATAATGTTTTAAATTTAAATTAACAAAATAAATTCAAAAGTAAATGTAATAAAATTTTAAAACACAATGGGCATTTTATATTACGTAAATCTCAAAAATATTTTATTGGGTAGAAATTGTGAGAATTGAGAAGTAAAAAAGGCTAAGAACCACTGATATAGGCTCAAATACAACAAGCCACTGTTATAGACAAAGACTAGCCTGGGATCTGTTAAGAGTTTTTTTGTTTTTTTTAACTTTGGCTCACGAAAACCTCTAAAGATTTAAAAGTCACATGGATTGACACACTAGCTACTTTACATCAATATTTCACCTAAACACAATTAGAATTATATTAGTTTCTCCAGTAGCTTTCATTTATTGATCACTTAACAAAGAGGGAAGGTGAATCCATGTGAGGGAACATTAAACTGCCATTATGAGCATCAATGCACATTAACTGAATCTTTGAATGATTTTGGAGGGGTTTAAAGGTGAAGGTTCAGACACTGACCTCATAAGTCTCCCATTTCTGTACAGACTTCAAAGCACTGATCCAGTCTTCCATCTCCTTCCTGCTCTCCGCACACAACATCAGCTTACGGAATGGAGTAATAACCTGGGAGAGAACGAGAGATGATTGAGAAAGATACCTACATAAACATATTTAAAACTGTTTCACAAGGTTTAAATAAAGCCTCTGAAAAGTGTTTTTTCTTACTGTGAAACTGTTGTTGATGTTCTTGGTGCTGGTCTCGGCCACGCTGGCATCTGAGAGGTCGACCTCGTCGAATATGAGAGACTACAACAATAAAGTAGCACGTTTTGGTCACCAACAAACACTGAAACAAGCACCTATATCCAGCAGCACCATTCAATCTACTCCAGAGGGGCCATGCTTTTACCTTTGAATCTTTGGCATAGTAGAGAGTCCTGCCTCGCAGTTTGAAATATCTCCTCTTCCATCTCTGAAAAGAGCTGGTCTGTTTGAGTAGAATACCCTCCTTTACACTCTTCTACAAAACAATGCAGAGAAAGAGAACATAAATTAAAAACATGTACAAGACAGCTATTGAAAATACAACGATTTGATTTGTTTCCATAATAGTGTTCTGTTCATGTATCCCGACTGCCACATTTTTTATAATGAAACATTTTAATGCCATGTTAGAACTGGCTATTTTTAGAAACTGCTTCACAGCCCGGTGGATTTACTGGTGTTCGTAAATTGCTTCTTTTGCATGTGCATGAAATTCAGTTTTCAGTTTGTTATACTAAATCATAATAAGAAATGAACACGGACAAACCCCTGTGGCTCCAACTTGCAGACCTACTTCAATAACAATGGCTTATCACCAGGCCCAGATGTTATTGTTGGACTTTGTTCTGCTTTTTCTGGTTTTAAACATGATAAAATGTATTTAACAGAGATTTATACACTTTTTGATACACTGTAAAAATGAATGCGTTTTATCTAACCAAAAAATTGTGGCAAGAAATTACAAGCAATATTATTAATTAATTTTAACAATAATAATTAATCAAATTAATTCCTTAAAAGTTAAATTAAATTTAATTAAAATAAGTAAAACGTACCAAAAAAGTACATTTAAGTCACCATTATGTTGATTGGTGTTTGTTTAAGGTTTGTTTTAAAATGATGGTTTCTCCATGGTTTTCAATGTTGGCAATTTAAAATAAAGAGTTCTTAATTAATCTTTGACGTCTGTCTGTTATTCAGATATTTTTTTTTGTTGTAAACTTTACAAATTTTTAAATACTTTTCAAATGGTTAACTTTTAAGGAATAATTTGATTAATTATTACTCAATTCTAATTTGTTGAATTTAATTAATAATATTGTTTGTAATCTGTTGCCACAATTTTATTAATTTGATAAAGCATATTCATTTTTACAGTGTAGACAAGAGTATAAAATTAGAAAGAATATGTATTAAACAAGCATGCATGGTTTGGTTAAAGGGATAATTCACCCAAAAATGACAGTTCTGTCAACATTACTCCCCCTCAAGTTTCAAACCTGTATGAATTTCTTTCTTCTGCTGAATGAAAAAAAAATTTAAAGAACATAGGTAACCAAACAATTGATGAAAATACTATGGAACTGTTTGGTTAAGCATGTTCTTCAAAATATCTCCTTTTGTGTTCAGCAGAAGAAAGAAATTCATACAGGTTTGAAACTTGAGGGTGAGTATTGCTGCATGACAGACATTGTCAATGACTTCAGTGGAAACACTGAAGCACATTAAAACTTTATTAGCACATTAAAACTATCTATGAGCCTCTATCAGATTTAACATAACAAAACAGTCAAAACCAGTTTCTCTCTCTAACACTTTCCTTCACTCATTCTTTACTTTGCTTATAAGAAACATTGGTTCAATGTAAAGGCGTTACGGTAAAGCATTTAAAAAACCTGATATGTAGCAAGCAGAATTCCTGATTAAAGTGCCAACAACATTGAAAGAGGAGCTGCAACATTTTCATAAAGTTCACTTTGGGCCTCCACTTCATGATCAGGTGTTCAATTCATCGCGGACTTTCATCATAAACCTTGACACTTCAATCTTGTCTGAAGGTCAGAGCAGCTAAAAGACTCTCTAGAAGTCATCAAATACTTGCACTTCAGCAGCAAAATCGAAATTACAATGTAGTTTGTCCTTGTCTAAACATGTAGGGGCATATTCTGTGCCCTCTGATGACGTGAGATGAGTATATCGTGGCAGAACACCGCCAATAGCTCAGCAGTGAGACAGGCTGATGGGACAGAAACAACAGCATATCTGTCTCTGTGTCACACTGAAAACAAGGAAAGTGAGAGTGCTGTTGCTAATCATTAAGAAAATCAAAGTGAGTAACCTAGCCAAGCAATCTGCTACGAGTCATGATGACGTACACATGAAGGGAGTGAATTCACAGAGACAATAAAAACCTGTAAGGTCTAGTCTAGTGGGAAAGAAAGTACATGTACATTCACCTTAAGGATTCTTAGGAATACCATACTAATACTGTGTTTTACCCCCTCTCGCCTTCAGAACTGCCTTAATTCTATGTGCACTGTAAAAAATAAATGTGATTTTAACAGTAAAACTAAAGACCGTTAAAATCCACTGTTTTGGAATTGCACCCTCAAGCTAATTTGCCCTGTTTAGTAAATCTGCCCAAAATGTCTCTGAATTTTAAATGTTAGGTCATGTGAGGATTTGAGCCACATTCAGTTGCAATGTCAAGGTGATTATACTCTCTACATCCCCTTCAACAGGTGTCTCATTTTCTACCAGCGACTCCCAGCAGGGCTCAAAAATATATGTGAATTTCCCTCAGAAGGTAGTTAAATCTGTTAAAACCCCCTTTGATAAAATAATATAAAATACTATAGTATGTATGTTCTCCATGTATGCATGTATGTGGGTCAGGTTTTGCTATTTTTGTAAAGTCTTGGAAACAAAAACAAATTTTAAAACAATAAATCACAGAAAATACATAAAAAAGAGGTGTGTATGTATTATGAAACAAATAAGTCTGTGTGAGAGACTAAACTTCAGGATATCTGCCAGTGAAGCCTCCCTGTACATCAAGACACACATCAGACCCAGACATCACTCACTCCATCCTTTCAGAACAGAGCTGGTTCCACACATACAAAAATGAGAACATCTTTGATCCATCGCAGTCTGCAAGCGTACACAGTGTACACACACACAGTGATGTCAGATGGTGACTCAGAGGAATCTCACAATGATTGCTATTTTTGTTTAATCTCTACCTCTTCCTCTCCTAATCCTCCCCTCTCTCTTTTAGTTCCTCTCAAATCCTCGGTTTCTGTATTCAACCCGCTCTTCTATTTCTCCTTTCTCTCTTCTTTATTGCGTCATTTTGACTCTCCCTGTTAATTCCCTTCTCTATTTGCTGTCATTCCCCTCTCATTTCTCTTTTTTATCCTCCTCTTTTCTCTTGTGCACAGTGCCTCTGCAATGCCCTACATAGAGCTAGAACTACAAATCCCACGATTCCTTAGCCTACAGCAAAGCTGATTAGGTCTAAGGAGTTATAAAACGTGGCGAGCTATCCGTCAGCATTCCCATTTATCTCAATGGTTACTAGTGTATGCAGCCCAGAAGTACACAGACTGGATGCTGCGATTTTTACTTCATGGGTACGAGTTGTGATGTTCACAGTTGGCAGGAACGTATTGAATTGATGAATAGAGTAGAACTACAGTCGCTATCATGTTTACACAGCGCACACAACGCCTCTGCACTTATTTCCGACTTCTCTCAACATGGGGACAGGAGAGGTGCTAATTTATAAACGGGAAGCCAAAGTAACTTGCGTTACTTATTTACAAGTAACTCACATATTTTGTTGTAAATTTAAGTTTTTTTAAAAGTTACAAGTTAATCTGATTATGTTACTCACATCACTTGTAATGCATTACCCCCCAAAACTGATTATACTGATGACTGATTATATCTATCAGAAGGAAATAAGTCACAGCTAACCAGTCAAACCTTTACCCCTTGATTGGATCCACTAGTCTGTTGTTCCCATGCAAGCGCATGACCTTGTGGTGCTGCTGTGGTGTGAATACTAATAATTCAATCCAGTCCAGGTTTTCCTTGCTCTGAAATTAACCAACTTTTTTTTCGAAACAATGGCTTTTGCTTATGAAATATTATTGAAAAACTCCATTAAAAAAAAAACTTGGGATGAATGTCATCTTTTGACCTCTGAATTGCTGTTAAAGTGGGTCTGAGTGGCTTTTGAAGTCAAAGCTGTAACAGCTATTAGGACAATCATGTCATTATACTGATAATGTAACTACAACCCAGTTGAACAAATAAGCCATTTGTGAAAGTGAAAGAGAGAGAAAAAATATTCCACTAAATATGTAAGGGAGCAATGGGAGAAAATGAAAAAGAAAGCATAGCATGGAAACCCTCCAAAAAGCATCATTAACAAATTTGTACACTCCAAAAATAGTATTATTTTGTCCATTTGAGAGATAAATTAAATCACAAGCAGGGAATCTTAATTAAGTGTCCAATTGGAAGAAATCAACCAGAGAGTGAGAGAGATTTGACCTATGCCAAATGCTTAAATTAGGCTATATATAAGCTGACCTTACTGACCTACTGACCTTAATGGAAAAAAAATAACACTGCTTGTATGTGTTATAGAATGGCTGAATAATCATCTGAAAATCCCCCAATTTCAGCCAATCACCCTTATCTATCAGTTGCCATGGAAACACCAATGAGCTGTCAGCAAACAAAGATGTCATTCAAACGATTTGCGCTCCAAACAAGTGACCAAACATTGTGCAGCAATAAGCTACACTACCCTGAAACATTGAAGAAAAAAAATAATTTAAAATTAATGAAGACACTTTCTTTATTCAGCCAAGCCTGGTCAAATACACAGATCCTAATCATTAAAAAGCCAGACTGTTTTTTCTGTTATGAAATCCCTTGTTGATTCAGATATAAAACATAATCTTTCCCTCCTTCTAGACATTCCATAAATAATTACAGAACTAGGCTGATGCTGAAATCTCTAAAGCTTTGCATAGACAGACAAGACACACCAGATTTATTTGGACAGATCTGACATATCTGTCAGTAGCAGAGAACCTAATGAAATCAGATTTTAAAAAATCACAGTCATCTACAGTTTGAACTCTGATCAGATTTTTGTCTGAATATGTCTGTCTGAAAGGTCAGATTGTATTTCAAGTGATGCAGTTTGTTTGGCTCTCCACAGAAAGCTTATATGGCCTTTATGTAACATTACACAAACCGCTCAATATTGTCTGGAGCAGTGTCTGAATACATTCACATTCACTTGTACTTTTGTCATTTAGAAAACTTGTCTCTGTAATGTTCTCTCGTGTGCCTTATGAGTTCCTACAATGAGCAGAGGCAAACATTTCCATTTTTCCATCCTCACTGGCATCTACTCTCAGTTGTCATAATGAGTGAGTCTCTTGACATTGCACTGACGCTTACATCATCACTATAGCAACTGATGCAGATGTACCGGATATTGACCACACATTCTGAACAAACAGATCAGATTGCATCATTTACCGTACATAATGACAGTCCTTAAGATCAGATCGGATTAATGTGCAGTGTGTTTGATTCCAGGCTCTGTATGTACTGTATGTCAGCCAGTCAGGGTGAGATGGCACAGTCTGGTTAAAGTTGAGTTAAAGCCAGACCAATTACCCAAAGCGCCCACAGAGACCACGAGTCCCTTTCACAGCTAGTAATTAACCTAATGAACTGATTACAGCCCCTGCAGTACGTCCTCCGAGTGTGTATGTGCATGTGCGATCTAATTAGAGACTAAATCACACAGCCTGAGAATTTATACCTCCGAGGTGGCGCCCTGAAGAAGCCAAGACTCATTCAGTAACACTGTCAGATTCTACACATGCAGCGTGCTAATGGAAACTGCCGCACACACATACAATTCACGTGTCTTTTAGCATATTAGTTTTATAAAGACATCATGCAACACACTATATCACTATAATGAATGTGCATACAGTATATTATGATGGGCACGGACAACAGCCCTCCACGTTCACTGATATGGGCTTTGCAATGTCCAAATCAAAACTATTATATTTGGGTTTACTTGAATATATGGTTAAGAAATGCATTGAAGTTGTAAACGGGAGGAAGATAGCCAAAGGAGACTGAGGAACATAAAAGAAAGAGTTCTTTGAACAGTAAAATGGTCAAGTGACAATAAATGTCCCCACACACACACACACCCTAGAGAGCATCTAATGCTGCAACCATGTCAGCCTGCATGTTGTTTTAGATATTAGTGTTTGTTAGATGCTAAAATTAATGCATTTAAATCTGAACGAGCTGCCTTATCGGGGTGCATTTCAGACCTCAGGAGGAAGTGGTGTTTGAGAGATATGTACTGAAAAGTTTGATCCAATTTAAAGTCAGGACACACACGAACACTCATCGGTCGATAGCTTGATGGGTTTTGGCTGGTGACCGAATCAGCAGAGATGAGAGAACTGATAAATGCTACAGAATATTAGTGTTCTCAACATGCTGATGTCTCCGTCAACAGACATTCAAAGATATCTCATTATCTTGTGATAAAAACAGAAGTCAGGAGGCATATGTTCCTTTTTACATAGAAATGCTAATTCATGGGTATGAAAAGGTGTCATCTTATCTTAGAATAAAACGTGTTATTTTTATTATTAATTAAATAAGCTGTCAGTTTTAGTTTGAATAACTTTACTACTTCAACTTGAATTTTTGTGTCAATTGCCATGGCCATATTTAACATTTTCTTTTTCTTTTTCAAAACATTTATTTTGTTTTGGTTGCTACATCACAAGGTAATTCTTACTTATTCATATCTTATTCCATTTAAGTGTCAGTTGGTCTCATAAGGTGCACCTAAAATATCTTTAAAAAGAAATAAAAATGGTCAAATTAACATTCAGTATGAGTACAGAGCTATAAAAATGAATGAGGTTACAGCTCACATAATCTGGTCTTGGAAGAATCTGATAAGAAAGGTTTGACATTTATTTTGGCATCATAGCAAATCCCAGCACAGTTTGTGACATTACTGAGATTTCTTCTATACAGGAGACACATATAAGATTACCATGATCTTTAGCACTAGTAAAAGGGGATTATTCTTCCAAACAAATGTTTCAGTTACATTGATTAACCTAGGATGCCCGTGATTTCATGTACATTATGTATTTAATTATAAAAGGAATTAAAGTGAGGATCATACTCAGGTATGACCCGGCCTGTGATTGGACTCTTCTTCTGGATTAATTGTCTTTTTATATTTGAACAGCACTCAAATGCTATCATACTCAGAAAGCTGGCAAAAAGATAATGGAGGTGCTCTATTCAACAGAGGCCAAAATAAAAGAAGCATTGCAAACAAATTGCAAATATATATATATTATATTCTCGTCTGGACTCATTTTTCCTGAGTTTTTGATGAAAACATTGCAGCATTTTTCTCCATATAATGCACTTTCCTGGGCACCAAATGGTTCAAGTTTCAGAGCAAACTGCAAACTGTTCAAAGGGCTTTATTCCAGACGATGAATAAGGGTCTCATCAAGTGAAACGATCGCTCATTTAAAAAAACAAAAACAAAACAAAGTTTAAGTTTTAGAATCTCAAATGCTCGCCTTGCTCTGTTCTGTGTGATTCTCCTGTTCAAACTCGTTCATCAAAAAGAACGAATCTTTTCCCGAGTCAATTCATTCATTTTATTCGTTAAATGAACCAAATGACACGAAAAAAGATTAGTTCATTTTGATGAACGAGTTCGAACAGGAGAGTCACACAGAATAGCATTTGAGATTATAAAATGTACACTTTGTTATTTATAATTTTTTTTAAAGAGCGATCGTTTCGCTTGATAAGACCCTTATTCATCGTCTGGAATCGTTTAAGTAAGTAAGTAAGTAAGTAAGTAAACTTTATTTATATAGCACTTTTCACAGACATGAAGGGTCACAAAGTGCTTTACAGTAAAAAACAAATAATAAAAGAAATAAAAACCACAACACACATTACAACATCACCATATAGCTAGTTAAAAGCTTGTCTAAAAAGATGTGTTTTAAGGTGTTTATTAAAATTTTCTACAGTGTCCAAAGCTCTCAAGACTAATGGAAGAGAATTCCAGAGCCTTGGAGCCACCACACAAAACGCACGATCACCTCTTGTTTTAAAACGTGTTCTAGGAACAATAAAAAGGTCTTGGCCTGAAGACCTCAAGGAGCGACCGGGAGAGTGAATGTGAAAAGGTCCTTTGAACAGTTTGCAGTTTGCACTGAAACTGTCTTTTGGACTTTGAAACGTTTGGTTCCCAGTAAAGTCCATTATATGGAGAAAAATCCTGGAATGTTTTCATCAAAAACCTTAATTTCTTTTCGACTGAAGAAAGAAAGACGTGGACATCTTGGATGACATGGGGGTGAGTAAATTATCAGCAAATTTTTTTAAAAAGTGAACTACTCCTAGGCAACAACTCACTCAATAAACTCACTTTCTACTTTCTACTAAATATTGCTTGCCATACCTGGAAATATGTATATTTGTTATAAAATAATAAGAAATATCTTAATTAATAGTTGTTTTAGCTTATTTTCATGCTTGTTTTGTCTTATTTTAAATCATCTTAAGTCATCTTGAGGTCCCTTTGGAAGTTTGCTTAGGTCCCCTATTGGGCCCCAACCCCCTGGTTGAGAACCATTATACTGGATACATGGATATAAATTAGTAATGTCCCCATGGCTATATTCATACATACATTTGATGAATTACATAAACAGAACTTTATGTGTGTTTAACTGTCCAGACTGTCCAAATCTGTCATTCATTATAGGCTTAGCATTAATGCTGTGGTAATCAGATCAGCACAAACAAGCATGTCCTGCTAGCCCAGATAAACCTTATGATGCACACACACACAAATACACATCCTGCATCATATCTCATAAATCTAAGCCAATACACATCTGCATGAACGCACAAATCCATTCATGAGTCAACTGGTGTGACAGGAAGAGATCATCAAACGGATGAGACCGGGATGAGCCTCACAATGAAATAAATCACATAATCACCAAAATAACATCACACAAACTCACTCTAGAGAAAACTACACAGTGATATAAGGAAAAGCCAATCCAAACCTGTGACAAGATGCTATTGCTGATTGTCTGTCCTTCTGTTGTTCTAACTGAACTGCTGGAGGAGGTTTCCAAAAAGTCTTCCTCTCTCAAGCAATTGGCATCTCCCTGCCCACCCCCATCACAGCCGAACAATAGTGGAGTAAAGCAACACACACTGCCTGGACACAGCCTGGGCATGATGGGTCCCTTCAGCCATCGACATGTACACACACACTTTCACACAGTAACACGCTGACTTCCTTTGTGCTGCACCTGAAAGACACGCCTTCTTCTGAAAAAGAACTTCCTCTTACAGGTGAAGTGATAAGACCGCCCATCCTATTACGCCCAGACCTATCCTTTGAGAATGAAAACACACAGAGGCTTGTAAAGGTCTATATTTAGAACTAGATAAACTGGTTTGGTAAGCGTCTTTATTCACAGAATCAATGAAAAACCCAAGCACCTATAGGTCAAGACAGATGTTTCCATTGGATCAGGACAGTCACTGTCACTTTTGATCCCTTGCTGAATAGAAGTATTAATTTTTACCCCCCAAAAACCAAAATCTTACTGACCCCAAACTTTTGATTGGTAGTACTGTGTGTTGCAAAAGATTTCTATTTCAGATAAATTGTGGTTTATTTTTTATTTTTTACAATCTATACTTTTTTATCTATCTATCTATCTATCTATCTATCTATCTATCTATCTATCTATCTATCTATCTATCTATCTATCTATCTATCTATCTATCTATCTATCTATCTATCTATCTATCTATCTATCTATCTATCTATCTATCTATCGTTGATTTCAAAGAAACTAAATAAATATTTCCTACTTCTCACTTGATGTACACAAGTCTGTTCCGAAGCAAACCAACATGCTAAGTGGAACATTTAAAAAATATCTAAGAATCTTGACTGTGGAACATATTGTACAGACAGTGTCTGTTACAGAAACAAGTAGGATGTGGAAAAGATACAGAAATATATATATATAAAAAAAAAAAAAAAAATTTAACTACCATCTAAAAATTTTGTTTGTTAGATTTACACAATTCAAATCATTTTGTCATTATTACTGTAGCTCCATAGACAAGGAGACACAATGATATGTTCATATCTTTGACAGAGAAAATTTGTCCCTCTATCTTAAACCTCCACCATACTCTATATCTTCAATTCACATACTGTCGCTCTAAACCTCTCTGTCTTGATGTGTCTGCTGTTTTGCAGCCTGGTAATGAGATAAAACATCTAACTACAGTGCAATGCTGAGTGAAGACATCATCCCTTATGGCTCTGTTTATGAGAATAGGATGAATGAGAGAATTTGTGGGTTGCAGTTAATAGTGAAGACACTAGAGGGCAGTAGTTGCTGGAGCTAAAGCAGTACTGCAGTTATTTGTAATCGTCTGTTACTGTCTCTGTTGAGCCGAAAAACACTAAAGTGTGTGCTTATCACAACCATTGACATACCCAAACATGACATTCACACGTGAAAAATGTATTAACACAGCTGATGTTAAATGATGGTCCGTGATATTATGATAGCATTCAGGGTTGTCATAGCAACTACTACTCTGGCCCCCCGGTTGGCGAGGAGACGGATGATCTGAAGGGCCACCAGGCCATACACACAAACACACTGTAAATCAACACAAATTCCCACATCAACAAGCTGGGCTGAAGACAACCTGCTGCTGGAGAGTAAATGAAATGCTATGTCACTTCCTGCCAGAGAGCAAAACAAATGGCAGAATCACATGACATATGGAGCTAAGCCAGCTAATCTGTGTACAGACTATGGAGAGACAGAGCCCACTGCCAACATTAAACCTAAATGACACCGGCGTCAGATTTAGTGTCTGGATCCGAGTCAACACAATTCCCTGCAGAAATTATTCTCCGTATTGACTGATTAAACGTGACTGGTTCCAAATGTAGATTATCTTAGTGTGCCATTACGATTCAAATTAGAAGAGGGAGTCGAAGGACACTGAGAAATTAGAAAATATATGAACACACACACACAGTTTCTGTGGGAGATCGCTCTAATCTCATTGCAGAATTACTGACGACTGCTTCCAGCATATGCCACAAATATGGGACAGACCCACATAATCCCATGAGAGAGACTAAAGACAATGAAGCAATGAAACGAAGACAGGTTAATTGAGGAAGAAAAAAAAGAGTGCATGTCAAAACTGTCTTCATTAATAATTTTAAAGTAATGTTTTGCCTCAAACTAAAAAAAAAAAATCTATTCACACAATAAAAGCAGCGACAGGAACAATAAAATAAGTTTCTGTATTTATAATCTAAAATATTATGCAAATAAAATACTAATTTAATGTTAATACATTTTAAGTGAAATAAAATACAAAAGGTATTATTCATGAATACCTTGTACTTATATTATTGTATGAAAAATATTTAGTAGTTAAAAATGACATTATACATATAAAAATATTAACAAGCACATTCTAAAATAAGGTGTCAGAAATTATATCAAATTTTACGTACAAAAATAAAAGTTCAACCAGACATTAATGAACACAAGGAATAATCCCAGATTAACAATCAATACCATGAATAAAAACATCAGCACAGCTAAAAGAAAGAGAACAGATTACGACTAGAGAAACAGTGTACACAGCAGGAACAGAGGCTGAGGAGAGGAAGAAAGGGATTGAGACGTCCCACAGATGTGACAACACCTAAAGAGTGAACACCTGCTGCTCATGTCATGGACTGAACAAAGGCCTTTTGATTGAATGTCCCGTCACTGCTGCTCCCTCATGACATACACGCAAATGCTGGGCCATGTCACGACATCCTCCTCAACCCCAAGTGCTCTGCCGCTTGTGCCATCGCCACAGGAACAATCCCCAGCCATTTCTGTGAGTGGTGTTCCACTAAAGAGCCCAATGTCCCTCCACAAACAACATGCCAGCGCTCACACAAGCTCCAGACCACCTCATTACACATGTGAGAGGAATATGTCTGCTCCACAACACAGAGATCATTGAAAAGTAACAAGTTTGTTTAATAAGTAACTCAGAACACAACCAACAGGCAAGACAGTGGGCAAGACAGTGTGCAAGACAGTGTGCAAGACAGTGTGCAAGACAGTGTGCAAGACAGTGTGCAAGACAGTGTGCAAGACAGTGTGCAAGACAGTGTGCAAGACAGTGTGCAAGACACAAACAACACCAGACACTGAGCTGAAGACAAGCAGGAAATAAATACACAGATGATGATGACAGACAGCTGTGATGATCATTAGTATCCATGGTGACTGATCAGGTGACAGCTGATAGTGCGCAGGCGGGAAACATGAGGTATGCTGGGAAGTGTAGTGGCCTTGAGTTGTGTGACAATAAGCACATGTTTAAATGGTTGAAATAGTGTCAATTCGGTTGTTAAGTCGTGACGTAATCACGCTCTGATAATACTGTTTCCGGGTCCAAATGCTGGGTCCTCTCTATCTGCTTATCGCTTTTGCCCGAGTTTTAACATGCCGCAGTGCTGTGTCCCATGTTGTTTAAATAGATCGGAGTTAAAAAAAACAAGTGACATTCAACTGTCATTCTACCGCTTTCCCTGTGACGAGAAAGAAAAGAGAAAATGGCTGCAGTTGATAAGGTAAGTTACAATTCTTTCCTTTATCCCTAACACCCACTGGCGCTGAAGCGAAGCCAGTCCTTTAAGAAAAGGGCTTAGTCTAACGTTATGGGTTGTAACGTTAATTAGATATGGACGAGCGGAGCGCTTGGACCCGGAAGAGGCTAAACGTCACGCGTGACGTCAGACTTAACAACCGAATAAAAGAAGAAAAAAAAAAACGATTTAAAAAAAGTTTTTACACCAATGAGCACTTAGACTTTAAAGCTACACCGTGTAACTCTTTTAGTTTATTCTTAGCTAAAAACACTTAGTTCTTTCAAAAATATATGTGCTCATTAATGTATATTTACTTCGTTCAAGTAATAAAGTATTCTCGTGAGTCTATAATATGCCTTTGAAAATACATAAGGGTAAGGGGTTCTAATGTCAGTCACCTTATTGCCCCTCCATCTTGAAAGTACATTAGCCAAAGAGGGACATACCCGTTAATTCAAGCTTCGCCTTTCGCGTTTACGTTTGAGTTAACACTCACGGACGAGGTCGAGCTGGAAGCCATGTTAATCTTGGACTACATTGGCCACCGTAGCAGTTAAAACGAAATCGGAATTGAGAGGAACAGAAACTAATATTCACTGGATGGTCATATACCTTTTCACCACTAGATGGGGGTAAAAATCACACAGTGTAGCTTTAAACTAAAATTATAGCATGCAAATATGCCATGTGACTGATGGTTCTATTAAAAGGCCTTGTAGCAGAGAGGGAAAACAGTCAAGACTAACTAAACATTTTGCTCATTTGAATGTTTAGAGGCACTCTAAAAAATATATTTGAATAAATGTTTTGCAATTTATATTTTAATATTTACATTTAATTAGGTCAAAAAACATAGGTACTTTACAGTGGGTTTCAATGGAGAAGATTTTTGCCATGTGGTTATAGCATCTACTAATTGGCTAATTGCTTAAAGACACAATCTTTTCTTATGTATTGTGACATACATCTGAGTGAAACAGATAATTGAAAAAGGAAAAAAAAAACACGTAGGTATTTTTTCATCGGTTATTCATTGGTTTTCCATCAAAAATGAATGCAAGTTTGCAGTCGATTGTAAGAAAGGGGCACGGTTAAACCAGACTAAATTACTGAAGAAGTCCAGCATATGTCACCAGAGAGAATGACGTTTCTTTGAAAGATTTGGACATTTTGATTAAAAACCACAAGGTCCAAAAAAGTAAAAAAAATAAATAAATAAATAAATAAAAATACTGTATATAGATGAATCATTTACAATAATATGTATTTAGAGTGAATTTTCATTTCATGCCGACTTTAACCTAACAACCCAAAATGGACCCTATATTCAGTTGAATTTGGTTTGATTCAGTTCCATTCTATTTAATTCAATCCAACTGAATTCACTTTCTTTGGTATTTGTCTGTAAATAAATGAGCATTAAGATATATCATATAATCTTTGCTAATTTTTGTTTACAATTTTGTATATTAACATAACAGATACCTGATAATATAATGCCAGCCCTGTAGAGATGGATAAAGAAACGGAGAAAAGAGTATTGCTTGTGGTTGTAATCTCTTTAACAGTCCCACTGTGTATGTGTGCGTGTGTTGTTGTTGGCAGCATTGCCAGAACAACTACCACAAAAATTGGCTTGAAAGGGAAACTATAAAACACAACAAGCCTAATTAAGTCTTAATAAATCCCTAACACATAAACACACTGAACACAGCGAGTCCAGTGGGAAAGATAGATTACAAACCAGTGAAACCACATACAGCTGTTGTGAATGTTAGTGCACACAGCAGAGAAAGAGAGAGAGAGAGAGCGCTGTAGACTAACATTCCACTTAACCTTTCCAGTGAGAGACACACACACACACACACACACCTGACCCAGCACCTGTTCTGTGTGCGCAGGTCGCAGCTGTACACCTGTGTTGTCTCCTCTTCTGACTGCGTTCATAAGTGAATGTTATTATATTTCAGCATGTGTGTGTGTGTGCTCTTTGTGTCTCGTCAGCAGTTCTTCTCTTTACTGGCAGCGCTCGGCTTCCTCCGGCAGCAAAATATGTTCTGCTTTATTAATCAATCACAGAGCATGATCTTTATAAAAATAAATCTCTCTAGATAAGTGAAGAGAACAAAAACTTTCCAAACATTCAAATGACATCCTCTTAACGTCAACATGCATTATGAAGAAGGTTCATAATGACTGGGTTCTTCAGGAGCCTGTAGGCTGATCACACACACACGCACACACACACAAATATCCCTTTTCCACCATAATCATGCCGGTGCCAAAGCAGCGCTTGGCTGGGGATCTGAGGACCTCTCTCCGATCAGGTCTACTGACTTTAGTTTTGAGACTTAAGATCCACAGTAATTTAATTCAGCATCTTTACACAGCCCGAAGAGAGTGGTATAGACAACATCTACACTTAAGACGAGTCTTTGCTAATGTGGCATAACTAGGTTAACTATTTACTGTATAGCTATTGTTAACATGCTAACATTTCCCCTATTCACTCCTTTTCAAAGCAAATCCAACATTACTGTCCAAATGTTTGGGGTCGGTCAGATTTTTGCATGTTTTTTTTATTTTAATATGCTCACCAAGGCTGTAATTTTTTGATCAAAAATACAGTAAAATACAGTAATATTGTGAATTTTTGTGAAAACCTTTTTTCAAGATTCTAGTTCAAAAGAACAGCATTTATTTAAAACAGAAATCATTCATAAGATTGTTTAGTTCATAAATGTCACTTCTGACTAATTTAATGTGTCTTTCTTAAAAACAAAACAAAAAACTGACCAAACATTTGAACGACGGTGTACTTTAGCGAACCCAGAGAACTGGCACCACCACCGACATCACGACGGTGGAAACGATAACACACATATTCAAATAGTGTGTCCAGACTGTGAGATTCCACAGCACCCTGTGATCTCTCCCTCTCCTCTAGGAAACCATATTACCCAGTGTGACCAACAGACATTCCCAGCAGCTCATTAACGGATCAGGCCTTTCATTGATCAGCAAGCTAATTGTGACTCACTCTCTCTGTCCTTTTCTTTCTCTTGACAGCCAATACGCTTTGTGATGTGTGACGAATACGTGTGTAGCCATACAACCTACTTATTTACCCAGCCTTACGTCAATGAGGATCTTCCATCTCTCTGGTCTCTAAAGCAGGATGTGTGCCGATATCATCTTCCACAGGATAATCACAAAGGATCATATAACCTGCTCTAGTTCAATTACAGTAAACCACTCCAATCAACTGATTCCAGCAATAACACTAATGTCCAGTTAGTATGTGTGTGTGTGTGTGTGTGTGTGTGTGGGGTTGGACTGGATCTCATTTTCGTTTCTCCAACTACGTAGGTCTTCCTTTACTCTTTCCCTTATTCTTATTCCTAAGTTTCTTGCACACTGAGTCCGAAATTCTCGTAAAAAAAATAAATACGACCTCATCTATAGTCAAGCACGTTTACACACTGCCTAAGAAACTTTTGTCCATTATATATATATATTTTTTTGGATCGGGTTCGATACCATTTTGAGAGATGTTTTGATAATTTAGAGCTACTGAATGACGAATACGAAAAAAACACACAAATTTTGGACTCAGTAGCCTATGCAAGGACTTTTACTTTATCCCTTACAGCAGCACTGCATGAACGCCACGAGTTTGGAAGCAAAAACATGATTCATTTCAAAAATTTACTTTTTTGATTAGTGACCTTTAGTGTAGAATCTTAAATATTTCTTATTCATTGCTAGTTAGTGCAGATTTGCTTATCTTTTTTTCAGATCAAATTATGAAATAATCAGCACAGTAATTTCTGTGAAAAGTTGAATTGAAAAATGGCATGAATTTCAGAATTTCTTTTGCCTTTTGTTTGAATGACAGCAGCACTGCATGAGCATTAGTGACCTAGAAATAGTGCAGAATCTTAAATATTTCGTATTCATTTAGTCAACGTTTCTTTGTATTTTTAAACCCTAAAACTTTATTTAAAGGTTTAAATGAATTTTTTTTATCAAAAAACAGCACTAAAACAGTAATATTATGAAATATTATTACAATTAAAAGTAACTGTTTTCTTTTTGAATATATTGTAAAATACAATTTGTGATTGCAAAGCTACTTACAGTAGCAACTAGCAATGAATAAGAAATATTTAACACTCTGCACTACAGTATTTCTAGATCACTAATCAAAAATATTTGTGACATTAATCATGTTCTTGTGGAGCTCATGCAGTGCTGCTGTCATTCAAACAAAAGGCAGACAAAGCATTCTGAAATACATGCCATTTTTCAATTCAACTTTTCACTGAAATTGTTGTGCTGATAGGATACTTGGATCTGAAAAAGAGAAGCAAATCTGCAGTAGGGACTTCCTCTGTCATTTTAATAACAATACAGAGACAGTATTTTACGTGGTAAACAGCCTGTGACAGCACACTGTAAGTGCCAAACTTTGCATACTCGAAAAACTCATTTGTATTCCGATTTGCATATAGTCTCAGGTCAAATATAGTCGCACTGTTGCTACTAGATGTTAATAAGAAACTGTGTTAGTACAAGAGATTCGACAGAGCCAAATCTGAGCGTGTGTCGGTGTACAGATTACAGTACATATGTGCTGGAGAGCACTCAGAGGCTCTTGTAGAAAGAACTCCATCTGTGTGTGTGAGTTGGTGACTAAGAGTGTGTGGGTTTATATGGGTGTAGAAGAGAACGTCTATGAATTAGTGCTTTACTTTAATTTGGCATTAACGATAGTTTGTACATTTTGACTTGTTTTCATAATTTACTTTCTTTGCAAATTTCTCAGATATGCTAAAAACACTTTAGCAGTCCTGAAGTGAAGTTGTCATCATGCCAGTACAATTGAGTGCATGTGTGTGTGTGTGTGTTTCTGTGTCCAGTGTGGTAGTCCTTCAGTGGAGGCGTGAAAGGCTCTCCCCTTCTCTTGGTTCATCCACCATGCAAATGAGCCCTATACACAACTCTCAACAACACTCACACACAACCCAACACTCGATCACCTCACCGTCCTCCCACTCTCCTGTACTCTCTACTTTCATGCCATCCTTTCTGTCTATTTCAGGCCAGTGCAAATCATTTCATTTCTTTATCCCCCTCTTCTCATGTCTTTGTCCTATTTTATACCTACTTGTTTTCTTGAGTGTTCTTTATTTAGCAGAGCAAGGCCCTAATTTACATAGCCTATGGCCACTGCAAGAGAGAGATAGAGAGAAAGAGGGAAATTCCTTTGGCCTTCTTGATGGTACTGAAGGCTGAATCCACACCTCTCTCACCACCTCTCTCTCTCTCCCGCAAATGCTCAACACAAGCCAAATAGGGAATCGAAGAAGAAAACAATACTGCTGCCTGCCAACTATCTCTCAGTGTGTCTTCCTCTGCATATGATAATGTTGTTGCAGGCAGAGATGTTTTCACACCATCTCTCAAATAAGAGTCGACCAGTCTTCTTTGCATCTCATGTGTTTGTTTTTAAAGGGCAACAAGGAACACCCTGAAAATGACGGCACTATTCAAATCATAAAACAAAAAAAATCCAGCTTGTGACTAAAAATAGCCATCTAAATATATCCCATATCAGAAGACGATATAAAAGTGTCAATGCCGGAATTGTTTCTCAGGCCCACACATTCACCTTGACATGCAAAAAGGGCAGATTTACAAGTCAAATTTATATTACATGACGTCTAACAAGAGACAAGAGCTATATATGAACACCTCTTCATTTGTGACTTTTTACCATAAACAATATTTGGTTGTGAAAAAAAAAAAATTAAAAGTAGTAAATGCTTTTATTCAGCTATTTAACACATTCAATTGATCAATTGTGACGGTTAATACTTTTTTTAAGTTAAATAAATGCTGTTTGTTTTAACTTTCGATTCATTCATGTTTCCACAACATGTTTAACATGTTTAAAGAAAACATGGTTTCCATAAAAATATTAGGCAACACTACTGTTTTCAACATTAATAATAATAAGAGAAACATTTCTTGAGTAGCAAATCAGCATAATAGAAAGATTTCTGAAGGATGTGACACTGAAGAAACAAAATTCAGTTTTGTCATAACACAAGAATAAATTACATTTTCAAATTAAAATAGAAACAGTTATTTTCAACTAATAATATTTAGTAAAATAATACACAGTACTAAACCATTTTATTTTTGATCAAATAAATACAGCCTTGGAGACTGGAGAGCATAAGAAACATTTCAAAAACAAAATCTTACCGACCTCAAACTAATGAATGGTAGTGTACATTTAGGGATCTGTTCAAATACCTAACCCTTAGTAGTAAACTTTTTAATTGCTATGTACTTTTTTACATTTATTTACGCAATGCATAATTGTAAATATTAGCCTGTGTGTCTTTGTAGCCTAGTGTCTTGTAGTGTGCAGACATGGATGATACTTCAAATTGTGTGTAGAAGAGATAATCAAACTAAATAAAATAAATAAATACACTTTATCAACCACATATCAATGCACTAAAAACCACACACGGCAAGGACCCGGCAACCACCCACAATTCCCTAGCAGTGTGGAGGCGACCTTTGCATTTGCAAACACCATCACATTATCTATCAGAAAATGTAAGTTTAGTTCATCACTCTTGTTTGACAAAGATAAACTAAACAAAACTGTTAGTTGGTGAAATCAAAGTCACTGATAGTTAAAATATTCCAAGGATAATTCTACATGATGTTGATTTTCTGAGAGAGAGCATTGCTCAATGTGCGCACATTTCTAGAAAGTGAATAAAAATAGACACTGCTTGGAGCTATAGTGAGTGAGAGGAAGCATAACCGTGTGTGTGTGTGTGTGTGTATTCTCCTCCGCAGTTTGTTAGGGTCAGTGTGAAGAGCACTGGTGTGTAGTGTGCTCTCTCTGGCCGCCCCCTCAGGCCCTGCTGTTGTGTAACCACCGCATTGCAGTCGCACACACAAACAGATAATGACTGAAGTGGCATACTGTATTTTTGAGATAACACAAGTGTCTTTATGCATAACTGTGCGTGTGGGTCAAGTTTTACCTACATTGTGGAGACCAAATATCCTTATAGGGATAGTAAAACCTGAAATCCCAATGTGGGGACCAAGCGAAACGGCTTCATAAACATAAACAATGTCTTAATAAAAATGCAAAATGATTTCTATGACAGTTATGTTTGGCATTAGCAGAGAGGGTTTTATGATGCATAAACTGTCTAAAGCAGACGCTAAAGTAAAGAACTAAAAAAAAAAAATTATAAGCTAGACTGTTGATGGATGATTAGTTAACTAGTCAAACATCTTGAGCGATAGTAAAGGATATGGGATGGAAAATATCATTAGCTCTATAGAGGGAATGCATTGACATCACTTTCCCGCCAGAACAATCCGACCTCAGCCTGACTGAGTAGCAAAAGATCTGCTGCATGACTGAATTTAATAGGGGAAACTGCGAAAATGCGACTAAAACAAACAATTTTATCAATTTAAACTAAATGTTGGACTCTTACTAAAGATCCAGTGATCCATGGATATTGACGTGCAGCCAGGAATCGTGTCGCCTGACATTTATGTTTGCCTGATTTCGACACCGGGGAAATAAAAGCAATATAGACCTAAACATAAAGCAAATTTGCCTGTGAACGCTTTATATAAATACAATACAGGTCTAAATCGGGTGATCACTTATATCAGTGTTACATGTAGCCTATATATTTCATCATCATCCAGCCCTAAAATTTTATAGGTTTTTTTGGTCTGTGTTTATTAAAAAAACATCCAATAATGCAGAATATGCAATGATAAATATTTAATTGATGAGTTGTTAATATATCTACAACTCATCAATTACACCTTTACACCTAAATTCAGCATATTGACACAAAATGATAACTGCAAATCCACCTTTCGCTGACTGGAGTCCAGTTGTTTCTGAGAATAGCAGCGATCCATTTGCTCCTCTTTCTGTTGTCTGTAAAAATATACCTCCGATTTTTTGTCAAATCTAGTTGTACAGTCAATCGCAAAGCTCTTTCCCACTTTATATTTGTGTTTGTTTTTCACAGCATTCACTCTGAAAACATATACAGCCGCTCAGTCTTTTTGCCACTCACTGTGAGTAACTGTGAGCAGGCACTCCGGCCGACGGTGACGTCACGCGCATACCCTCTATATATATACTGTATAATAACATAAGTCAATGAAAAACAAACGTGTGTGTATGTTTTGGTGTTTGGAGGTTCTTTATTTTGTTTATGTTCCACGAAAAACCTTAAACATCCATAGAATCTACATATCCACTACGTATGAAAAAGGTTCTTCAGAGGTTCTGTTAAAAGGGTACTTCAAAACTGGCAAAGATTGTAGATAGGTTTTTTTTTTTAATTGATCCTACCTGGAGAAAGCAGAGAAAAAAAGTCTATTGTCGTAGGAAAAAAATCAACACCCAATGCATGTTGCTTAAGAAAGAGTGTATGCTAAATTCATCCCAGAAAGTGAACATCAGAGATAGATATGAAGATATTAGAAAATAGAGATTGTAAGAGCAGTGGTTATGCTCCCAGCAGGTGTTTGGAGCCTTGCCCGAATCTTCTGCTAAAGCTCCAACAGTCTCATGTAAGGAGAACATTTCTCAATGCTCCTTGTTTCATCAAGCAATCGTGGACAAGTGGTAAAGATTGAGAGGAGAAAATAATCTAACCACGGGAACACACTCTCTGGTCCCTGGGGCACTGTGCAACACACACAGCTTGACACGATTAGAAACGCAGCGGGAGACAAGTTAAAACAGTACAGAAAGAGAAAGTGGAAAGGGGCTGGTTAAATGGCACTCTGTCTATTTACCAGTGACATCTTTCCAATATCCAGCAGCAGGTGATAAACAATGTGAGGAGAGAACAAGAAAGAGCAAATGATGGAGAGTTAGCCATGGATAGAGGCTGCTAGAGTAAATACAAGAAGAAAACACACTTTCTTTGCCACACGCAGTCATTACTCAATATTATTTCTTCACCAATCTCTCACACACACAATTTCAACCCTCTGTGTCACAATGTGGCTTCTGAGACGGAGGCCACAGACAGGGACCAAAACTGAGAATAAATATAGCTGGACTAAATTTAATCTACTAAACTCATGAAAAATTATAGTAAGCACTGATTAGCATCAGGGTGAGAGGAAAGCACCAAAGACAACTCCCAATAACCCCTGCTCCACCCAGCAGAACGCTGTGGTGAAATCCGTTCATTGCAACCGGTTTCTGGTGTGCTCACTGCAATATCAGCTCTTACATTGCACTCTTAGGCAAGTTTCTGACCGTTTCAAAATACTGTAAGAAGATAGCAGAGTAGAGGTCAAAACATAACTGTGCTGGGTCATTCCAGTGGGCAACGGGGGTTCAGCTATTGCGAAATGTGCGTTTAACAAGACTTTACTCTACTTTAAGGAAGACCGTTTTCATTGAGTAAAAAAAAGAGGCAATTGTGATCAAATTTATATATACTGTATATATGTTGCAATTATGAGACACAGTCACAACTGCAAGAAACATAAGTCATATTATAAGACATACAATGGTAATTATGAAAATATGTCAAATTTGCAATTGAAGAGTTCAGATGCAAAAGCCTCTAAGTGCCATTTGAAATTTTCTTCTAGAATGGTCATTTTCATCAAGCTTGTATATTTAAGTTCAGTGATTTCACTTAAATGGCAATGATAATTACCTATTAATTGTTATTTAAGTGAAATTACTGAACTTAAATATACAAGCTTGATAAAAATCATCATTAAAGAAGAAAATTTTAAATGGCATTTAGAGGCTTTTGCATCTGAACTCTTCAATTGTCAAAGTCACAATTAAGCGAAAATAGTCACAAATGTACAGTAAAGCCAAAATTAGGACAATAAATGTGAGGCTGCAATATTTACTCACAATTGTCTGGAAACAGTCTTCCATATTTCCATTAGCGGAGATGAAAAGTAGTTTTTTTGCTTGTTTAATGTTAATGAGTTGTGTTTAGAGGGAAAAACTATAGTGGTTGAAAGGGTAACATACAGTACTGCACACAGAAATTAAAATTCTGTCATGATTTACTCCTTCTCATGCCATTCCACTCCTGTATGACATGCGTTCTGACTGAAACCTTCTTCAAAATATCTCTGTTAGTGTTCAGAAGAAAGTAAACGATAAAGGTAAAGCCATAAAGCCTTGTTGGTATACAAGCGTAAAAGTGTGTGACGTTTTGAGCAGAGGAAGCACGGATGTGGTTTGCAGTGCAGGACAAAAAAAACTAAAACTAAAAAAAAAAAAAACATATATGGTGCTTGTGTTTTCCCTTACACATGCACATAGAGATGCAGCGGTGTCTTCTTTTTCTTTTTTTGTCTCTGTTTCTGTACTCAGGCATGCTTCTTCCTTCCCAAACCCTCAAACACACTTGATTGAGGAGGTGTGTGTGTGTGGGTGTGTGGAGAGGGTGCTTCAGTGCTTTCATCTCGGGGTGACACAGAATCCCTCCCCAGTATTATATAATCTGCACCTGCACTCAGTGTGTGTTTGTGTGTGTGTGTGTGTGTACCCTCTTGATGGTGACTATCTTAAGACGGCAAAACACAAGGAAGCCCTCCTTCCTCTCCTCTATTGGAACAACAATAAAGGGTAACAGTATAGCTAAAAATACAGTATATTGTACTTCTGTAGATTGTGTTTAAGAATACTTCAATGGATTGTTCACTCAAAACAAAACATATGTTATCATTTACTAACCATTATGTTGTTTCAAACCTGTATGACTTTCTTTCTGACTGAAATATCCTTTAAAATGTTATTTTTCTACAGAAGAAAGTAAGTCATTGGTGATGCACAAAAGAAAGTCTTCCAAGTTTTGACAGATTTTTTTTCTTTTTTTGTGTGACTTTTGTGCCTTTAATCGTAAAGTTGAGAATGGACCACAATTGTACAAAAATAATTTGAAAATGGTAAGGTGAAACGAATCATTCATCCCATTTGACATATTTTTCACTTAAAGTTTGAAATAAAGTGTGCTTCAGTTTTGAGCGTCACAACGGCCAATTCTATTCTTTTCCATTTTAGATTTTTAAATACACCGTCCTGGACCACATCATTTTTAATCGAACGACATAACTTGATGTTCTGGTGAAACTGGAGATTTGCAGCAGATCTGGTGACGTAAGATTAACTTTCTCAATTATTACAGTAGATCAACATAAACGATCAAATAAATGGATAGTTCACCCAAACATTATTCATGACTTTCTTCTGCTAAACACAAACAAATGAATATTTTTTTTGTCCATTCAATGAAAGTCAATGGGGTCCAAAACAATAATAAACAAATGCATTAATGATTGAGGGATAATTAAGGGACAATTACCTGTAAAGCTGCTTTGAAACCATATTTATTTGAAAAGTATACAATTAAACTGGACATAAGTCTTCTCTAAAGCTGTGACTATCATTTATTCTGAAAAGGACATTTTTTTTTTATTTCTTTCTTTTTGAAAAGGACATTTATGATGAAACACAAAAGGAATGATGAGTGCTCAGGTCTTGCCAGAGATTTTGAATAGTAGAAATCGTTTTCTGATGGGTGTAACTGAAGCACTAAGGTTTGATTTAGTCCTGACAAGGTGTTATAGTATGTCATGTAAATGATACATGCTGCTCAAGGGCTCACAGACAGGATGTGCTCTAACATTAAGTACAGACCTCAGAGCTGCAGGCTTTTTTCAGGAGGAATAATACACACCCACACATGCACAACCATAAGCGTTTAGCCTTAGACCTTGATAGCACAAAGTCACAAACCCTAAGCCTGTGTTTTCCTTCCTCTGAGAGTTTCTTCTACTTTCAGTATAGGCTACTTCATTCTCATTCTCTAAAACCTCTCCTTTTTTGTTCTCGTTACCTGAAACCTCTTTTGTTTCACAGTCCTTCCTTCTCAGCTCTAAAAAGTCATCGGTGTTCAGTATACAACATTACACCAAAGGCAAACACACGTACACATCAGTATACAAATAAGTATATCTGTTTGTGTTGCGTGTTTCAAATCGAAGTGTGCACTTAACTCACACGATCAGCTCCTGCTCCGGTGTTTTCCACATCTCAGTACGATTCAGTTCACAGCAAATTAATAACGTGAATACAGTTACGCGTTATTTTCACATTTGCATAATTTCCAACATTTTTGTGTGAAGATGATTACAGCATTTCTCAAGATTTGTAATGAGACATGTTTGTAAACCTGTTTCAGACTGTAGTTTTCCGCCAAAATAAAAGCTCAATTGCAGTTTCCGTCAAAATAAAAGCCTGAGGATTTAGGATTAAGAAATCTAGGATTAGAAAAAAGCATTGTAATTTCCCTACTGTGGCGTAAAGTAAAATAATATACTTATGAAATATGTATTTTCCGTTTTACATTACATATTACCGTCATAATAATAAATAAAAATATACAAAATTACTGAATAATACCTCAAAATTATTAATACTATTATTGTATTCTAATTGTTTGGCTTCCTAAACCTGTTGACTGAGACATTAGAAAAAGTTCAGGTAAAAGTCAATTTCAATTTTCAAAGAGAAAGAGAGAAAAGTCAACCTTTAAGATAATTTTGTATAGTGTATGTAGGTGCGTGTGTGTGTTAGGGTGTGGGCGGGTGAGTGTGTGTTTGAGAGATGCAGGAACTAAACATGTTCTCTGTCCTGGAGCTATAATAACATCATTCAGCAAAATGCTCCTTTCACTATATTTTAGCACAGTTCTGGGTAAAACTCAGTCTAACCAATACCTAAACTCTTCCAGATAATACCGTGTGGGCACAAATTTGACCCTGAGAAATGAAAACGACACCGTCCTACTTTGTTCGGTTACAATTCACCCCTCTGAACAATGAGAGATGTTGCTCCATTCACAACAGAGAAACCTCAAGGAACCGATCGCTGTCACAACAGACCATCTACAGTTACAGACAAGAAACACAGCCTGAACAGAATGAACTATGGATGAGATACACTCTCTCAAGTGCTTCATGTGGAGTAACACTGCTGGTGTTGTGAAATTAACAAGATGAAGGGACTTGTAGAAAACATCTCAGTGATTTAAAGTGAAATGTGAGACATCATTCTAGACTCCTCCTCCTCTCTGGCATCAAACCTGACAGCAGGTACAACAGAGGGAGAGAGTGAGTATGTGTATCCTGTTCTAATAAGATTAGACGTTGAGATGGGATTACTTTCATCTTGGCGACGTTCCCATTCCAGGCTGTCTTAAAAACAAGAGCATCTTCAGCTCCACTGTCAATATTTCAATTAATGACCACGAACAGAGATTAACCGAGCATCTAACAGCAGAAAAACAGCAACAATTCTTTGATGATTAAAATAAACAGTTGAGACGGATTTCAATTCTTCTGGGTAGAAGTTCTCATGCAGATGAAACAGATTTGAGCAACATCTACCAATTTCCTCTTTCTCTCCCCTGCTGCAAATTGCCATGCTGTTCGAGGATGTTGGTTTGGCACTGGTATTTAACTCCACTAGCTGTCCTACAATGATAATGCAGAACATGATAATAAAGCTAGTCATTCTCTCCTTCTCATCTATCCCCTATCTTCCCCTTTCCATCTTTCTTTCTTTCTAGCTCATGCAGTTACCATGACCTGGAACTGGAAGAGAGTGTCAGTTTCAGCTACAAGGTGAATACATGTAAAGTAGGACAAGTTCTAAAGTAAGGCACTCGAGTTTAATCTATTCTGCACTAAGTTTGAAATGTTCCCTCTATACATTAGACACGATGAGCAAACCCTCTTCTAAATCACACCTCTCATGAGTGGCTTTCTGGGAAATCTGACCGCCATGTCACGTGTCAAGGCACCCTGCTTGCTTTCAGTCTGTTTCACTTATCTAGCCAAATCTTCCTCTATATCTTTGTGTGTTTCTCAGTATGATCATTTTTGGACTCGATTCAGATGAACGTCACAGGAAATAACAAGCACACTAAAACCATCTTGCTGCAGACCTGACCACAGCCACAAATAGACCTGCACTAGCCTAAAAATGACTGACCTGCTAGCACTGCTTACTGGAAGAGAGAGAGAGAGAGAGAGAGAGAGAGAGAGAGAGAGAGAGAGAGAGAGAGAGAGAGAGAGAGAGAGAGAAGAGAGAGAGAGAGAGAGAGAGAGAGAGAGAGAGAAGAAGAAGAAGAAGAAGAAGAACAATGTGAAACTTCTTTACAAATGAAACCAAAAACCACTTCCTTCATGTACTGATGACAATGGCCCAGATATAGAAATGCTGATCCTTCCACCTCACACCCAAACAGCTCAGTATTAACAACATGTCATTTCTGTAGTAGTAGTTGACCTAATATTGCTAAAGCCGCTGGCATTCCTGCTGTGTTCAAATCAAACTAATCTAAACATCAATCAAGATGACTGGAGAGCTTCTTTTGGAATCGAGATCATCTGCATCACGCATTCAGTTTGCACGCGTCTGTGCTTAAATGTGTGCATTCATGTAAATTTAGGCTTTCACAGTGGCTTGTGTATGTGTTTGCCCTCTGTTTACACTGCGGTGTTGTTTGGTGCAGTGCTGATGCATACGATCGCCTTATACTAGACCGCTCCAGATTTGACAAGAGCCGGGCACAGAACAATGGCCTTTGATTAGAGAAGAGGTCTGTCTCTCTTTCTCCTCTAAAACTCCTCGAGTGGACCAGAGCGACGAATGACTCATTCCTCCCTGTTGCTTCCTCTCTCTCTTTCTCTCAGCTTCTGGCCTGCATGAATGTGTAGATTGTCACCATATCACTCTGACACTGCTCATGCCCACAAAACCACCAGTTCTGACTCTTCAGACCATTCCCATTTCAGACTCTCTGTGACTATTCTTCCGAGTAACAGTGCAGATGAAATTTCAAATGACTCTTTCATTAACAGGACATAAAACATTTGAAACTGTTAATCCATATTATACTGTACCAGCTAAAGCATCACAATACAAGAAGTATCATGAGTTTACACATTTTTTCAATTAATTACAACTACTACTACAGTGAATATTATTGTACAAAACAAAATAGTTCTGAACATGACTTAATGTCTTCAGTTTCACACAGCAATGCAGTTTTCACTGAGAATTGAAGGGAGACTTCAAAAGCCCGCAACTTTTATTGAGTAACTGTAAAGATATGTCTGCAATAATGAACGTGAGCAAAACTAACAATCCTAAACCTCTCCAAAGTCCATAAAACGCACCACAGGAAGTGCTTATGCAGTTCACTGCCATGTTGTTATATTCCACATGCACTATTTTTAATTATTGATTAATGTGTTTCATTCAGTTGCACACAATATACCAACATACATCACGTAATACCATTTGAAATATACTGTGGCACTGCTTGTATTTTGAGGCACAGGCATTGCGATTCAATTCGGGGGTACACCATGCAACCCTATTTAACGTTGTATGGAACCAGCGCAATACTAAAAACATCTGAAAAGTGTTGATAGGGCTACAGTCATATCTGACCTGGATCAGCCTCAATGCAAGTGCATTGCTCATACTGGTGAACCAATCTGTGATCATCAATTGATCTAAAGAAAGATAGTAAGAAAGAGAAAGAAAGAACTAAAGAAAGAAAAAAGGAAAGACATCCAATTTTGCAAAAAAAAAAAAAACAAAAAAAAAAAAAACAAACAACAATGACATCTGATCAAACTCTGTCTACACTAAAGATGTGTCTCTCTGTCCTGACTGAATTAAACCCCTGGACGCTTCCTGTTATGTGGAGTGTGTATAGTGTGAATCAAAACCCTCCGTTGCTATTTTTAGTGGCACAAAACATGCTCTGAAAAGCAGAGAGTGTCAAAAGAGGAAACACAGAAGTAGACTTCCTTCCTGCTTCAGTTTTCTTCATTTAAACTACGAAAAAAATAGACGAGAGAAACTGAGTGGGCGTCAGCGTGGCCTGATGGCTTCCATTTTGTCCTGACTGGAGATGCTACTGCTGCTGCTAAGTGTGTTCATCATGACTGATGCTATGTTATGATGTGCAATCTGTCTACATTAGAAAAGAAAAGAGACGGAAACTGGCATACACACTGTATTATCAATCATACTAACAACCAAGTAGCTGATTCCTCCTCTTTTTCACTGACACACATTAAACATTATGACTGGGGATATTAATTTCACTCATACAATAGACAAGGCTTGTGTCTTAAACCCGTAACATTTACAGCATTTCATTTTTCGGAATGCAAAAAATAAAGGCTGTACGACGCAACAAAATGACAACATACTTGACGCTTACATACAGCTGTATTTCAAACAATGAGGTTTCACTCTGGGTGAAATTATCCAGAATTACACGACAGAAATAGAAAGCAAACAATTTTGACAAAATACAAAGAGGCAGATTGGAGAGATTTGATTTACCAATTGTCACTTTATCACACCTACTTAGGGTGTAAAAAACATGCACAGTCGAAACAGGTTCCCCTGGGCGGCTGTGATGATGACTGAAACTAAAAGCTACCTGCTGCATCTGTGGACCTCTGTGCCTCTCGTTCACTTGTCCTCTGCTCTCTCTGCCACCTGTCTCTCTCATACACATGCCCTCATAATGTGAGAAAGAGAGAGCTCATTAAAGCAGGCTTTTCTTCAGAGGATAAAGGATTTCTAGTTTGTGTGTAGATCACTTATGGGCCCAGCAGAGCGAAAACAACATAAATGGAAGATGGTGGGAAATAAAGCATGTTGTACATGTGTGCCCTGTTACATAGCTTAGCACTTACCGAAAGAAAGAAAGAAAGAAAGAAAGAAAGAAAGAAAGAAAGAAAAAAGGAAAGAAAGAAAGAAAGAAAGAAAGAAAGAAAGAAAGAAAGAAAGAAAGAAAGAAAGAAAGAAAGAAAGAAAGAAAGAAAGAAAGAAAGAAAGAAAGAAAGAAAGAAAAGACAGATCCCTGAATTAAGACTCTTTTGAGGTTCTTTTTAGTGAACCAAAACCTTACAACATTACCAGTCAGTCTCCCGATTCACAAATCACGTATGATTTATATGAGCTGGTTCTTTTTACTGAAACATACAGCAAGACCAATGTAGGACCTATGAGTGGTGTATTTTGGCAAATCAAACACATACAGCGCAACCAATTGGTGGTTGAGGAGATTCCCTTCTTCTAGCACTTTGAGTGCTGAGAAAAACGCTATATAAATGTACTGAATTATTATTATTATTATAAGCCAGTGTAGTCCAAATGATCCACAAACAAAGAAAACAAAAAAAAATACAATAGCCTCAGAAAAGCACATTTGTCGACCACATAATCATTTTTAGAACTGTAATAATTAGGTCCACATAATGCCATTGAGGATATGTACTGTGCAGTTATGAACTACGCTGTCTACGCAGCCGGTTGTTTTTTGTTGAACCAATAACACACACCAGGAACTTCCGGGAGACTTGGGATGTCTGATATTTACACAACTAACACATATCAAATCTGCCGCCTTTTTCAAACAGTAACATATTTTCCGCTGTCGCAAACCTCAACTGTGCGCATGCATCGGTGGAACGAGACGATAGGCTTAAATGTTTCCCAGCTTGACTGTTAAAAGCAGACGATTGGCATTCCAGCGGGACGGGTATACGGGAGGGGTTGTGCATACAACCGCCATCTTTGGTGTTACAGGTTTTCCCTATATAGTTGTATTAAGGATTGAGGAAGTGGCATGTCTCTATATAAATAGTCTCTGTCCAAACGCACAATGCTTCGGCATGTTACCCTCGCTCGAAAGCTTGCCAGACCTCCCGTGCCTAGTTACGGTTGCTAAGACACGATTGGCCAGTGGCGGTTTTCGGGCGTGGCTTTGCGAAGGGTCAATTGCATTAGTTTTTTTTTTCCTGAAGTAAAATAATCTTTAATGAAACTGTTAAAGAACCAAAATCATTAAATCATTAAGATTAATCATTAGAACCTAAATGATTGAATTCCTTATGCCTCCTTTAATTATTCCGAGTGCTATTCATTTCTTTTTAGCTAGTACTCCTTTAAACAGCTCCTCTGTTTCCAAACACACAAAAAATGCTCCATCTCATCCTCTCTCACACACACGCACACACAGACAGACACGATCCGACAGCTATTCCCGTTATTTAAATGCTCTGCAATCTTTCTGTCGCTTCGACACCCTGTAGACAAACCAGAGATCCTTCAGGCCTCTGTCGGACCCCTCTTACACAGTCTCTCTCACTCTCTCTCTTTCTCCTGTCTTCTCCATTTCTTCGCTCCATTGCCTTAATGGACTGTCAAGGCAATGATGGACGGTGCTTTTCTAATTAGGTTTTCAAGTTTAACCCAGAAAGAGAGGGAAAGAGAAAGAGAGGGGTGATGAGAGGAAGAAAGACAGAAAAAGGAGATGAAAAAAGAAAGAAATATAAACAAGACAGGTACAATGTGAACGCAAAAAGGGAAACAAATGAAAAATCCCAACCCGATCTCACGACCAAGTCGTACGAATTCGACGAATGATTAAAAAGTGGCTAATTCGTAACAATTCATACAACCTCACTCGTGCGAATTAATACGATTTTGCTAAATCGTACATATTTTACGAATTGGCCAATTCGTATGAATTCGCACGAATGACCTACCCCTTACCCCGCCCCTAAACCTAACCATCACGTGGGTTTAGACAAATCGTACGAATTAGTACGAGTGAGGTCGTACGAATTAGTACGAATTAGACACTTTTTAAACATGCGTCGAATTCGTACGAATTGGTCGTGAGATAGTGTTGAAAATCCTCAGGAGAAAAAGAATCAAATGCTTTAGAGTTCAGTTCAGTTCATCTAAAAATGAAAATTTGTTCGATCGGTTAATTTAAACTAATTATTTACTCATGTCATTACAAATACATCTGCTATTTTTATTTCTGCTGAACACATTTTAAAAGAATTGTTACACAGCTTGCCAGTTCATAGTAAACAGTGCCCTATAATACACCATATATGACTTGTTCTACTCCATCTCTTCTGAATCTTCAGACAGTTTAATTTGAGGAACAGACTAAAAAACAGCATACAGTTTTCAACAACACTAAATAATAAATTTTTTTGGGGAGATGTAATTACAAGAAGTTCATGAAAAAATATGCATCAAAGTCTCCCTTGTGCCTTCGTTTACTAGTTCTCCTGTTCGCTCTCTTTGTCCCTTGTAATAATGTATTTAAGGTTGTCTTCCTCCACATGGACCCATAAAATCCACTAGGACAGAACATCAATACAAAAGGGGTTTAAAGTCTCCTGCTGAAAGAGATTAGAGACAGACGTTCAGTCTGTCTTTGTTTCTAATTACTTTTTACTTATTAAAGACAATTATCTGTCAACATAATGTGATGTCAATAAGAAAACAAGGTTCTGTTTTAGGTATAATGTGATTATGACATCCTGTATATATATCCTAAAGCTAAAACACCAGTTTAGACAAGATAAGTGGGTGTCTAGATCATTTTTTAGATTTTATTTTTTAAAGTTCAGCAGAATTCAGTTACAGCTCTTTCAGTCCTGGACATATATTTGACATGGTTTAGCAGGTCATACTAGAAAAAATGCAATTGCTACAGTAAGAGTAAGTGGCACGGGTCTTGAATATATAAAATCCCTTTTTTTAGGTAACCCAAATGATTAAAGAGCCATTAGTGGTGGGTTGAGACTCAGGGTTAAACTCACTGCGGGTTACTCTCAGATAACACATAAGGTCAACTTCTGGGAAACACACAGCAAAGGGAAAAACACAGTCATTCCTAGACATATGAGACTACCCGTTTCCTCAAGTAATTCTACAGGGCCTTTACACACATAGCATGACCCTTGACCTCCTCCTCCAACTGAATACAGTTGGGCTGCGTCCAAAATCGAGTACTACTATGTGAGTAGGTATTATATTTAAATAAGAACGTACTTCGCGACCGTTTAAAAAGTACTTACATGCGCCATGTTGTTGTCACGTGACATACGCTGTCACAACAGTGCGAAAATTTAAAGAGTGACTGCACCAACTTCGCACTGTTTTTAGTTCTGCTTTCTGTTTTCATCTGCGATTTTACGTCGTCCGAGCAAACAATCAAGAGGAGGCGGCGGTCAGCTGCTCCCAGATCACGCCTTTTGCGGAATTTCTCAAATAACATTTACCTAATAAATTTTACCTCATAAAACACACACACAACAAGGAAAAAGACATTTATTTGCTTGTGATATTACCATAAATAAATAAACATGAATGAATCAATAGAGATACGCATGTGTGTCTGTGTTTATCTCCTAACGTTACAGCCGCGTCTCCGGTTTCCGCCATTTTCAAATATAACGACAACAACTTCTCTCCCGTGGCATCATGGGATAGTTAAGTGTCCATCGTATGTGCACGTCAGAATCTCGCCGGATGAAGTAGGTAATCTGGGTACTTTTCGCCTACTGTTTTTTGAAATCTATGATTTCGGACATACTACTATGCTCGCGTACTGTTTTTCGCATCCTATATAGTAGGGAATTCGATTTCAGACGCAGCTTCGGTTTTCAGTATCATCTATATGACTGTTCAAACAAAAACACCCAGGAGCACATGAAACATTCACAGAGCTCGCATCATCCACATAGTTTGAATTTGTAGGCTTCTCAAGACATCTAGGCATTTCACTTAGTGCTACAGTCTTCTTGGAAGTTCCTAAATGCAAACCAACTATAAACAGTAAAAACAGATTGAAATACAGTAGAAGCTGTAGCACAGTGGTGATATGCCTGCTCGTGCCAAGAAATTCACTGATATTAAAAGTCTGTACTATTAAATTAAAAATAAAGCGCTTAAAGGGATACTCCACTTTTTTTGGAAATAGGCTCATTTTACAACTTCCTCAGAGTTAAACAGTTGAGTTTTACCGTTTTCGAAACCAGTCTGACGATTTTCTGATATTTAGAAGAATATCAGTAACCACACAGTTTCTGTCTCGTTACTGATATTCTTCTAAATATCAGAAAATCGTCAGACTGGATTCGAAAACGGTAAAATTCAACTGTTTAACTCTAGGGGAGTTGTAAAATGAGCCTATTTCCAAAAAAAGTGGAGTATCCCTTTAACATTAAAATCAGTATTTTCAAAATGCCAAGTGAAATTGTGTAATAATCTATAGCATGAATACAGTAATTTTGAGATCTTAAAGTTTTTGCATTCAATTGTGTTATTAAATTCTTAGTGTTTTTAAAAATGAGGCAACGGGGAAAAAAATACAGGAAATGAGCATGAACAATTAAATATCCAATATCGTCCATACTGTAAAATGCACCTTTGAAGTAAAAAAGTACATAGATTAAAAGAAAAATAAATAAATAAATAAATCACATTTTATGTTACATTTTGATTTAACAATGTTGGTTCCAATGGCAAATAATAACATCACCATAAACAACACCAACCGAAATAGAAGAAATATATTTACCCCTCAGTGTCACACCCACAGTCAAAGCACTCGTCTTCACTTCTCTTTTTCTACCCTTAGCCATGCTTTCTATTTCTGTCTTTCTTACTAGAATGTTGTTTTTCTCAAAATGTTTTGCTTGGTCTTTGACTCTCAATTTTGCTACATCATTTAGTCACCTTGCTAATCACCCTAAACGATGCCTTGCATTTCCTACCCCTCCTTGAGAGGCAATTTCTCTCACAATTACAGCTTTTCAAACTGTTAATATAAAGTGTTGCTTTTGTATAAGAAAAAAAAAATAGCTGGACACCAGTCATCCTCGTTTGGTCCGCTACCTTGAGGAGACACGGCTAATTACCGCTAGTTGTCATGGAATTCTGTCCTTTCTGAATTTGTCTTGTGTCATTCTGTTTCTCAGCAAATGGACTGAATGTGTCTTCCAACTAACACACACAAAACACCACAACACACATTCTTTTCCTCCTTGCCTGCCTCCAGTTTCTGCGCACAAAATTAATGAGGGCATAACAAAAAGGGCAGAGAGAGAGGGCGAGAGAGACAGAGTCTTATGTAATTCTTTACCCCTTGGAGAGGAAGAAATAGAATAGGGCCATCGAACACTGAAAGAGTTTGACATGATAAATGAGACCCTCAGAGGAAACCTGTTACAGGATAAACCTACACACATCGCCGCTACTCTCTTCTTTCTCCTACTTCACACACACATAACAAACTCTTTCTACAACATCTCAATTTGTCTCTATTTTTTATCTCTTCACACCACAGTTCAAGAATTACAATTTTAACTGCCTCAAACAAATCATCATCCATGTCACCCAGGCTAGTAATGTAACGTGGCAAAAGATTTACATCAGCACAAATGAGCAGGATTTGCAAAACATTGTTTGTTGAGCTCTGCACACACTTATTTCTCAGATCTCCTCCTATTGACTAATCCAGTCATCATTAACATACCGTTATCATAGATAGAAACACATAGGGCATGTTTGGAATGACATATTACCTACTATTTTGTAATGAATGTAGTGTGTAGTAGCATACTGTGCACCATCTCTGAAATGAAATGTTTTCAGCTTGGCCTTTCTAGGATTACGATTTGAGTTTATCTTTAATAATTACATAGCTTAAAAAATGGAAGCCAATCTAATACATACAAAACATTCAAAAGTTTAGGATCAGTGCGATTTTTTTTACTGATTTTGAACAAAGTCACCAAGGCTGCATTTATTTTATCAAAAATACACTAAAAGCAGTAATAGTGTGAGATATTATTAAAATTTAAAATAACTGATTTCTATTTTAATTTAATATTCTAAAGTGTGTTTTATTCCTGTCATGGCAAAACTGAGTTTACGTGAACGACGCATCTTCTGTGTCACATGATCCTTCAGAAATCAGTCTAATATGCTGATTTGGTGCACAATAAATAGTTCTTATTGTTATCAATCTTGAAAACAGCTGTGCTGCTTAATTTTTGTGGAAACCGATCCATTATATTTAGCATTCTTAACATAATTAATTTGCAATATAGAATTTCTTGCACAAACATATACATTGTAATGTAAAATGCTGTGAATTTTACAGTCAATTTTCATAAATGTAATGTATCCTTGCAGAATAAAAGTATTCATTTAAGCCTAGACCCATTTTTTTACATTCAGGGTGTCAAATGTACAGTAGTAACTTAAAACACAATTTTTATTTTGTTATATCCAATCAATTTCTATCACTGCGTGCTCATCATCAAAACGCTCATATGGGGTAACTGTCTAAGATACCTACAAAATGTACAACACGATGTTAATTTTGATTCTACACATTTAAATGTCAGTGTGTGCAAGACAACAACAGGTAATAAATTAACTCAGTCAGGCTGAAATGACATGACACACTTAGCAGGGTTTAACAAGTATGCTAATGAAGGGGAAATCACTAATGAGTAAAAGGAAGAAGCATGCAGTCAGTGTTTCATGACACCAATCTAAGCACACACACACACAAACAGACAATTATTTTTCATCATTGAACTCAATTTTTATTCTGCATTAGCCTATCATTATTCTCATTGTCTGATAACCATCCAACAAACCATCAGCATTCATTGACTGTGTGTGTGATGCATATTGTACACAAAAATAGCAAGCATTGATTGAAATGGTCATGTCCGGTCTGATTGGCTGCTTTACGCAACCTCTGGTACACAATGTTATTTTGGATTAGGGCTGTCACAATGAGTGCATCACCGAAAGCAATAATTATTGTGGCATAATCTACTGAAGGTAAACATGGCTGGGCTCTCAGATTGCAGTAGTTTATAAATCTTAACTGACTGCGAAATTTTGTTGCATTACGGTAATAACGAGAATCTTCACAGATTTTTTTCTTTTAAATCTCAAACCTGCACAAGCTACAAGATTTGAAAATTGTGGCTTATCACACACTAAAATGGCCCCCACAGTCACCAGACGTCAACCCAATAGAGCATCTTTGGGATGTGGTGGAACGGGAGCTTCGTGCCCTGGATGTGCATCCTACAAATCTCCATCAACTGGAAGATGCTATCCTATCAATATGGGCCAACATTTCTAAAGAATGCTTTCAGCACCTTGTTGGATCAATGCCACGTAGAATTAAGGCAGTTCTGAAGGGGGTCAAACACAGTAATAGTATGGTGTTCCTAATAATCCTTTAGGTGAGAGTAGTCTGGTGTAGGTCTAGTCAAAATAACCTTGAATTTGGATACATGTTGTTTTTTGCCACAATAACTTGCGAGATGTAAGATATTTAATTTTGTAAGCAAAGTAAACAATGAATACAAGGTGTTTGATTTCATTTATTCACTCATTTAATTTCCTTGTTATCTAATTGATGACTAGTCTATTCTTGAGATATGGTTTAGACGTCTATTAAATTTTCATTGACAGTCAAAATTTTGCCTCGTTTTAGCCTAGACGTCTGGCCTGTGTTTGGACGGCTATTAGATGTCTTTTAAACGCAAAATTGCTTGCTGGGGTCTGTCTACTTGTTAACTTGTCTCTCTCATTAGCTATTGTGGAAGTACTAATATAGGCATAGTCATAATTATCTAAATTTAAAATCCTAAATATCAAACATGTTTGTGTCCGTGAGCTTATCGGAAGGTTTAAGGATTGATCTGTTTAAGGATTGACCTGTAAAATATTACCTGATAATCTGGGCCGAACATCGGAATCGACCAATGGCTTGTGTATGACTCAGTAAATTAGATCATTACCTGCCCTTGCACTGACACGTCTTAAAATATACCACTGTTATTGTTTTGTCTCAAAATCCACACCAGTAATGGTTTTCTAAGACTTTATTATAAAAGCTACTTAAATGTCTTAATTGAATTTGGGCCTAATCCTGGCTTAATCTAAGCCCTGTCTGTGGAGTGTGAAACCAGGCTTACAGTACATGCGTACAAATACTCAGGTTCAGATAATGTAAGAAAAAAAAATAAATAAATAAATAAAAAATAAAAATAAAACGGCAGCTGTCGACCAAGCTCTTTATCTTTGAAGGGTTAGTTCACCCAAAAATGTTCCAACCCCATAAGAATTTTGTTCATCTTCGGGACACAAATTAAGATATTTTTTTATTAAATCTGAGAGCTGTCTCATTCCTCCATAGGCTTCTAACGGATTGAAACTTGCCGGCCCAGAAAGTTATTAAAGACATAAAATAGTCCAAGTGACTACAGTGGCTCAATTTTAAATTTATCAAGTTACGGGAATACTTTTTGTGCGCATCACACACATGACCAGTGTCGGCCAATAGTGAGGCTAAGTGTGACGTACAACACAGAAGCACTGACTAAGTGAACTCACTCGAGGCCCGAATAGATTATATTATCGAGAATAATAAAGACGATATTTTTGTTTATTTTATGTGTACAAAAAGTATTCTCGTCGCTTGATAAACTTAACGTTGAGCCACTGTAGTCACTTGGACTATCTTAACGATGTCTTTAATAACTTTTCTGGGCTGGCAAGTTTCAATTCCTTAGAAGCCTATGGAGAAGAGATCCAGCTCTCAGATTTAATCAAAAATATCTTAATTTGTGTTCTGAAGATAAACGAAAGTCTTAAGGGGTTGGAAAAACAAGAATGATTAATTACGGACAGAATTTTCATTTTTGGGTGAACTATCCATTTAAGTAATAAGGCGAGTGCTTGTAAGCACACCCTTATTTCCCGTCAAAGTGAATGTGTACACTATGTGAAAAAAATTTTAAAAATTAAAAAAGACAATATTTTCATAGATGTCTCCCAAGGGACATTTCATCTGAGATTTAAATAAGAAAAACTGATATATTTGTGAAACTATCTTTAAAAAAAATATTTAAAAAAGAAATTCATACTTTTATTCAGCAAGGATGCATTAAATTAATCAAGAGTGACAGTGACCAATTTCACATTGTTGCAAAAAAATTAAAAATTATTTCAAATAAATGCTGTTCTTATGAGCTTTCTATTCTTCAAAGAAACTTAAAAAAAGGATCATGGTTTCCACAAAAATATTAAGCAGCACAACATTGATAATAATAAGAAATGTTTGAGCACCAAATCAGCATACTAGGATGATATCTGAAGGATCATGTGACAGGAATAAATTATATTTTAAAATATATTAAAATAGAACACAGTTATACTGTAAATTGTGATAGTATTTCACAATATTAATGCTTTTACTATTTTTTTTATCAAATAAACACATAAACGCATGTCTTGGTGAGTATATAAATCTTAATGACCCCAAATATTTTTGAATAAAAAATAATTATCGAATAATTTCTTATTAGTGAAGCGTTAGACATTCATTGACAAAATGAAAACGTTAACTTAATTGGCATCTGTGTAATTGCCCGATTCAATTAGTTCAGCTTCATTGGCTTGCTGATACTGACTAATATTCTGCTAATTTCATCAACCGCACAGTCAAGATAAACATGACTGACATGAGCAGGTTCATCTTATTACAGTTATGATCGAAATGTTCACGTACAAAAAGCCATTGCTTATTTGAGGTCTGCTTACTCTAAGCAGATCAGATGGTTAAACTGATCTGAGGTCAGTTTTCAGCAATTTATCAGAAAGGAATGGAAGCTGATGCATTCAAGCACACAGATAAAGGCCTGATCTGAGATCTGTTCAAAAGGAAGCTTAGAGCTGATATGATTTGTTATGGTGGCACAGCAATAAACCTTTGAACTCTGTAAGTAGCAATACAGAGTCTTAAATGTAAAAAAAAAAGTTCAATGGGCCTGGTTACTAAGTTATTGCTAAGCTCAGCAGTGGGAAGGAGCAATCTATAACATTTGTTCAGTTTCAATGACACCAGACTCTAATGCAACAAAACAGGTGGCCTCACTGTTGCAGTCACATTTAACACTCAGGATCTCACATGGGTCAAAGGAGAAAGGTCACCTGACACATGAATGAATACTGAATTGTTGGGGGTGGGAAGCACAAGCACTACCTAGATTGTCTGTTGTCAACATTAAGTTTATCTATATTTAGGACACATTTTACAGTCTGCTAACAATTCAAACAATTCTTCTGTCATCATTCTATCACAATGCAACACAAAGCTGACACAATAAACAAGGATGTGTGAGGGTGCAAAAGTCAGACTAGCCCTCATTGTGTTCTTGAACAGACTGACCTCGACACCAAACTGTCAAAATCATTATGCAAGGAAGAAGCTTTTTAAAACAGCATTTGAGCTTTTGATTAATAAAGAACATGTGCATCCACTTTGTGGACTAGGTTTTGTCATGTGCAACACAATAAGCTTGCTAATGACTGTCTCATATCCTTTTTCCATTTCAGGAATAAACATTAGTCCAAACTGACATTGATATTGTACATACACTGTACTAGTCATCATAGCATGCCAAGTATTGACTGATTCTGAGCCATCACCGACTGTTCGCTGGATCAATATGCACTCCAGCTACAACCATACAACGTGTGTGTGTGTGCCCTTCATCTTTTGGGGTGTCCAAGTGTGACTTCAGCAACTTTACTCACAGAAAATATTCTCTACTTAGAATAAAATAATAAATAAAATAAAAATACAAATATCTGGGTGGTTATCTTTTTTCTCTCATATCCCTAAATCTTACCTTGGCTCTTATCTGACCAGACGTGGACACTTTTCGGATAAGTTTGTTAGAGGTCTCCTCCGGCTCCCCGTCACTGTCCGATGATTCATCACCCGCCTCGGCTTGAGGGTCCGGAGAGGTCAGGGACTCCCGGGGCTCCCCGACATAAAGGACATTTGGATTGAACTTTGAGGCCATGACTGTGCAAGTGGACAGGATTTTCACTGCACTTGTGTCCTCCTTTGTGCCAAGTCAGCTCTGAAACAGAGAAGGCATTGCTCAACGGCTGCTAACAGTATTGATTCCCAAAGAGACCTCTTCTGCTTTCATTTTAAAGACCAATGAAGATTTAGGAACTACAGTGTTCATAGCAAATTCATTTCCACTATTTTGATTGTTTTAAGGCCAACAAAATATACCAGTGAATAAACCAAAGGACAGTTAACAGCAACATTTAATTGAGATGAGAGACAGCTTTCTAGGAGATATATAATCCAATGTTTTGCTACATTAGGTAAAGCAATGTTTATTATTATTTGAATTGGCTGCCATGCAAAACTATACGCATATGCTTGCTTTCTGTGCAAATTATAGTGGTTTGCGAACGTAGACGCTTTAATAACAAATAATCTATTGAGCGATTAAGTTGGGCTGTGTAGTGTGTATACATGTAGGTCACTTAAAACTATTTGATGACATTTTATTTAAATAGGGAAGCACATCTAGATCTAGCCACTGCCTTACCCTTGGTTCACCCTCCGTCTATGAACAGGGGATTATTTTGTATATTGCACAATAGCATTATGGGTCACTGAAAAAAAGGGTGGAGATATTTCAGATGATAAAAAAATTAAAAAAAAAAAACAAAAAAAAAACAATCTTTGTATTCATGTTGGTTTCACGCATCAAAACTATTTTTAAAAAGTTGGGTAATCACCAAGTACAAACATTTAATATATATATATATATATATATATATATATATATAATGTTTATCCTCTCTATTTTACTATTTTATCATCACATTACAAAAATGGGCTTTCTGCACGTTGGCTATACCACTGATTTAGCAGACAAAAGTTTTTAAATAGCCTATTAATAATATTTTAAAACAACATTTCTTCATTGCTTTGTCCCCCAGAATAAGATTATGCTAAACAACTTATTTTTAAAATTCCCTTTTATCAGCCATTTAATGATTTAAAAAATCTCCAGAGTTAAACCATCACACATTTGTTTTTACTTTAATCCGCACAAAATCACATTTCCAGTTGATTTTTAATTCACAGAGTGAAAACATCATAGGCTCCGATGTATAATATATTCAGGTCACTTTATGAATTGCGTTTTGAATAAAAATAGATCCAGACAAAATAAAGAGCGACACGTCATTGACCCTTATGCAGACGGTGAAGCCCATTAGCGCTCAGGATCGATGCAAACCCATCTGACATAATCCACAGACGGTTGCTGTCAGCCAGGGCTTTGAGATACATGAACTCGCTGACTGTTGCGCCGCGCGTGTTCACAGCTGCGCATTCGCCGCGCTCACAATCATTTGATTTCGCGACATTCCGAGTCCGCTATCACCTTTCCATCTGTTAATTTAATTACTACCCATCTTGTCCCCAAAATATTGCATTAACATGTCTCCATATCTAAAACACGACCCTTTCTGCACCGGACTTCGGTTTATAGCACACACATCTCTCGAAAACATGAAATAACTACCTGTTATGATGTCGCGCGTTTGGCTGTCTACGTGTGAAAACAAACCAGTCGCTTTGCAGAGCAATAAAAATACGTTTGACTCAATAATGACATTTCTAATAGTTAAACGCAGGCGTCTAATGGGCTTTTGAATTTGAGAAGATTATATTTACAAAATCTCTGACTCACCAGCCCCAGCTGTGTTCTCGTCTTTCTAACCCAAAACAGCAGTGTTACAGGCAGCATTTATGTTGTACATAAACAATTTAGCGATCTCACGCGAGCAGCAATCTCCGGCTTCGTCATTTGAATAAAACTGCAATCGGTTTGATTCATTTAACGCTCGCAGCCCTCGGCCATCACTTTCTGAATGGACAAATAGACTCAACTGTCACTCTCGCGCACGATGCCGTCTGCTGCGGTTGTACCGACTAAATGTAAAGGCGGACGAGGATGTGGTGTTTTACCTCTATAGTGCGTTGTCTGCTCCCGTTGACCCTCGTGTGTGTGTGTGTTATGTGTTCTTGTTGCTCTTGGTGGGCTCTCGCGCAGCGCGGTTAGATACTGTCAAATCTGCTTCTGTCGCGCACATACGCGCGTATATGCGCGCGTACACGCATAGCATCGGATAAGATTTGAATCGAATGGGAGGGGTGGACTAGAGCGCGAGAGCGGCTGTGTGTCAGCACATCTGGATGGCTTGACAACAGATATCTATGAAATGTTTGAGACTGATTGAGATTAATGCTTCTTCACCTATTATCGTTTTGCTGCAGTTCTCTATGTAGACATAATGCTCTACTAGAGGAACGCTTCAGAAACTTCAGACTGGAGCAGACAGTGTTTATAAGGAAGGGGGGTCGAAGAAGAAATAGGACTTGTTGCTACACATCTTGACAGTGTTCTTCTGAACATTCAAAGGTAATAATGGGTCAGACAATCGCAGCAGCAGGTCTAATGAGCTATCAAGAATGTGGACGTACTTTTTATTAATAATAAATTATAGCTATTGTGGACTTTGGTCCTTAATGTGGATCTTAACACAAATAACCGCATTTAGGAACCCCAATAGCAACAATCAGACATGTCAAAGTAATACAGTTTACTAGTATAGCTATAGCAACCAATTTAGCATAGCCTACTAGACATTTATTTGGTGTAGCAGGAAGTGTAAGAGAAAATAGACTTTTTACACCACTGATATTTGCACAGTGAAATACAGCTATCTGACTTCACCAAGCTCCACTATTGACCAACCAACACCAAAACCATTCTTAAATCTAAGTTTAACATTTCATTAAACAATAGCATGTCTCTCTATTTCTGCATCTTGTTCCAAACATAAATAAATAAACAAATAATTATTTAATAATTATAATAATAAACACTTTTATAAACTTAGCTAAATTCACACTTACTTTAACAAATGTACGATTACTCAGCAAATAGTCCCCAGATTGAATGCTAGGAACCAAAAATCCCCTGCCCATTTAATGCCTGCACGAGAGAAAAAAAAGGTGTGTAGTTTCAACATGAATGGATGAAATAAACTTCAATTTTACACATTTAAGTGATTTGCACACAATGAAATTAAGTCGTAATAAGATGTTCAAGAATGGTGTAGGAGTAAGTGAGAAAACTGTGTTTGAGTGCTTTACACCCTTGGTTTTTTTTTTCTGTCCCATATTTCTCCAACACATTAGCCATGGCCAAAAGCATCTCTTGCCATTTAACAACCACTCTCAACTCTCAAAACGAAAATAGAATATATACACAATGAAATACATGCTGTTCTGAGACCAGTTGAACCACTGCTATCATGTTTGATTAAAATCATGAGGGCAGTGCAACAACAAATTCGATGTGAACTCTCTGTAAACTGCTGTTATCTCCCCTGACGTCTCTTATGTGATTGTAGCCTATAGTCGTTAAAATGAACAGTCACATTAATTTTATGATCTTTTTGTACCATCAATTCTTGTTTTGCATCTACATCCATCACCATAATAAGCTCTAATGGCTATTAGCTCCTAGGCACTCTTTCACATCCATAATACTATAAATAGATGCTAATTTTCTGTCATAAGAAATAAAATTGCCACAAATTGACGTGTGCTTTCATGTTTAATACACACCTGAGTGGCATCTAACTGCCGGTCTGAGTCGATTTACATTCACATCGCGCTGCAGCCAACAAACCAGGGACTTAGAAATTATTTTCATTTAAATTCAAGTAGGCTATGTTACAAGAGCGTTTATTATGCTTTACTAACATTAATGTTCTGAAGACAGAAAATAGAATAAATTAACCACTAAATACAGTAGTAGCAAAGAGTATTTCCTTAATTCTGAATCACAGTTTATATGCACAAATATCAATCAATATTCCACTTATTATGGAAAGCTACTAGGCTACCAGTAGATAGAACAAATGAAAAAAAAAAGTTTGTTCCCCATAACAAGTTATAGGCCTAGTTAAGGTATCATAGATTGAATAGCCTAATCAATATGTGTATTTTCAGCATGTTAAAAAATTTACCAATTAAGAATGACTAACTTTAGAATTAAGTGAAGGGAGGTTTGAAAAATCCCAAAAAATGCTTCAAAAACAGATAATAATTGTCAAGTTACTATCTTAAAGGCTGTATAGGCTAAAGTTAGTGAGTAAGGGGCACCCCCACAAACTACAGACCGAGTCATTATTTTGGATCCTATAGCTTTCTGCTGCCACCCAGCGGTGTAAATTAAAACTCACTGTCTGTCTAATGCTATTGGACCCAATTAAATATCTTCAAGGTCACCAGGGGCGCAACTACCCAGTTTCAGAGGGGTATGCAGCAACAATTTTAGCGCGCCCCCCCCCCCCCCCCCAAAAAAAAAAAAAAAAAAAGGAAAAATAAATGTAATGTTAGTGTGCTGAGTAATAAGTGAGTAGGAAGAAATGAGAGCTAACATAAAAAAATAAGTGCAAAATTGTCACTTATTAACACAATTAAACTATAGCTACTCCACCTTGATGATCCCCCCTAACAAAACTATAAGCTCCATTGTAACACCAATACCAGTGTTTCTCACAGGATTTTAGGTAAAACTGTGGTAGGTGGACCTCTGTTTCTCTATGGGGGTTCGGGGGCATGCTCCCCCGTAAGAAAATTTTTTGTTCTGTAATGTTAAATTCAGCAGTCTGGTGCACTTTGAGAGTTCAAAATTAAAAGCTCCAACCCATAGTCAGGGTGCAAATTAAACAAAGAAAAATTTGAACCTCTTTTAGTTAGTGTCTGTCTACATTACACTACTACATAATAATAGTTATAATATTAATTCCATGATAGTAATAGCCATAAAGACTATTGTAAAACAAATGCACAGAAAAATAAAGGAAACTTTCATAATTAGTTTTGCACTAATTTCTATACTTGATAAGCGCATAATGACATGTTTCATGGGCCAGTGTGTCAGAAAAAAAAAACTAAAGCTGACTTTTTTTGACCAATGCATTACACCAGCACAGCGCCGCCAATTAAGCAAAAAACAAAACAAAAACAAACAACAAACAAATGTATGAGTTTTGTTGGCCGTTAAGACAAATAAATTAAAAAAGGATTAAATGTATTGGCTGAAAAGCACGTCGGCCCAGCGGGAATCTCCCGGTAGTCCCGATGGCCACCGAGATATAGATAGCCTACATGCCTGGATGTCACATTTTAAATCCTACCTGTTGGCTTTCAGCAATGCATGCAGTTATTTCAATTTACATGCCATCTCCTTTTCTCTCTTTCTTTTTCTATTTGTAGCCCCACAGCATTTTGTTTTATCCATCTTTTTCGACGACAACGCACTACTTGTACCTCACTACCTGCTCGCTCAGCGCTCACGGCGCCCCCGCCCGCTCGCGATATTACCCGCCCCCCTTCTCCATGAGGGCGCCTACTCTAGCCTGGCTGTTAGTCCTCTAAAATTTTATATAACATTGAAGGAATGCAGAAATGGCACAACGGCAGCTACATATAGAAATACAAAATAGCATATATATAATTTTTTTTTTTTTTTTTACCATCGCTTTGGCGCCCCCCATTGTGCTGCGCCCCTATGCGCCGCATATAGCGCATACCCACCCTATATTCAGCGTCGATGTAGTAAAACACCACATCCCGCGTCTTAAAATAAAGTTGGCTACTTTTGAGATGTGGGGCAAACTAGTTAAAGAACTTAAAGTAGAGATTTTTTTTCAACCGTGCTATGAGCAATCAATAGGCTAGTTGGTGTGTGGGATCAAAGAGATGCATCTGAACACGGATCTCACAGAGAAAGAGTTTCGTGATTCCCGGAGTGCTGCCGTGCCCCTCGAGGTACGTCACCCTTCGCATATCCACGCGCACTTAAACCACTGCAGAGGAAGCACATCCTACCGTGCGTTGCCGTGCGCAGGCAGAAGCACGACCGGGGCTCGGTGATGCAGATGCAGGCTACACTTGCGAACAACATTCACTCTTAAATGTAGTAGCCTATAGCTTATACAAAATGTTTAATCATCAGACGGTTCATGCAAAATAATTGTTTCACCGTTTATCGGTTGCCATGGAAACGCGTCCAGTGAGATGAAAGTTGCCTCAGTCAGATGACGGATGGATGGATCGATATATAGAACAATATATAGAAAAATAAAAAAATAGATAGATACAAAAATTGATATATAGAAAACCAATTAGAAAGACAGACACACAGAAAGACAGATATAGATGGTATACCAGACATACAACCAGACCAGGCATATATATATATATAAAGAGAGAGAGAGAGAGAGAGAGAGAGAGAGAGAGAGGAGAGAGAGAGAGAGAGAGAGAGAGAGAGAGAGAGAGAGAGAGAGAGAGAGAGAGAGAGAGAGAGAGAGAGAGACTATTCCTATTCACTGCTATTTACGTCATTCTCATTTACTAGACATGAAACAATGAGCCTCTTTGATCTTCTTCAGTGAAAGAAACGCGTTTTTATCTGAATGTGTGAGTGTTCTTGATAAAAATGTGATTACACATGTACAATTATTGAAACATACATTTGTACCATGCATATTTCCAGTAAAATATGCATCTGTACCGTTTTTTTTTTTTTTTTTTTTTTATTCTTCGCAAGGTGAGTGAAAATAAGTATTTAAAATGTGTGGATTTCTGTCTCAAAGGAACTGAATACTAATCATGCAAAAGAGCACGACTGGAACAGGATTATAATTTTAACAACAGTGCACAGGGGAACTGCACAAGCAGAAACTGCTAATTGGTTCAACAGTTGAGGAATATTATCTAAAGATCAGTGAATCGTTTAGAACAATTCCCAATGGACTCCTCAACAGAGTGAACAACAGCCCTTTTGCATTGACTAGAGATCAGCTTTGCCATCTCCTCAGTAATTGTAAGATAAAGATAAGGCTAAGGGTGCTAATTCCAGAGCAAAATAACCAAGTGGTGGAGCTGTTTTAGAGAATTAATAGATGAGTCCTCTGATAAAAATGGTGTGTTCAAGTCCTCCAGGGAAATTTGGGAAAAAGTTGGGAAGTCGTGTTCATGAAATGAGTCTCTTTCGATGGAGCATAATGTCAATGTACCAACACCAAAATATAGCAATGTAACTCTATTTTTCTATAAAATGAAGAACAAAGAATGTGCGTAGTGTTTTGTGGTTTTGTTTTTAATTCATTTAAGAAGCCACTGTAAACTTTATTGTTACATATTATATTGGTATATTACAATGATATTTTGTGTGCAGGCAATTAGCTACTTAATAAAAAATAAAATACCTGGCAATGTCACTGCTACTGTGGTATTCTGCCATGTTTCTCACTGACACTCCCCCAACTCGTACAGATGTGGTCTCAAAGACAATCCAGAGCTTTATTTACAACTTTGAGGTGAAATGTGCGCTCGACTTGTATATACGATCTTTCCGACATGACTTGAACTCACCAAAAGTTGCTGTGAAATCTATGGAGAAAATAGAAAAATAAACAGACTTCCAAATGGAAAAACAACTAGACAGAAGAATATTCCCCTCAAAGCAAAATAAATGATGGATTGACAGCTGACAATAGGTTCCAAAAATATGCAGAAAGTCTTGTCATCGTATAATGCAAAGTTGTTTTTAAATTGTATTTATTTATTGAAAATAAATGATTTGGATACAAATCCTTGGGTATAAATACATATTTTAAAAAATAAAATCAAATAAAAACCTCATCAATTTTGTGTAATCATGTCATTACGCTATTAATCAAGGGTTTGTTCACCCAAAAATGTCGCAAAAATTATGTCATTTATAACTCACTTCATCTTCGGAACACATTTTAATATATTTTAGATTTACTTTGAGAGTAAATCTCTTTCAATCCATCCATTGAAAATGTATGTACGGTATACTGTCCTTGTACAGAAAGGTAATAAAGACATCATCAAAGTAGTCCATGTGACATCAGTGGGTTAGTTAGAATGTTTTGAAGCAACGAAAATACATTTTGACGCTGCTGACGTAAGACGCTGATGATGTGTATCTGGTGTGGCCGAGCTTCGTTTACAGTCTGAGGGAGACGCACGCTGAAAATGAAACAATCTTCGCAAACATGTCTAAGGATTTCCACACAGAGGAAGACACGAATACACGGATACATTCGAGGAAGCCCGAATACACGGGCACACCAGATACACATCAGCAGCATCACGTCATTAGCGTCACTGAACGCAGATCGACAACAGAACCCAAAGACAATACAATGCTGAATAAAGTCGTAGTTTTTGTTATTTTTGGACCAAAAATGTATTTTCGATGCTTCAAAACATTCTAACCAACCCACTAATGTCACATGGACTACTTTGATGATGTCTTTATTACCTTTCTGTACAAGGACAGTATACCGTACATACATTTTCAATGGAGGGACAGAAAGCTCTCGGACTAAATCTTAAACTGTGTTCCGAAGATACATGGAGGTCTTACGGGCTTGAAACGACATGAGGGTGAGTCATTAATAACATCATTTTCATTTATGGGTGAACTAACCCTTTTAAGATATCCGTTTTAGGATCACTAACTCCTCCCCTGCTACTACTCACAAATCTTGCAGGTAAAAATACTTGATAACTGCTTATCATCATTTTGTAAAATTCAACTAAACAATGTTTAAAAAAAGTAAAATCGCTCACTAAGCCCTACTATCTTTTCTTTCTGGCTGGCTTTTGCCTCATCTGACCCGCTATCCACCTCTGCCTTCCTCTATCATCTTCACACATTCCGTAAATACACAATTGCCCAAACCCCTGCTGTCTCCCTCTTAGGGCTAATATGAAATGACATGCTCTCATCAGTCAGAGAGGCTTTGGGTGAAAGTGGTGGAAACGTCTATACTGAGTGGATGCTAACACTTGTCTTTGGCCCCCTTGGGATTACTCTTGCATGGGGACCTGCCTCTCACGCAAGCCAGCCGGACCCACTGGGCATGAGTTTATTGCTGCACACTAAAGCCCCATTGAGTGAAGAAGGGATCTTGACAAAAGAGAGGGATTGGATGGAAAAAGAAAGAAGAGGAATGATAAATAGCCTATAGGTATTATACTGCGATTATTAGATGGGAAAACTGACCCAGTTAGACTTATTAATGTAAGCTCTCTCTCTCACGCACACACACACACATACACACACATTGGGTTTCCCTGTTTTATGGGGACATACATTCCATAGACCTAATGATTTTTATACTGAACAAACTCTATCCCCAAATCCTAAATCTTCCATTCATTGACAACATTCGGTATTTTTACATTTTCAAAAAAGATCACTTAGTAATGATTTTATAAGATTTCGGATATTGCACCCATTTTCGCCTCCCTCTGGTGATGTATGCTTTTTTAAGTCATTAAGTCCATGTCCCCGCCCTGCATTTTTTCTTAACCTTCAAATGGTCTTCGTTCCCTGTTTACACTTCTGGGCTTCGGGGTCTATACGACCCCAACAATTGATTGAGTAATTGTACAAAAAATATACATTTTTAATCATGCAAATAATATATTTTTTTTTGTTTACTTCCCATCTATTCATTAACAGTGTTGTGCAAGTTACTTCCAAACTGTAATACATTAGATATTACTTGTTACTGTTATTTAAAAGTAATTCATTACCTTACAATATTACTGTCCCAGAATTGTAATGCGTTACATTACTCATGTATTACTTTTGAGTTACTTTCACCAAAATAACTAAGTAGAACTTAACTTTTGGGCTGTAACGATATGCAATATGAAACCGAAATCGCGATTCGCCACACGACTCAGATCAACGATCATATCCAATGCTGCCTTATCTTTAAATTAGGCTATTAGTATTATTTGAAGTTAAAATTATAAAATACGTAGACCTACACCACAAAACTAGTTGAGGATAAATTATTGAAAATTGGGGAAGTCCAGCATTATGGACATGACATTTGCAGTCAAAACTTGAAATAAAAATTCTCAGAAGATACATGTATTGAAACGTATAAAGGACTCCAGACATTAGACAAATATCAGTCTATGTTTTATTTTTAATATTAGGGAAAAGACACATTCATGCGTGACAAAAAAATGGCAAAATATATATTTTGTAATTCTGTTAATTACACTGCGTAATAATCGGATGAGGAAGGATTGGCTCTCCAGTCTCCATAGAACTTAAAATATTCATTTTATTTTAGTTTTCGTATTCGCATTTATGAGGAAAAAACAATGTTACAGACGCGACCGCTCTGAACTGGCACTAAAAGACTGCTTTAAATCTTTCACATAGTCTGTTGCCTTTAAGAAGTAAAAGCAGACAATTCACTGTAATACAACTGTAATACAAGCCTCACTGAACATGTAACGAGTAAAATATTACTGAAAATTGATTAGTAATGCCTTACACTACTGCGTTACAGCAAAAAGTAATATGTTACTGTAATGTATTACTTTTGTAATGCGTTACTCCCAACACTGTTCATTAATGCTGTGTTTTTGGAGATATAAAGTACTTTTGTATCCATATACCATTCTCAACTACACCATTAGCTTGCATATGAAATATCATTTTTTTTATGATACATTGGATTTATGCTCTAGAACTAGGCCTTCATTTCTGTGTAAAAATTTTCTGATTTATGCTGGATTTTTTTTTTGACACTTGAAGAAAATATATTTAGGGTTTTTTTTTTTTTCACATTTCCCATTTATTTCAATGTGGGGTCATATTGACCCCGAAGACCTGAAGTGTAAACATTTTTTTTAAATACTTTCAGAACAACCGAATCAAGACCAGTTTGTATAGATAGATAATGTATGATAAGAAAAAAAGGTCCATTCACTCCATTAATGATAAATGTAACGATAACCATACATTTCTAAGAATTCGGGAGTCCGCACCACATACTGTATAAATACAAAAGGCGAAAAATTAGGAGGAAAAGAAAAGGTCGAGCCTCTGTCTAGCAGACAGTCACCTTCTGAAGAAGATGACTACTTAAAAGCTTGAATGGAAACAGCTTTCTAGCTTTTTTACCATCTTTCTTGCATGTGACATTTTTGACAAATTTCACCCATGCTTAACTCATCATCAATCAATATGCACTACAATTAACTGCTATTATCCGCTCAATGCACTTTACAAACCTCAAAATTGTGGCATTTTGCAGTAACTAAGCTAAATCATGACATTTCATAGTCAATTCTTATGTAATTGACCTTTCTATTCAGTCGCCAGTAGTTTTGCATCACGGGTGCCATCGTTTAGTGCAGTATCTATCTATCTATCTATCTATCTATCTATCTATCTATCTATCTATCTATCTATCTATCTATCTATCTATCTATCTATCTATCTATCTATTTTATCTATCTTTATCTAGTTTGCTTTCAAATGTGTAAACCTCAAAAACAGTTTCTCATTGCCGTCTTGCCTTTTTTAACTTTGTGGTGGTGTGACTTGCTCCACCCACTCAAGAGATAAACATCAGTATCATTAAGACAGGAAGCAGAAAGAAGCCTGGAAGAAGCAGAGTGCTGCATTAAAGAGCCTCTCGCTGGAGACTGAAAACAGTTTGAAACTGGAGAGGGCTGCGACTGAGAAAATCTCAGTAAATAAAACCTTCACACTGCGAGTGTTTAAGCTGCTGCTCTCAAACAGACAGTGAATAGAAGCACAGTGGCATGCTCACAGCAGATAAATACATTTGATGAGGCAGTCACATGCACACATACTCGCGCACACAATGCTACAGCATCTGCTGACGAGTGAGTTCCAGCGTTTGGAAAGCGTCAGCAGGTTTTTGCGCGGTCGACACGGGTTCAGTAATAGTCTTCTCAGCTGAACGGAGGGATTGCAATGCATTTATTCAATCATCAATACAGTATCTTAGGACAACTTAAGCACTATATTGACATGCACTTGTTTATTTATATGGTCTAACAGAGAGTAAATTGTTGGCTGTAGCTGCTTACAAATAATAAGATAAACATAGCTAAGAAACAATTGGCAAATCCAGTTGATTTAAATGGATTTTAAAAAGACACATAAATAGGCCTGTCTATTCAGATACTAACCATGTGAGTGTGCATTGATTTAACTGCATTGCTAATTGGCAAATCATCAGGAAATATGTGTATATTGTGATCATGCAGAAAGATGTTGTGGATTAGTGTTGTAACAGTGCATGCATCCTTCTGAGAAAGGTGTGAGAGAGTGATGATGTAATAGCTTACCCACAATGCTGTGCAGAGAAGATGAATGGGGGAGTGAGAGTGAAGGGGATTGGTGGGAGCTCCCATCAATGAATAGACATTGCAGGGCCGATTCTCGACCAATGTTGAGACTTATTGTAATTCTGATCACGACTACTTATTCATAAGATTGTCTGTCAGGGAAAACGCAACGGAAAACAGCATTCCTTTAAACAGTTCAGTTCCCTCCCTTCTCACCTTGTCTCTATTTTCAGCACACAAACAAAAGCCACCTTCAATGTATTGTTTGTCTGTTCCTGTTCAGTTCCTTGTCCAGTTTTTCTTTTGGACGTCGTTGTGACTAACAGGTTTTTGTGAGGTATGAGAACAGACCCAAGTGTCACAGCAGGTAAAACCTGGCATTTACAGCTAGAAAACTAATTCTCATAACCATCTGCCAGTGTTTGCTATCAGGTGCACAATTCAAGGAAACGCGACTTTCTAAAAATAAACTTGTAAAGACATCTGTTGTTGGAGTATTTGAAAGTGTCCTCCTCATAGTGGGAGACGCACGCGCGCCCCTGAACACTCATCCTACCAACAAAGAAAGACAACAACTAAATTAGATATCTGAATCGACATGTTACATAATCATCAATTAAAAATATATAGCTACTTTTAGAATTTTAGGGTGCCAATATGTTGCGTAAAAACCTACAAAAACACATGAAAGTCATTAAAAGGGAGACACTTAACCACATAGACATGCGCAAAGTCACAAAGTGGACAGATTTTGTTACTTAAAACAGATGATAGTGGTGCTTTCCCTTTGTGTGAGCTGGACAGTTTGGTGTGGTCGGTAATCTTGGAGAAAAATGAGAAATAATTGAGTTGCTTTGCGCAAAGCGGCAGCAGTTGCCGCCGACAATGGGTCCGGTACCGGGGAATGACACAGGCTGAGACGCGCTTGTCTCTTGTAATTTATAGTGGGATTCGTGTTGTTGTCTGAACGTGTTTTATTATTAATATTCCGTCCACAGCATCTCTGATTCACAGACTCGATCATGACTGTTGTGAGGACTCTTGACGTCAGAGGGGAGAATCATCGCTGAGGTCCAATGGGGGGAATATCAAGCGAGGCAGAGCTATCGTCCTACCAACAGAATTAGCCATGTTAACCGACGGGCACCTCCACAGGACTTAACCCGCCAAAGAGGACGGTTTTACTCAACTACGTGAAACAAAGCGCATTTTAGTTCTTCTTTTTATGTTGTTCTCCGTCTCTTTCTGGGTCCTCCATCTCTCCTCTCATCTCCATCTCCTCTCGTATGACAGGCACGGACTGCGCGCGAGCTCAGGGGAGAAAAAGGCATTGCAGCTTCATGGCACTGAGGTACCGTATGCTGATGCGCTGATCTTTTGTATGAATATGTCTTAGTTAAACGTGTCATTGAATTGCAATAATTGATTTTCAACGGGCACCAGTGTATTTAAACAAATTGCCGGAGGCTTGACCTCTCCGAGTCCTTTGCAGTCTTTTCTTGGTCAGTTTAGCTATATATAGCCAGGTCGGTGAGGTGGAAATTTATGAATGAACGAGTTCAAATGTGTCTGCGTCTATGGCGTCAGAAAAAAGCGCATCATTGTGGATTCTGGAAGCATATACGCGATGCCTTCATGAGAGACCCGTGCACTGAGGTGGCGCGTCTTATTTTTAGACAATTACTAAAAATAGAAACAAAGTCAAGTGCGTGCGTTTCGTCGGGACTGGTGCTTGATTAATAGCCCTTTCCCAATGAAATGCACATGCAGCAGTAAATTAAGCTACACATATGGCATATTTACAGCTCGTCCGGATGCAATTTTCTACATTGTTTTGGTGGTGTTCAAAATGTGATAATTGCGCCTCGCAAGTGTTCAATGACTGTTTAATTACCAATTGACCACAAATCAACACTTTTCCAGCAATAATGACAGAATCAGAAAATTCCAGCTAATAACAAATTTTGTAAATGCACGTCACACTCAGCCTAGTAATTTTATTCACCTGTGTGATCGGGTTCAGGCATATTAATTTTGACCGGTATCCTATTCTAACTGCCTTTCCACTGACATACACATTCTCTCTTATCTTCACTACCGCACCCCTCTCTCTCTCTCTCTTTCACCCCCTCCCTCCCCCCACCATCAGCTATGATTCACTCTCTTGCAGCAGCAATGAGCAACCAACTTCAAAACACCTCTTCCCTCTCCACGGCGGGCACGTGGAATCTCCTGGATGTGCGGAACTCATCACCGGTGCGGACGGCAGAGCTGAGGCCTCTTCCCGTTAGCCCGTGGGACATTGCACTGTGTGTGACGGGCACGCTCATCTCCTGCGAGAATGCAATCGTGATTGCCATCCTCTTCTACACGCCCACCTTGAGAGCCCCCATGTTCATTCTGATAGGGAGCCTCGCGTTTGCGGACCTGCTCGCAGGACTTGGCCTCATTCTCAACTTCGTTTTCATCTATATGCTGAACAAAGAGTTCGCGACTCTGATCTCCGTCGGCTTGCTGATCGCCGCCTTCTCCGCTTCAGTGCTCAACATCCTGGCCATCACAGTGGATCGCTACTTGTCCCTGTACAACGCTCTGACTTACCACACGGAGCGCACGGTGACATTCACCTATGTCGTGGTGGTTCTCATCTGGCTGGTGTGCATCATCCTGGGCCTAATGCCAGTGCTCGGCTGGAACTGCCTCCGAGACGAGGCCAGCTGCAGTATCTGCCGGCCGGTCACCAAGAACAATGCTGTGGTGCTCGCTGTGACGTTCTTGCTGGTGTTCGCCCTCATGATGCAGCTTTACCTACAGATCTGTAAGATTGCCTTCCGCCATGCACAGCAAATCGCTGTCCAGCACCAGTTTATGGCCATTTCCACCACAAAAGGTGTCTCCACGCTCTCCGTCATTCTCTGCACCTTTGCCGCATGTTGGATGCCCTTCGCTATGTATTCGATCGTGGCAGACTCCAGCTACCCAATGATCTACACATATGCAACAGTGCTGCCGGCGACATGCAACTCGGTCATAAACCCAATCATATACGCTTACAGAAATCCGGACATCCAGAAATCCCTGTGGCTAGCCTGCTGCGGATGCGTGCCGTCCAACTTCTCCTTGCGGCCAAGGACATCGAGCGACGTATAGGTCGGACTACCTACGAGTTGTGTCTATCTCATATAACTGGTTTGTACCGTGTCAGTGTTAATGATATGATGTTTTCCCTTGATGGGATCCCAGTCAAATGTTGCGGGTTATGCATTAGCTGTTGAGATCCAAGATGTCAATCTGCAAATGTTTAATTTGCATATGTCTTTAATGCATAGCACACCTCTATGCACAAAATATCAAATTGTAGACATGATCCGAATAATCTGGAAAATCTGAGATATGTCGTACAGGCCCCGTGACAAATATCAATATATCTAAAAAACACCATTAATAGTAAAGATTACAAAATCGACCTGATTTGTGTGAATGTACACACGTTCATGATATGGGAGTGCTTTCAGAACCACGGACAGTGGCAGATACAATGAGGCCATTCCCTTGCAAACCCGCCTTCGACACTTTTATCCGTGTTCACTTAAAAATGTATGAATGACAGAAAGAAAACACAGTCCCACGAGTGAAAATTATACCGCTTCTGGCATCTGTCGCTTTACAGACAGTTTTATCAACTCACTTTTTTAAAGATCATCTCACCAACTGAAATAATGATGCAAGAAAAAAAAAACATGACCTCTTTTTTGTTACTAACATCATTTGCAGAGAAACTTCATATCATAAATGTAAGATTTCCTGGGAAAAGCCAGTTTGTTTAGACATACTGAATTGGTTTGTTACATCCCTAATGACAGCAAAATATCTGCTGCCACAAAGTTGCGAAGCAAATCATATTTTCAGACATTTTTTGTCTCTGGAATCTATCGAGCACACTTTTTTGGTGCACAACGGCGGTAGCCTGACTTTGTCATACTCATATTCTAGTCAGAATGTGAGTCTGAGACTGCTCCATAGGGCTTTGATTATGAGACGTGTCTTAACCGAACCAGGAAAAAAACTAAAAAACTCTGCACTCAATTGGATAGACCTACAACCAATCAGAGTAATGCAGTAAGTAATTTTTTATGAGCTACGCAAAGTTGGAATAATGTCAAATAACGAGTGTTTCTTCTTTTACTTGGTCCTCCATGAGTGCGACCTAATGAGGAACCACAACGGCCACAGGGTTTTCATTGCGTCCCATCTTCTTAGCGACCATCAGAGCTAGCTGACAAATTGAACTTTTGCCGAATCCCGTAGGAAGGACGGCAAACTCATCTTTCCAATCGACAAACGCCTTGTTTGCAGTTCTCTGTTCGTCTTTTAGTTTTAAAATGAATGCGCTGCCTATTTCTTTCACAACAGACGCAATAGCGGATCTATACATCTCAATTCTCAAGCTGCAGTCAACTTTGAGGGAAACCAACCAGTTCAACCCACAGACAGTAAAAGGTTCATCCCAAGCGCTATTTGATAATCTGATGATTATCATCTGTCGATCATTGTATAAAGCCCATCCTGGCGATTTGATTGGCCCGACTAATTCTGAACCAATCATAATTACTCCTCAATGGATCGAGTCCAGACCGAACTTCCCGACCAAAAAATGTTGTGAACCAGCCCATTCTCACCCCCAAGGCGTCACCTAACTGACACCTTGGGAAGGATTTGACCATGCTTCAATATCTGATGCTTAAGGCGCCCTTTAGCGTCAGTTAGATGACGCCCTAGGATCGCGTGTACTCTACCCCCACCCCACACCTAAACCTAACCGCGTCCTCTAACTGACGCTTTCCTTTAGCTTCAGTTAGATGACGCCGTAGGCTCGCCTAAAGCGTCAAATATTGAAGCATGGTCAAAGGTGACGCCTTGGGGTGAAAATGCGTTGTGTGGACGGGGTTCAGATTGGCATCCAGGCTACAACGGCGGGTTAATTAAGTTTAAGTGCAGTCTTCAATGCAGACAACATCTTTAAAAGGAATTCTGCAAAAGACCAACTGGGGCTTGTGTGTACATAGATCTACATGCAGGCCTATTAAAAGATCAGATAACTAGACCAAAATGGGACAGAAGGGACGTAAGTTAAGATTCAGCCCAAAATACTTTGAAATGGCATGTGAGATTTGAAAAACACATTAGTGAATCTGCCAAATTGGATGCTGTACAACCAAAAACACACAAGAAATTTAAAAGACAAAACCGAGAAACACTACGACTCGAAAATGGCGCAAATGAAACCACTAAAAGCTAAAGAATTAATTGTAATATTTTATATGTATATTTGTGGAGCTATTTGTGAAATATGACCATAACAAAAGCCTTGTGTTTTCAAGGGGGGAATGAATGTCACAGCTGTTCTTTGACGAACCCTCATTTGCAGCAAAGAATCTTAATTTAGGCCTTACCGTTTCTCTTCTGCAATAATGAACCAGCATGTACCGTTCATTGACAGAGCTACAATCACAATGAGGCCATCAACAGAGCTAATTTTACTTCCTGACTTGAACATGATAAAAAGATAGGTTAGTGAGACCAGAGTGCTTCAGCTCTTCAAATCAAATGTACTGTTTTCTAGGATGCGCTTTCACATTGTAGAACAAGTATTCAAAGTTGGCCTTGAGAGCCCATCCAGATGCCCTCTGACGAACCTCAATACTCTTAGTGACCTGTACAAAACCTGATGGACTTCTACGTGGAGTTATTTCACAGTCTGGACACTGTGGAACAATTCTTCAGTCTTTTTTTTTGTGCGATTGTATGATACGCTTGATTGTTTGTGTGTCTGTGAGCGAGAGCGAGCGTACCATTTGTTTATATACCACTCACTTATGTCAAGGAGTGGGGTTCAGTGACCTGTCACACTGTGCCCACTTATAAAAAATAACCCACCCCTCATAATACACGACACCTGGCAAATATTAATGTTTTTCAGAAAATCTCTATCGTTATGTAATGTATCTCCACTACAATGTACTCAATTGGATGCCATAGATTCAGTTTGTACAGGGGTGCAGCGGTTATTTTTCTTATGCAATGCTGTATGAAAACGTATATTTTTATACACATCAGGGCATGAGTTTTATGATGTCGTTTTGGTGTGTGTGTATATGTGTGTGTATTCAGTACCTGTATTCTTATCAATGGTTTCCAAGAAAAAGCAAAAACAGAAAAAAACTAAACAAAACTAACAAACACATGAAACAAAAAGAGTGTTAACCAGGCAGAAAGTGCCAAAATTTCACTTACTAGTGTCTTACTGAGTTAATGCATTAATCAGATCAGTAAAAACAAGGATTATGATTTGTAACATCACCTGACTGTGTCGACAGTCGCAGTACCATGCACCTTCAAACCTGCAGTGGTTCAAATACAGCTTCGTGCCCCAAATATAGGCAGCTTGACTACTGAAGACAGACAAGATATCGTTTGATTAGTAGCATACAGTTTTAACTAGGGATGCACGCTATATCGGCCACCATTACCGTATCGGCTGATATATATATATATATATATATTTTAATGATATTGATATATTAAAGTGATAAATAATGGATTATTTTCTTCACTTTAGATGCGCACTGTTCTGTGTTTTGAATTGCTTGAAATATCATTGGAATCACTTCAAAAAAGGAAAATGTGCTTTAATGAGAACATTATAATTGTGTGATTGAGTGAGAATTTTGTTTTTTTAATCAGGCTCTCAAAAATTATAACAATGTACAATTAAATATTTATCAGCCAATTTATCAGTTATCGGCCTTAATATATAGTCAAACCAAAAATTATTCAAAAATTATACCAGATATCTTTTTTTTTATATATATAAAAGTGGGTGCAGGACCCTATATGTAAGTGAGGATAGCAAAACAAAGTAAACTGTGACATATTATTCCCAAAAATTCTTCATACCAGTAAAATGTATAAACATTTGGGACCAAACATTATTCAGACACTTTGACCTGACCGTGTTTTGCTTAAGTGTTTTTTTCTCAAATTCCTAATGCCACCTTTTTACACCACAGACTGAACAAAATTAAGCATCGCTCGGTAATTGGTTGACCTAAATTGATACTATCAAATTGTGTACTTAAATTTAACAGCTGCCAGCGATTAAACCTAATTCATTTTGTGAGAGGATGGCCAAAACCAGTGAAATATCGAGTTCTTGTCATATTTTATTACCATTTTCTAAACTATAGAGAATAAACCGTGATAATGTGAAAAATGATGGAGGAGTGGTTTGAGGAAATTTTGGTTTGACTGTCGGTACCGGCCAAAATGTTCGTATCGGTGCATCCCTAGTTTTAACAGTGAGGTCTAAAAGCTACAAAATAGACCCAGAGAACCAGGTGGTGTTCAACACCAAGGGAACGGCTGCATCCCACCCTCCCTCTTGGACACTGGAGCCCAGTACGGCTACCGGCAATGCAGACCTTTATTTAGCGTTCTGTTGGACTGGGACAGCCCTTTAGTGTGCCAGACTTCAGACAGATGGTCCACCCCCCGCCTCATGCTCAAAAGTGACCTATCCAATTACTAACACCACAGATATCATCACAGAATTGAAGTATGTCAGGCAGCCAGCCATCTAGAATTTCACATATCTTCAGTCAGTGGTGGATAAAATTTAAGATGAATGCATTCCTAGCTACAGCACAGGCAATGGGGGCTTATTTTGAGAGTTATAGAGAGAGAAACAAGAACAAATTAGAGTTTGACTACCGTACGTACCTTAGTCCTTTGTCATGACGTCACTGCTGGCGTACATAAACGGAGAGGTCGTCTGAATGACGGCACCTAAAAGCGTGGAAGGTCTATTACCACTAAATCTAGCTCTGCTAAAAATAACCTTGAAGAGCATGAAATGTTACATTTATCTAGGGTACTTGAAATCCGTTTTCTGGGCCATTAAGCAGAGCTCTGTGTTTCCCATCAACAGCAACATTAGAGTGAGAAGGCGCCTTCCTAAAATAAAGAAGAGGAGAGACAGTAAGCCTTTATAAGAGCCTATGTAACCACTGCACCCAAATGTAGCCCATTCTCCAAAATCCAAATCTCTTGTTACTGATGAAGTCTTACTTTGATCCACAATCACTTTTGCACTCATTTATAGAGCTAAAGGAAAGTTCTTGTGTAGGTAAACTGTCAGCACAATTATGTGGCCCTTATAGCAAGCGGTCAGAGATGTGGATGGGTGCTCTGATACTGTGATGTAATCGTTGTTGGTCATTTTCTTGCTTTGTTTGTTTCTATTTGTATTGTGAACAGAAATCTGACAAATACGATGCACTTTATGAAAGGAACATGCTACACATTGCAATGTAAGTGTGGAATGTAATCCTTCCTAAAAATGATTTATTTTTTATTACTGTAAATATGACAATATCGAGACAAAAAGAAAGTGGGTAAAGGAAAAAAAAAACAAAATGAGGAGAATACTTTGTCAAATAAAATTCAGCAAACTCAATCACGGCCTATGGTTGTTTCGTGTCTTTATCACCTGTGTGTGTGTTTGAGCGGGAGGGACAGACTCACATCTGTACGGGTTATCGTTTGAAGGCGGCTCAGCTTTAAAAGGGTTGCGTATGAATTATTGAGCCGTTCCGTTTTATGTAACGCTGTCAGGATCACGGTGAGTGTGGGATCTGAACACCAAAGATCTTGCTGAGCCCACGCTGTGAGGTGATGGACAATTCGCGCCTTTTTGAAGGGGCGATCAACATTGAAACGTCTGCTGTAGAAAATGTAGGCCTATTACAGGTTCAGCTGAATTTAGTTAGTTATCTTCACTGGTATAAAACCATAATGGACTAATAGGGGATCTCCTTAAAACAGTTTAAGATTTAAGATTTTTTTTATATGCTCAGTTATTACATTGTATATGTGTTACTCCCTTACTTTGAACAGCAATCTTCTTTGTGACTTCACCCATTCCGGCCCTAATTATGAGCCAAATATTAATGTTTAAATTTGTACTCTAAATGCAGCAATATATTATACTAAAAAATATATATAATCGAATAGTGAATAGTAATACTGCTTCCATTGACAAAATCCAATTAATTATAAATAGGCCTATTGATTTAAAGATACTAGCATAAATTGTAGCCAAATCATTAGCTGAAATTCAATATTGACACTAAATTTGTTGAAGCAAATAAAGTTAAAAGGTCAATTTAACAAGAATAACTTTAGATGGAAAACAGTGTATGATCATTAAAATGCTACTATACGATATCTAATATCACATCCGTAGCAAAACAGTAATTATAACTATTATAAAATGTAGCTTTAAATATACAGGCTACGTAGCCTTATAGTTAGAAATAAATTAGCGTACGCTTTTCTGGCCTGTCACAGGCCGCGAAAAGATTATTTTGTCCAAAAAACATCAGTGTGAGATAGATTTCCAGCATTACACAACAAATCAAATTTAATGCGATTTGGGTGGCAACCAAATGACAAAAACTCTTTAAAGGTGCTCTAGTCGATGTCGGGTGACGTCAATTCTTGTTGACGTTTGAAGTACTGTCAAACAAAACAGAGGCTAGCTAGACCCTCCCTCCTCCTCATCCCGTCCCCTCCCCCTGTAGATTTAATGATACTTTATTCAAGGTGTAATGTAAATGCTTGCATATAATTCAGAACAGAATTCAGAAAAGATAAACATTACCAGAAAAACACGATAAAACGTTTTACCACCTGAGGTTATAACTTTAGCTCCCATACAAGCAACAATAGCAAGATAATGTTAGCTTCACGTTTCCCAGTGAGCATAAACAACGCTCTGTCGAAGACAAATTTTGTCAAAGTTGTCAATAGGCTATGAATTAACATTCAAATTATTAACAAACAGTTGGTGAAAACAATAATTCACACAAACTGTCGCCCTGCTGTGAGTAAGCTTGATCATTTAGGCCTACAATAGAGATCGCTAGCTAGCTGCTAGAAACAGATGTATTCACCAAAGTTAGCAGTGACTGCATATAGTTCTAGCTAATTATATCCTTGTGTTTGTTCAAGTCCATTTAGAAAAAACAAACTGGATACCTGTCCACCAAAAAAGAGCTACCTGAATGTCGGATTGCCAGCGGAGATCTTGCTAACTTTTTAAGGCTTTTCTGAAATCCGGGACTTTGCACATTCCTTTTCCTTATCCCTCATCTTTGCATTTTTGCAATCTGTTCATCAGAACGTAGTCTTTTTGGTCGTGTGTCGGTCATTTAAAACTTAAGGGTTATACTAATAATTTCCCTCTTTGCTGTATGTGACACACTCACACACACACAAAAAAATTGGCCTAAAAAACGCCTGACATAGCTTAGAGCACATTTAAAAAAACACCAGAGAAATGTGATGTCCTGAACGGAAGCTGAAAACGAAAACAAATGCGTGCTGATGTAAAACTTTGCTTTCCTCAGCAGCAATCTAAACTCTTGCCTGTTATTTCACACACACACAATGGGGAGAAAGAAAAGGTTGGAGGACTGTGGTTAATGGTGTTCATTTGACCTGTATATTAAACAAAAAGAAACACTGAAATTGATGTACCACACATGAACTTACCCTCGATTGAATGGTACAAGTGAGAATTGCGCATCCTGCTGGTAATTTGGATGAATCACAACTAATGAATGCGAGAAGAGGCAGGACGGTAAGGTTTACCCACATATAACCTGCCTACTCACTCGCTCACGAACCAACACACGGTGAAAAGCAGGGATGAGTCACCGGGCGCGCGCGCCCACGCATGCAGACAGAAGCGGAGAAGTGACAGTATCACCGCCTCAACAGCACTGAGTCACACTACAGCACTACTGAGACAGTCACCACGAGAACTGCTCCACGACACAAACGTAGAACGCCACATAATATATCCTCTTTTTATTACCAGTTATTACACTTTCAAATAACTTTAAATAAGACAATAAAGAAACTATTTTGTGAGCCACCAAAAAAAAAACCAAAAAAAACAAACAAAAAAAAAAACACTCTTTGAGCTAGCTAGTTCATCTGACGTATGCCCACAAGCTCATTTACTGTTTACTCATTTACATAGTGAATTAGTGATCCTTCTTTATGGTCTCGTTTTCCATTAGACATGCACATACAAACAATTGAAACAGGAAAGAAGACCTTTTAAACCATTTTTGACAACAACTCACTAGCTATTTTCTACCATGACCAGCGGGATAGGCGGGATGATTACAACAATGAGTAGGTCCTGAGACTTCAGAATGTCTTTAAATGTCAATCCCAATGCATCTTTTTCGTTATCTTCTTTATGGTCTCTTTCTCCATTAGACATGTACAAACAATTTAAACAGGAAAGAAGACCTTTTAAACCATTTTTGACAACAACTCACTAGCTATTTCCTATACCATGACCAGCGGGATAGGACATCTTCGGTTCTCTAAGTTTTGTCCTGGCCCCTGCACACATAGCCTATATTTATATGTATCTATAACAAAGATGAGAGGATCTATGACCTTTGGAAGCATCTCTTTCAATAGCTTAGTCGGTATAGGGTCTAACATAGCCTACATGTTGTTGATTTAGATGATTTAACGAGTATAGAAAATTCTTCCTCTCCTATAGCAATGAATGAATCAATTTTTTTTTTTCTCAGGGAGACTACAATGATGCAATACTGTAGTAGACGGTTGTATAGTTATAATTTTCAATCTTGTAAGTAAAGAAATTCATAAAGTCATTACTACTGTGCTGCTTGGAAAAGTCTGGGGTTTTATTTTTCGTCAATTTAGCCACTGTTTCAAATAAATTGCTAGGGTTTTATTTTCTTCTTCTAGGGTTGAAAAATAAGCAGATCTTGCAACTTTTAAGGCCTCTCTATGCAATTGTGCTCTCTTTCCATAAAATGCAAAAAAACCCTAGTTTTGTTTCCTTGCAGTGGCATTTTTCTGGCTGCTAGGCCTGAGTGTGCTCGTTGTACCACGGCGTTGGACTATTTTCGTTAATCTTCTTTAAGCGCAAAGGAAAACTGTGTCTAAAGTGCTGGAAAAGAGAGAGTCAAAAGTTTCTGTCGCAATATTGAGTTCTTCAAAGCTATCTGGGATGCTGAGGAGATGAAACTGATCAGGAATATTATTAATAAAGTTATTTTTAGTGGCAGAAGTGATAGGTCTAACATTTGTAACACGGAGTTGACTTTGCAGCCTTGGCTAAATGAACTATACATGTGATTAGATAATGATCTGAGGTGTCATCGCTCAGCTGTAGAATTTCAACGGCATTAACATTGATTCCATGCAATAGATCTAGAGTATGATTACGACAATGAGTAGGTCCTGACACGTTTTCTAATTCCAAGAGAGTTCAGAATGTCTTTAAATGTCAATCCTAATGCATCTTTTTCATTATCTACATTTATATTAACATCACCAACAATTAGGACTGCAGCCAGTAACTCTGATAGAAAATTAGCTAATTCTTTTGATAAAGTCTGTATGGTACCCTGGTGGCCTGTATACAGTAGTCAGCACAAATCCTAAATGTGATTTATTATTTGCACTCGATAGTGTTACATTAAGCACCAACACAGCACCAAAAACATACACTTCTCAGTAATTCTGAAGATATTTAAATTACAGCAACTTTCAGACAAGTCTGGTTTCTGTCAAATAGCACATCTAGGTTATAATCTGTAATCATATCAACAAGTGCTTTTGAAGTAAGAAAGGGATTGAATATTCAGCAACCTAAGCTTTATCATTTGTTCATCATATCTTTTATTTGCTGAACATCAATTACATTTTTACCCTTAAATGTGTTTATTAGTTTTTTGTGCCCTAATTCGGGGAACAGACACAGTCTCAATATGATAATATCTAGGTGAAAGAGTCTCTATGTGATGGGATTTATCTGACCTCAGTGACATGAGACGGTCGGTTTAGCTAGTCTGTCTGCTTCCTGACCTGAGCCCCAGATTGTCATATTTGACCTCTAAGATGTGCCATATTACTAGAGAAAAGAGCAGCACCATCACAGGAGGGATGAATACCATCTCATTTCAACAGGTCAGGTCTACCCCAAAAACTTTTCCAACAGTCTATAAATTCTATATTATTTTGCGGACAGCACTTAAGACAGCCAGCCACTGAGTGATGACAGTCTACTAAGTATCATCAATTCCTGTGAACAGGAAGGGGGCCAGAGCAAATTACAGTACCTGACATCGTACTTGCGAGTTCACACACCTCTTTAACGTTAATTTTGATGTTCTCTGACGGCCGAAATCGAACATTATTAGTGACAACGTGAATAATAATTTTAGAGAATTTATGATTTGCATTAGCCAGCACTTTTACATGTGACTATGGTGGCGGATCTCTCTATTTTCACATCCTGTGTAATAGAATCGACAATAACTAGGGAATATTTAACAGGATTCTCAGTGGGCGTTTCACTGAGGGGAGAAACCTTTTAATGTTGTTATCGGAACGGAAGAGCGGTGCTTTGTCCCGCGTCTCATGGTCACCCAGTTGCCCTGCGGCACAGGCTCTACAGCCGGAACCGAACAATGTACAGAGTTCACTAAGCTAGTCGCATCCAAAGCGGTATCTAAAGCCCTTGAACTCTTACTATCTTCTGCCCGACTGTCTCCTTGCATTTATCACATGTAAATCCTTCAATGCTGACAGAGAATGCTATACTATACATGTGACACAAAGTGCAAGTGACAATAACAGAAGACATTACTCACCGTGTTTGTTGAATAATTTTACTTACCTTAGTTGACAAAAGGTGCAGGTTAACAGGCTAACGAGATACTAGCGTGTTAGCGATAATGCTAGCGTGCTAGCGATAATGATTATAGGGGATTATCACGCTTCTGGGTTTCATGGGCGGGATTTGTCAACTTTGTGCATGTCCACTTCCGATGCAGTTCAACAATGCCTGAGACGAATGCTATTTATGTCACTGCTCTGTTCCACTTTGTAAATCTAACCAACAACGCCAACACTTCTTAAGTTTTCATGGATTCCCGACTGAATTCAGTATATGGAAGAAGTGGATTAAAACTTTAAAATAAAACAAGGTAGCACGTTTGTTTGCAGCCGGCACTTTAGTGAATCCGACTAATTTACCAGGGATGCCATATAAATAAACTTAGTGTAGTCCTTCATGAGTTCACCAGCGATATTGGTGATTCAAGTGGCAGTGCACAAAAGATCACAGAATCCGGAAGTACTACGTATCAGCGTGATAATCCCTATTAGACAATATCTATGTTGATGAATAAGAACAGCAAGGTAAATAGTAAATAGAGATTCAAACAGAAAACTTTACAGAGCATACAGACGCAGACCAGCAGCAAGGCAGACAAGAGCAATCTGATAGCACAGAAGGTTAATTGGGTAATGAGATCAAGCAAAAAATTAAAAGTATACAAATAGGTAGTATTATCATCACATACCGTTGTATGTCATTCCAACGCATTCTTATTCCTTTAACAAGAAATGCATGTTGTAAAAATCATTATAGGAAATAGGAATTCGAGGCCATGACTTCGCATCGTGTGGCCACAACACAATGACGTTACCTCAACAAAATTATTTTGTGGCCACGACAGCTCCCACAAATTATCATGTGGTTACGACGACATACAGTATCATGTTCCAAAACTAAGTGAGCCCCCTAACGTGTCCCTCCCGGTCAAAATTATTTCCTGTATCCCCAAAAACATTTTCCAGCAAACAAGCTCATTTACTTTAAAAACTCAATTTGTCAGCTACAAATAGCTGAAGGAGAAAACGAGGACAGAGAAACAAACTGGAGAGATGCGTCACAGATTCACACAATTGATCAGTCCTGCTGCAAGTCACGACTGTGACAGAGACGCATCAGACCTTCCTCAAAGTTTGGATCCGGTGAACAAGACCCTCAGCTCTTCCCTTTAGGGATGAGAAAGCAGAATTGGAAAATGATAGAGATAAATTGAAGGATACAATCCATAAATCAAGAGACGGACGGACCGACAGTGAGATTAAGAGTAGCCTAATGTAACTCTTATACAATACAAGAAAGGTTGTGTAATACAATAAAAGGTACTTGAGGTACAAAAAGGTACTTGTACACACTTTGGCCAATGAATGTCCTTTTCTAGTAGTAGATTGTGATTAAAACAATAATAATACAAATAAAAAAAAATGTAGATATTGCTGGAGTGGATATCCATTTCATTATTCACACCAATATTTTTAATTTATTCATATTATATGCAAATGAATAAGAAAAGTAAATAATTGCACTGAGAATTAAATATATTATTAATTCTCAGTGCATATTAAAATAATGCGACTATGTGCAAATACGGTAATATCTAAAACATCCAATCTAAGATACACAAAAGAGAGATTTTTTTTTTAAATTATTAATCCCAATTGTTAATTCCTGGAAATCAAAAAAAAAAAAAAAAAAAATCAAGTCCAGGCTTTCAATGATCACAGGATAGTTCCTGAGTTTAGAAAAAATACACTATGATACAAATCATTACATTATATAAAAAAATATTGCTTTGAGCTTAGTACCTGCTTTAAATTCATTTATAAATAGATTAAAAATGGAAATATTAAATGTAAACAAACCACACTGAGAAATGTTTTAAGAAGCACTTTAATGGCAGTTCATACGTGCATGCAGCATTTGCTTACATTATATTAATTTTTTTTTGATACATTGATTCTCATACTGTTTATAATCTATATAAATCAAAGTTCTGCCATTTTAACAAAGTTCTATACATCACATTGTTTAAAACACAAAGGACTTCATTCTTTACATACAAAACACAGGCTAAATACACAGCTCACGATAGCTGTTAAGTTGGGAGATTTAAACTCGAAGCCTCCCTATTTGTGCAGTAAATGACACATTTAAGCAAATAAATAAAAAATAATAGCTGAAATACTGAAGTGCTCTTATTTTGTACAAATTAGCATATTTAACATTTCAAATGCCCTAGAGGGCAAGAGGATTCCAAATAAAAAAAAACTAGCAAACAAAACTAAATTTAAATAATGACCCCAAACCAGCTGTTGATCAATTACACTGAAAACACTGTTAATTTCTATTTGTGTTTGTGTTACAAGCACAGCTGTCTTCGTTGTTGTCTGCTCAATTATGGTGTGCCTGTTGCCTTGGTAACAATGCAGTGACATCTACCGCGGCTATAGTGAGATGACTGACGAGTGAGTGGTTTGATCCTTTAGGAAACAGATGGCCATGAACTGTATCCATTTGAAAAGACACAGAAAACTATGATTTCTTTTTCCATCCTTGAAAAGACAGGGTGGAAAAAAAACAAAGAGAGTTTGAACTGACACAGTTAAAGATACAATCCATAACTACAAACACAGCACCACTTGAACCTCAAAACAAAGCATTAAAGTTTTGTTTAATGAGCTTGGAGATTAATAAAAGCCTAGTCTAAAGTTATTTGCCTACAATTAGCAGCAATCACACTTTGTGATTTTAATGTATTGGTGGATTCAGAATGCACCAATATACTATCATAGTCCTTTAAAAGCCTGACTTGTAGTCAAGAAGAAAGCAAATAAAACCCTGAAACTCATTCCAATCCATCCAAATGGGTTAAATTATCTAATTAAATTTGGGGAAATATCAATAACCAATAAAGTACGTAAAACATCACCACTAAGCTTCCCGTCATCCCTTAGATACAGAAAATAATGTTATATTCCCAGCAGAATTTGATTATATCTTACAAACACGGCCTTCATACAATTTTCTGATTCAGATTGTCCATCCATACTGTTCAATTAGCTGGGATGTAAACATGAATAAAGTTTATACATTTTAATCAACAAACAAAAATCTTCACTAAACATCTACTGTGTATTTGTGCTCTATTGGAGCGAATAGCTCAAGAATATTGCTATTTAGACTTTCAACTGGTTTGTTATCTACTTGATACTTGGTCAACATGCATTTAAGAGGTCAAAATGCAGTTGTGTCTTTGGGCTTGAACATGAAAATGTTAACTTAATCATTTAGTATATAATATAGCCTCAAATATATTTCTGACCGTTTCCTGTATGGCTGTGAAGCGATTAATCGCTATTAATCATATCCAAAATAAGTTTGTGTTTATTTGTGTGTACTGTGTATTTTTATTTATTTTTTGTATATACTGTATAAATACACACATGAATGTATATATTTAAGAAAAATGTGTTATATATATAAAAAAATATATATTTATATATAATATAAATTACATATAAATATATACAGTATATACACATGCAAATATTTCTTTAATATATACATGCATGTGTGTGTATTTATATATACAAAATAATTATACACAGTATACACACATACAATAAGTAATCAAACTTTTTTTTTATTTTGGACGCGATTAATTGTTTCACAGCCCTAGGTCCTTCAAGCTAAAGTTAACATTGCATTATCATCAAGCTGGCTGTTCTAATAATTATGAGGTCATGTTGTAAGTTTAAAGAGAGAGAGAGAGAAAGAGTGCAGGAGAGAGGACAGATGGTAGGACCACCACACTCAGAGTATGTGATGAATAGTCTCAGGCGGAGGACTCAAGCCCACTGCGTTGATGAGCCGATCTCTAACAGACATTGCTCCGTGGGGTCAAAACTCTCATTAAATTTCACCGTCAAAGCATCAATTTAAGATGTACAATCTAAAATTCAAAAAGTTTCTGGTTCTGTCTCTTTGAGACTTTGTAGTTACGCAGCCCTTCTTTTAAAACACAGGAGCCATGGTATATTAGTGCAGACAGACATCGACATGCTACATTAGTTGTGATAATTTTGTTCTCTGAAACCTACACTCTAATGCTTACTTCATGTTTATTTTTTTTATTCCTCTATTGTCGTTTTTCCGGTCTCAGTCTGACCACTCGTTTTCATCCAGCTCAGAGTCTTCGTCAGATTCGCTGTACTCCACGGCGATGCGACGCGATAAAATAGTGGCCACGTCGTTTCCAATTGGCTCCTTCTTTGCTTCCTGCTCCCGCTGTTCCTGTACCTTACGCAGCTGGATCCCTATAAAACAAAAATGGAAAAGGGAGGACCAGAGAAGATGTCTGAACATTAATTCGTATATAACTAAAAGGGTGAACTTAAAGAACTGTTAAGAAATATGGCTCAGGCCACATTTCCAAAGTTCCTTGAATGCAAGTCATTTCACTTGGCGACCATCTTTGAAACGCCTCTCGGACAGCCATTTCAGTCATGCAAGTACTCTTTAAATGGGGAAACATCAAGTTCTCCAAAGCTGTTCACCAAGCTTGCAATTAAATTTCATATTTGAAATCACCAATGAAATCAAACATCAACGGTTTCCTACATTTTGTCTCTAAACACAGAAATAATGACAAAAAAAACCCATCACTCTTCAGGCTGGACCAGCCAATGTGCATTCTATACCAACCTGAGCTTCTAAAGGCATCTGCAGAGGTGCAATGATTTTAACAATTGGCGATTGGCTCTTATTTAGAAGGTGGGACTTAATCCACCATATTGCATATTTCTCCTATTCACAGTAATGAGTGCAGTAATATTAGTGTCTGAAATTTCACCCTAAAAAAAATTCTAAAAAAAGATTAATTATTTAAAATAAGTATTTCTTATGCTCACCAAGGCTGCATTTATTAAATCAAAAACAGTCATATTGTGAAATATTATTACAATTTAAAATAACTTTTTTGCATTTTAAAATTAAATTGATCCCTATCACACAACACTGATTTCAGCAGTCATTACTTGTAACATTATAATCGTCTTTATATTGTCACTTTTTGATCAATTTAATGCATCCATGCTAAAATAAAAGTATTAATTTATTTTAAAAAAGTACTGTCCCTAAATATTTGAATTATATAATATTATATCATATTAAGAATGTATAATATTAAAAAAACAATATTTTGTGACATTATTTTCATGATGCCACCAATTCTCACTATCGAAACAAGAAAAAAAAAGTAGATTGTAGTCACCCTCTGATTTCTTCACACCCAAACCCCACTTTAAGTGTGACCTCTCACCTCGTCGGATGGCTGCCAGCAGGTCGCTGCGTGCATCGCTCATTGGGATGAGAGGTACCTGGCCCTTCCTGACAACTGGTGCTTCCACAGGGGCTCCGGGCATGATGTGTGAGTGGGGGTGCGAGTGGGGGTGTGTGGGTGGCCCAGGTGGAGGTGGAGGGGGGGCTGCGGGGGGAGGATGGGTTGGGGAAGGAGTGTAAGAAGCAGGGAGGGCAGGAGTCGGAGGAGAGGGGTTGTAAGTCTGGGTAAGAGATGGCATGGCACTGGCCGGGGCAGAGGAGGGGCCAGTGGGACTGTCAAAGGCAGTCTGGGCGGAAGGAATGAGAGGTGGAGGTGGAGGAGGAGCAGGAGGAATGAAATACTCTCGATGCTGAGACTGCTGACCACTGAGATACAAACAGAGAGATAGAAATTGTTCAGACAAACTACTTTACTCAAGAGATAAGCTTGAAGCGCACTACAAGACGGAAACTCATTGCTTTTTATGTTATTAATTTGAGCATGGTTTTTGGCTAATACAAAAAAAAAAAAAAAAAGAACCAAAAACCCTCCCACCATGTTATGCTGGAAAAATAAATAAATTAAGCTCTTGCATCAGTTTTTGTTATCGTTAACTAAAACTGAAACGATTGAAAATTGTTTTGTTTACTGGAATAAAGATGAGGGGAAAAAAAGAAATTCACTGAACAAAACTTGCCAACATACTGAAATAAAACAAATTTAAGTTGAAGTACTAAGATAACTAAAACTGAAAAAAATATTTAAAAAAATATTACTAGATTCAAGTGTGAAAAACTCTAAAATCTAAAAGCTAATAAAATGAAGATAAATAATATACTAAATAATAAACAAATTAAAATTAAAATGAAAACAGGCCACAGACATGATGCGAGCTAAATTTTTACACATGATTGTATATGTATTTTGTATTCAGACTCTAAACAAAAATATGAATGAAATAGCATTTAGTCCAGAGTTTTGCGACCCCTAGTGGTTCATTTGATGGAACTGCAGGGGTTTCATGAGAGAGTAAAAGAAATGCATAAAAAAACTGAATTAAAAAAAAAGTATAATTACAATATTGCATTTCACATAAATAATTTAGATCATAAGGTTTCAGCTTATATAAAACAAAAGACACTTTGCTTTGGACACTTTTTACACAGGAGATACTGTATTAAGAGAAGCCAAAGAATAACAGACCTGTAGTCTTTAGCCTGCAGGGGGCGTGGCCCGTTGAGAGCAGGGTCTGTGACTGGTTGTCCATGGGAGGTCTGAACCCTGCCGATGGTCTGTCTCCCAGGTGGAGCGGAGGAGGAAGGAGCTGGCCGGTAACCGCGGTCCAGGGACTGGGTCTGAACATGAGAGGGAGCCATGAGGTGCTCTTTACCATCAGCAGCAGAGTAGGCGCTGGTCACAGCCATCTGTTGAGCCGGGTGACTGGGGCTGCCGGGGTAAGAGTGTTCACCCATGTCTGAGGCAACCGACCTGATGGCGGAAAAGAGAGAGAGAGAGAGAGAGAGAGAGCAATCATTAAATGCAATTCAAATGTTTTAGTTTTCAAACTTCAGCTCTATTGAAAGAATATGTGTGGCTTTCTGTTATTTATTACCAAAGATACTAATTTTGACTATTGATTTTGCCCCTCAGTGGACTTCTAAAGTCTATGAGCAAGCCAAAGCACCAGATGTTAAAAGAGCCAAAACCAGCCAATGCAATACCGAGAATTTATATTGAATTTTATACTCCATGGTTATACTAAAGAAACGATAGTCACCAAAACAGACACCCCTCGTTGTGTTTAAGCTTCTTTTTAAAATTATATGAAATAAACATAACTATATATAAAATTACATCTAAACGTATGAAAGTTTCGTTTCAAATACGGGAGGACAGTAAATATTGAATAATCCCGTTTTCCTCAGTTTTCCTCCGCTTTCCTCCGCTTTAATCTCCCCAACCGGAAACTGACGAGCATCTTTGCGTCAAATGCGGAACTTATGCAAGCATATAGCCCTTTTTTTTTTAAGTCTCACCAAGGCTGCATTTATTTGATAAAAATAAAGAAAAACAGTTATATTGGGGGAAATATCAATACACTTTAAAATAATCAGTTTCTATTTTAAATATTAAAAAATGTAAATTATTCCTGTGATTGCAATGTTGAATTTTCAGCAGCCCTTATTACAGTCTTCAGTGTTACACAATCCTTTAGAATTTTAATATGCTGATTTGGTGTTAAAGGGATATTCCAATATTCCACCGTTTTTTCATATTAAACTATATTATTCCCTTAAATAAAAGACAAGTTGATACATACCTCTTTCATGTCAGTGCATGCACTAAATCTTGCGGCGAAACTTTGTTAGCACTCAACTTAACCCAATTCATTCATCAGGATGTTTTCCCTATTTAAATACAGTTACACGAGTAGTGTAACTCGACCAAGAATGGTAACACAAAATAAAACGTTGCACTTATCTAAGTGTGTAAAATGGATAACTATAATGTATAGCGGAATACCACAGCAAGTGCTTAGGAGCACTTCGACTCGGCGCAGTAATATCATCCCAAGCACTTGCTATGGTATTCCTCAATACATTATATTTATCCACTTTACACAACGTTTTATTTCGTGTCACCATTCTTGGTCGAGTTAAACTACTCGACCAAGTATTTAAATAACCGTATTTAAATAAAACGTGGATGTATTTGGTCGCTTCTCTACTTGGATCCTAATGAATGAACGGGGCTAAGCTAAGTGCTATCAAAGTTTCGTTGCAAGACGGAGCGATTGAGCGCACACACTGAGACGAGAGAGGTATGCATCAACTCGTCTTAGTTAAGGGAATAACAATTGAATATGAAAAACGGTGGAGTATCCCTTTAAGAAAATCAAGGTTGAAAACGGTTATGCTGCTTAATATTTTAGAAACTTTGATATATTTTTTTTCCAGGATTCTTTGCTAAATAGGAAGTTTGAAATATAAATCTTTTGTAACACTATAAAAGTATTTAGAGTTACTTTTGATCAATTTAATGAGTCCGTCCTTGATGAATAAAATACAAATATTATAAAAAATCTTACCGACCCCAAACTTTCAAGTGGGAAATTAAAATAATAACAATAATGTCTCTATAAATGCAAACAGATGTGAGCAGCTCGAAGTGTCAACAGATGGCAGTACTGAGATATGCTGAACTGCAGCCCACTTTGATGATCGGGTATTGATCAATGAGTCAAAGTGAAAGAGACCATTAACCTGTTGTCCGGTGAGAGGGAGCCTTCAGAGGACATGCCATGGTACGGAGAAGGTGTGAAGCGGGCATCTGGGCGGAACTCTTTATCATAACCCATTACGTTCCACTCCTGTCTGCGATTTCGAGCCTTACGAACCTTTTTCACCTCACGACTGGGGTCCTCAACCTGCTTCTGCTGCTCCTTAGTGAGAGAGAGAGAGAGAGAGTGTGAGAGAGTGAGAATTGAGGCTAATGTTGCAGAAAGCCCAGGGTTTCATCACAAATCACATTTGGTGAAAGGAATTTAGATCGTCAAGCACGCAAAGTAGTGTCCACATCTTTCACTGAAAATGCTGTGAAGAAAGTTTTCTACATAATTCAGGGAATGCATTAAACATACACACGCACTCAGTAGAAAAGGAAGTGAAGAGTGAAGAGACCGTAGGGAAAGAAAGTGGAAGCATAAACAGGAGTCAGCAGTGAGGGATTGACGGATGAATAGAAGGACTGACAGAAATGCAGGTCTCTTACGGAGGACAGGAGGGGGCTTCTGAGTAGGGCCTGCCTGGAGTGGGACTTAGTCTGGTCTGAGTGAGTCTGGCCTGAGCCGCTGGTCTGGAGAGAAGGGGCAGATTCTGGGGGGGTTAGAGCTCTCATTCATGCACAAAAAGACACGTACGTCCACTGACGTGTTTCTTTCTGCTCTCTTCTTTGCATATAAACACACTGGCTTCTGGTTTTAAGAGAGGAAATGAATCTGAGAAACTGCTTTTACCAGGGTCCTGGATGTGCCATGGAATCAAAGGTAGGTTGTATGATGTGCTAAGCATTATTCCAGCTCTTGTTGACAAATTAATCTTAACCGTGTTAGTAACATGCACAACATTTATTTTAGTACAAACTTGGTACCAAAGTTGTAGTATTTTTGATATCCCAAATGCAGCACATGATTGTGGAAAAAGCAGATGAAACAGGACATAAAGCGCACGTAGTAGACACACACCTTCTGTCTCCTCTTTTCTTTTCTCTTGTCCTCTGTGGCTTGCAGCATTTTCTCCCTCCAGAGGATAAAGAAGTAGGAGGGATCTGTGTAGAACTTCAGTGCATCCTTCTTGTCATCTCTATGTAAGGAAAGAACATATGATGGCTGTAGAAGTATTGTATTGAATGGTAGAAATGGTTTAAACAAACTAATTTGCTAAAACAAATGGGTCTTTCAGACAGCACTTTAGATTGAGAACATTCTAGGAGAGTGTTCTTGGTCTAGGAGAGAACTTGATGAGCAGCAGGTGATTTGTCATTTTGTCACAATCTAATCTGTGCCGCCAGTTTAAAAAAACCCCGAAAATATACTTGCACTTCTCATAATAACATAAAACATCTCTAATGTGGTTTAGCGGCATTGCTTTGGACAAAATATTTGTCAATTGAACTAAAATCTAACAGCAAATGCAGTAAACTTCATCTCTTCATGTGGTGTGAGTTTAACATGCATTTGGGAACACAATGAATGAATGTAATAAATACAATATTATATTATATTTATATAGTTTGGCATTCTAAAACTACTAAGTGTGATGGTGAAGTGGACTGAGACACTATCACACCTAAAAAGAAGGCCAGGAACAAGCCAAAGATGTTTTATCTGAAAATGGGTTGGAGCTCCTCCCAAAGTGCACCAGATTGATGTATTTCACTTTAAAATGTACAAAATGTTCCCCCGAGGCGGGGCATTTCTTCATAAATGTAGAAAAGAAGTGAATTTAATTGGTCAAAAAAGCTAATCTTTAAGAAAATATACAGTAGTTAGATATAATGCAATATTTTCTTTCAAGTTAGATTTTGGCCCATTTTAATAAAATGCCTGGCTATCTCCGCAGTACAAAAAAAAAAACTGAGCTGAAGCTACAGTATGCCACAGAAGATGCACTATCACTACTGTTGATATTAAACATCATGTGATGTATTTCATGGCAAAATGTCAGCTGGAAGTAAGGATGATGATGTCACCTGTAAGGGCTGAGAATATTGAGAGGAGGAGGTTTGTCTCCACGGTGGTAGAGCTCCAGAACAGGATTGGGGATGGAGTTCCTGGAAACCACCTGTTGGTCCTGAATGGTGGAGCTCTTGAAGGCCTTTCTCATGTTGATATCTTGCAGAGACACTGAAGATGGGGGACAGAGGGAGAGTTCAGGTTTTATGCATTCATTTCTTTACTAAGACATGAAGGAAAGACAGATCAAAGTAAGGCTAAATAGTTCATCCTCACCATAATGAATGACTACTACTGTATACACGAGCAGCACCAGAACCAGAAAGGAATAGTCACCTCTGTAATACACACTCAGTTGAGTGCAGTGGCCACAAGACAGAGGGTTAACTGCCAATCTTTGAGGACTGGATAACGATAAGCCAATTCTTATGGCCATTATCCAAGATCCATTATGGTGATTAAAGTTGTGATTTGAGACAAGCGGTCATCAGGGTAAAGAGTAAAGGGCCTTAAAGCAGAGCTGTGTGAAATCGCTGCTTAAGTCACTTAAGGAGAGGACAGAGCTATCCAGGAGACAGCAGATGGTCATTCTCCTATTCACATGCTCTGCTTCTCACCCTGGACTAATCTCGAATGGCACAGACATGCAATGAGATCAATGCAGATTTAAGAGCAACATTGACTGCCTTGGAGAATGTAGAGCTTAATCAGTAACTAATCAAAACCAAGGTAAGGATCCAAACACTGTGTGTGGGATAAGGAAAAAGGGACTAATCTTTCAAATTCAACTCTCAAATCTCATTAGAGTACACATTAAAACTTGGGACATCACAGTGGGTCACTAAATGTGATAACTAATGACAATTTAAATGTTTAAAATTTTAATTTAATGATAATATTGATAAACTAAAATCTAAACTTAATTAATGGTATATATACACAAATTATATAATATAATATGATGTAATATTTAAATTATATTATATAATCGCAATTAATCACATCCAAAATAAAAGTTTGTGTTTACATAATATATGCAGGTGCAGTGCACTGTGTATAATTATTTTATATATATATATATAAATAGACACACATGCTTGTATATATCTAAGAAATATTGACATGTATATAGATTTATATATCATTTATATTATATATAAATAGAAATATTTTATATATAAATAATATATTTTCTTAAAGATATATACATTGCGTGTGTATTTATATATATACAAAATAATTATACACAGTGCACCAACATATATTATGTAAATACAAACTTTTATTTTGGATGCGATTAACCGCGATTAATCGTTTGACAGCCCTAATAATTATATTAATACATTCTAGGTGAGTGAACTATAAATATAAAATTTAAACATGTAGAAATTTAAATGGCCTTTATATCAACAAAAATATACTATGACTAAAATTCTTTTATACAAATGATGTTTCTGCACAGAAAGCAGTGCACAGCAGTGGAAAAGAGCTATTTAGATATTGCCCAACATCAAAGTCACGATGATGCAAGTGATCCATGCCATTGTGTATATATTAATGTCTTGGCTCTGGTCCAAAACTAAATAATTTATTAGGATCTTCTACATTAGTCTTGAGGTTGTCTGTCACTGAGGGGGCAGGTCTTGTTTTGATGTAAAGAATGATAGACTGCCTCAATCACCCTCTAATTATGTATGCCACAGGAGAACACTCGCAATATTAAAGCACTGGCTGTGCCTCAGGGAGCACCGTACTTCTTATTGAACATTAATAATTTAAGGGTGAGCATACTGGCTGATCTGATGGTAGCAATGGGGTATATGAGGTCAAACCTGGGACAACTTTTAAAACAAGGTGTTTTTGCTTTTCCAAAAAAAAAAAAAAAATGTACTTTGAGTTGTGAGCCACATTTTTCACCCTTTGTTTGAAATTGGTTCGGAAGGGGGGGTGAGGGTTTTCCCCTCGCCTAAAATTGCAGGGAACCTAGAGTCGTCACAACCTTTCGTGTATGTTATATATATTTTAAAGTAATGCTTATTAATTAGAAGTTTATTAGATTTTTGTCATGTGTATTCTTTTATTTTTTTAATATCTACAGTTTTTATTCATTTTTATCTCAAGTTTTAAATATTTTATCATATCAAGATAAACTAAATGAACCTATTGTAAACTAACACTTTACAATAAGGGTTCGTTTGTTAACATTAAATACATTATTGAACACAAACTAACAATACTTCTACTGCATTTATTTATATTAGTTAATGCTAATCTCAGCATTTTCTAATACATTTGTATGCATCTTTTAACCACGAACATGAACAAGGTTAGTAAATGGTGTAAAAATATTTTGTTCATTATAAGTTCATGCTAGTTAATGCATTAGCTAATGTTAATAAATCAGACCTCATTGTAAAGTGTTACTGCTTTAGATTTAATTAACTATAATAATCCTGTCACTGAAACATATTAATATCCAATTATGTACTTCACATCACACACCAACTACAGGCCTTATTTTATTAATTTCAGATTTCTTTGTCTGTCTCCGTTTATTTTTATTTTTTTAATTTAATCCCTAAATACCTATTTTGTCCTTGTATACAGTCTGTTGGAGAGCAAAAGAAACATGGTTTTAAGTGTGGATGGCTGGTTATAAATTAATAATTAGAATGAACGTTAAGGGAGGAGGGGATGGGTTGACATTTTTGGATCAGACACAACCATGAATGCCAGCAAACCCCATCACCCTTTCTGTTAGCACAACCACACACACGTCTCCTTCACAACGCTTCATTCTGCATGCAGCACACATAAAACCCCAGATCACCATCAGGTCAGACAGACACACACATTAGAGAGCTATAAACACACACACGGTCCAGAAACTGCACGGTGTGCATTCCCAGCAGGCCTTGGCTCTCAGCGCGGGTGTGGTTGAGAGGTCATTACTCACTGCGAATCAGGTGATAATGGATGTTACTCTGACTTTAAAAGAAACGTCGGTGTTTCTTCTACCTAAACAAGGGGTCACAAGGGAGCTAGAACATATTAAACCCTCTTTATCGGCTATCCAGTTATCGATCACAGCTGGGAGGAATGTTTTAAATAGACGAGGACATCGTTAGAACTAGGGGTGTAAATCGGGGCCTTCATGACGATTCGATACGATACCGATTTCTTAAGCCAACGATTAGATTATTTTCGATACTTCAAAATTCCCTGCGATACGATTCGACTCGATACGATTAATACTCGATATTTTTACATGATATCTATTAAGTTTCAAATAAATCAACAAAAAATTTATATTTTGCCTTTTATTGAGAATACAGAAACAGTATTCTATTCAGTGTGCATGTTTTGCTCAAAGCACTGCAAATAGAACAGCAAATGTAACAGTTACTGCATCTACAGTTACAATAAAGTGCCATCAGATAAATTGTAATTAGAACAAAATAAAAATAATTAAGTCTAATGCTTACAGTGCAGATCTACTATGGCCAATTAGCCTATTCACTGTTAAAACAAACAAAGACTGACCTCTACAGCCTAAATTTCAAATACATCAACCCTGCACACTTCGATACGATACCGATTTCTTAAGCCAACGATTAGATTATTTTCGATACTTCAAAATTCCCTGCGATACGATTCGACTCGATACGATTAATACTCGATATTTTTACATGATATCTATTAAGTTTCAAATAAATCAACAAAAAATTTATATTTTGCCTTTTATTGAGAATACAGAAACAGTATTCTATTCAGTGTGCATGTTTTGCTCAAAGCACTGCAAATAGAACAGCAAATGTAACAGTTACTGCATCTACAGTTACAATAAAGTGCCATCAGATAAATTGTAATTAGAACAAAATAAAAATAATTAAGTCTAATGCTTACAGTGCAGATCTACTATGGCCAATTAGCCTATTCACTGTTAAAACAAACAAAGACTGACCTCTACAGCCTAAATTTCAAATACATCAACCCTGCACACTTCGATACGATACCGATTTCTTAAGCCAACGATTAGATTATTTTCGATACTTCAAAATTCCCTGCGATACGATTCGACTCGATACGATTAATACTCGATATTTTTACATGATATCTATTAAGTTTCAAATAAATCAACAAAAAATTTATATTTTGCCTTTTATTGAGAATACAGAAACAGTATTCTATTCAGTGTGCATGTTTTGCTCAAAGCACTGCAAATAGAACAGCAAATGTAACAGTTACTGCATCTACAGTTACAATAAAGTGCCATCAGATAAATTGTAATTAGAACAAAATAAAAATAATTAAGTCTAATGCTTACAGTGCAGATCTACTATGGCCAATTAGCCTATTCACTGTTAAAACAAACAAAGACTGACCTCTACAGCCTAAATTTCAAATACATCAACCCTGCACACTTCGATACGATACCGATTTCTTAAGCCAACGATTAGATTATTTTCGATACTTCAAAATTCCCTGCGATACGATTCGACTCGATACGATTAATACTCGATATTTTTACATGATATCTATTAAGTTTCAAATAAATCAACAAAAAATTTATATTTTGCCTTTTATTGAGAATACAGAAACAGTATTCTATTCAGTGTGCATGTTTTGCTCAAAGCACTGCAAATAGAACAGCAAATGTAACAGTTACTGCATCTACAGTTACAATAAAGTGCCATCAGATAAATTGTAATTAGAACAAAATAAAAATAATTAAGTCTAATGCTTACAGTGCAGATCTACTATGGCCAATTAGCCTATTCACTGTTAAAACAAACAAAGACTGACCTCTACAGCCTAAATTTCAAATACATCAACCCTGCACACTTCGATACGATACCGATTTCTTAAGCCAACGATTAGATTATTTTCGATACTTCAAAATTCCCTGCGATACGATTCGACTCGATACGATTAATACTCGATATTTTTACATGATATCTATTAAGTTTCAAATAAATCAACAAAAAATTTATATTTTGCCTTTTATTGAGAATACAGAAACAGTATTCTATTCAGTGTGCATGTTTTGCTCAAAGCACTGCAAATAGAACAGCAAATGTAACAGTTACTGCATCTACAGTTACAATAAAGTGCCATCAGATAAATTGTAATTAGAACAAAATAAAAATAATTAAGTCTAATGCTTACAGTGCAGATCTACTATGGCCAATTAGCCTATTCACTGTTAAAACAAAGACTGACCTCTACAGCCTAAATTTCAAATACATCAACCCTGCACTTTTTTGTGTGCATGTTTTGCATCTTATTTAGAGGTAATGGACACACATCCTCTGAGAACATGTAACATGGCCCTAATCTTGATTTTACATACGGCCAGGGTGTTTACAGATAAAAAAAGTTATGTGATGGGCATCGAGACACAAAGCCTGATATCAGAGAGACGTGCTGAGCTCTGCTCTCCGTTTCATTTATTGAGACAAAAGACAGTGCCACCAGGCACTGGATTCTTCTATTCCGCAGAAAGAAGAACAAAAGAAAGAGATGAGAGGAGTAGAGGGAGGAGTAAAGTGATACAGTTTGATTTCTCTCTCTTTCATGGCAGAGAAAGCTGGGTCATCGCTCTAACTACAGGCTAAAAGAAGACCATTTTAGAGGACAGCACTAGAAGGCAAACATGCCCTTTCTCAGCCTCTCTCCAGCTGCTACCTGTTACAGCTGAAAGCTTGATAAGATCTGGAGATGATGTAGAGATAAAGCTTAATGTTTGATGTTACCTTCTTCCACGGTGGAGTCCAGCTGAGTGACTTTGATAGCCAGCAGGTCCACTCTCTCCTGCAGGTTATTCATACGCATGTAGAAACTGTTTGCTTCATTAAACAGCTCTCCAAAGATGTCCTCTGCATGACGACCTGCAAGACAAATGCAGACAGAAGAGAATGGCACGCTGAAAAAATGTAATTTGTTTCCACGCTGTCTTTGGGTTGGTCTTGGTAGTGGACAAGCAAAACTTGTTCAAGCTGGTGGACCAGAATGGTGTCTTCAAATTAAGCAGGTTTGCATGATGATAAAACTAGATGAAGACCCTGGTTAGGAAACAATTAGCTTGTGTTTAATCTAGGGATGTGCGCATCCACTAATTTGACATTTGTCGTTTAAACTGAAGTTTTAGTCCAAAAGAAACCCTCTGAAGCTTTGTGTATATGATCCATTTGAGCACTTAATCTATAAATCAAACAGTCAAATCCCATAATAACTGCCACTGCAACACACTTGGCAAATAAAGCTTATTCTAATACTGATTCTGAAGCTCAGTTATTTTTTCAAAGTTGAAGTGAATATGCAATGGTCATTTGCTTGCTTTGGCTATCACACCTTTAGCCTATGTGCATGTCCTGAATACGGTTATGCATGGCTCTGGTGGAATAATGCCAGGCCTTGTTTGAAATGGCACAGCTTACATAAAATTTTGTTACATTTGTCTTTTGAGCGGTCATTTCTGTGTTCTCCATGACTGACAAGAAAGAAAACACATCTGAGGATTAGGCCCTACCTCTTAAAGGCTAAGGTTCACCCCAGAATTAAGTATAATTTACTCACCCCCTCATCTTTTCTTCAGTCGAAAAGAAATTAAGGTTTTGAGGAAATCATTGATGGTATGTATGGTGAAAAATATGGTGAAAAGCGCAATATAAATATACTGTACTTGACTTCCTAGGATTTTTCTCCATATAGTGGACTTCTATAGCAACCAATGGATTCAAGTTCCAAATTGCCGTTTCAATGCAGCTTCAAAGGGCTCTACACAATCCCAGCCATGGAATAAGGGTCTTATCTAGAGAAACAATTGCTCATTTTCTAAAAAATATAAAATTTTATATACATTTTTTAACCACAGATGATCGTCTTGCAGAACTCTGCGACGCACCATGCATTACGTAAACGTTGGAAAGGTCACGTGTTGACGTATGCAGAACTACCACGTTATTTGAGTAAATTACACACTTGTGTAAGGGGAAAACGGGGATAATAGAGAACTTTGTTTTTTGTTTCAGAAGAACCGGGAGATGTGGATTTTTGCAAAACAAATAACAGGCTCTAGATAGAGGTAGAAGCATTTTTTTTTTCTAAAACCGGCTGATTTATGTTGTTCTGTCGAAGCATAGTGCCGGTTTCAGTGAATATAATTAAAAAATATTTTGCATACTACAGCTTTTATTTAATAAGAGGTGTGGGAAAACATGCCTTGGTTATGTTAACTATATTTTAATGGTGTTCACATCGAACATTTTGTCTATACAGTACTTGGCTATAATGGCAGTCTGGTTGAATGATTGTTCCCTGACTTTTCAGTTGGGTGAGAGCCTCCGACATTGTGAGATAACACAAATAGGACTTATTTCAATAGATAACATTATTATTAAAAGAACTAACAATTCAACAAGAAAGAAATGAAAAGCAGGGTGCCACTCACTCAAGCTGCCCAGTTGTTTGATGATGGCCGCAAGGGTGCTGTTGGTGACACACTCCAGCTCACTGGGCACTCCATTAGGCAGAGCTCCTCGACAGAGGTGCTTGGGCTCAATGCTCCTCTTCACCAGCGGCATGACTGACTACTGATGAGACAGAAAAACAGAGGCCTGTTAAGACACAAACCAACCACCTAATTAAATTTCAATCGTTGTAAACCAAGCTTTGGCGATCTGTCTCTGCCTTTGAGAAAATGAAAGCTCAGACAAGCTGATTTTGAATCTCCTCCATATGACGTCATACGGAGGAAAGGTAACCTCCCCTCTCTCTGCTTTGCCCACCTAGAGAATTTGGCTCACCCATGAGAAAATGAGCTAGGAAGTACGTTGAGTTTTTCCCATAGGTTTTTTTCCTCGAGAGATATCATGGCTTGCAAACGAGCGAAGCATGGCAGTTGATCAGTGTTCGGATGTACAAATGAACACAAAAGTATTTTTTTAGTTCCTTCATCTGAGCCTCTGAAGAAACAATTGGCTAATTTTATTTTCTCTGTAAATGTGTAGACACAACTTCCCAAAGTTTTGTATGGTCCAAACATTTCACCGACGACTGTTTTCTAAACTTGGGCCGATACAGAGCTGGCCTCGATGAACGTCTGAAAATAAATGGAGCTAGCAAGCAACAATTTCTGATGTCTAGCCTAATTGTTCAAGTTCAGACAGGTAATCTTTCTCTCAAAATCATTCAATATACTGTTTATGCATAAGTCGAGCCAGTGACTAAAATATCAACTTCACAGCGTTTCTTTTAGTAGGATGAAAATAATCCTATTTAAATTGTGAACAAATTATACAGAAAGAGATCAAACAACAATCTTTGCACACTGCCCGAATTTATCTGGACAACTCGTTATGAAATCAATGAAGCACGTTACACTGCACAACCAAGCTCTTGCTGTATGTATATCATCGTGTTTGCATTGGTGAAAGCAATAGAGTGCAGAAACTGCGTGGCAAGGATAAGATCTTCATTCTCACGATCAACACATTGTCCTCTGCTTGCTCAATGCTCATCACAACAACATTTTATGTGATGGGAATAGATCTAAATACTTTAAAAACTTCTCATGATTTGTTAATCTCGATATCTGTAATAGTAAAAACGTATAATAGCTGTAGTAAAGGTATTCGAGAGAGTTTCAGCTATTTCATATGCAAGCATGTCAGCCAATCACAGCAGTGGGCGGTTATACTGAAACCCACAGCAGACACGCCCCTTCAAAGAGAGCGTTCAAATCAGTGGCTAAAATCAGGCTAGGAAAAATGCCTTTTATTTCTAAATGACTATTTTTGATCTAAAACATACTAACATTATAAGGGCAACCTTACATACCTGTGACTCACTGTGGTCTGCTTATGTTTACAGACCAGCAAAGACCACAGACAAAGACTAATAAAGACAGTCACTGGCATCACACACATTGGTGCAGGCACAATGGTTCAGCGACCTGGGCATGCAGACAACATTGCCTGGCAAACAAAAGTGGACAAGTATGCTGCTAATGAGACATGAAAAAGAGCGCTGTTATAGCCCTGTGTGACAGCAGGCATGTGTGTGAGTGGGTGCTCCTGCTTTCTCGTGTGTCTAGTTGTTAAAATCTCTATAAAGTAAATGTTAAAGCTGCAGTTCGGCATTTTTCCTTTTTGTCGCCATCTCTGTTCGAAATCTGCAATTGCAGTAATTCGTGGAATTATCAACTTTACACGAGTTGTACTTCAACACCCTCGACACGGCACAGCGTGGATGAACACAATGTTTGAGGACACTGTGAGGGTGAAACATTTCTCAAATATGTATTTTGGATAATTTTTAACACCCCCCCCCCCAGCTTTAACAAACATATTGCACTACACTACCAATCAAAAGAGAGGGAGAGATTCTACATCCTATTCTTCACTTCTAATCCTTATCAGCATCCCTTACCGTGGTAATGTTTATTAACTAGAGAAAAGCATTAGACCCGATACTTTATCAGTCTTCAGAATTTTGCTCAGCTGATCAAGTGCTGGCCTGATCTCTTCTATACACACCATCATAACAATTACACACCAGTTCAATGACAGATTACACTGCACTGAAATATTCACACTCTTTTTCAGCCTGTCTTCTCTGAGTCTCTGGGTCTGCTCATGAATAAAGCAGTAGAGATGAATGAGACCATAGAGAGACGGCTGTAATCCTAACTCCCTCGAGCGCTAGGCAGGACTGTGTGAAGTGTAAGTAATAAAAAGGATGGGTTAATGGAAGACAGAGAGACTAAGAGAAAAAGAGAGAGAGAGAGAGAGAGAGAGAGAGAGAGAGAGAGAGAGAGAGAGAGAATATGTGTTTATGAAAGGACACATTTGACGTCAAAATACTGAGAAGCAGGACAATTCATCATGGCTGTCTCTAAAAACCATGTGAGCTCTTTATCTACATTTATACAGTAAAATGCATTCAGCAGATGTGGTTTTGCAGTGATTTTGACTTTTAAAAAATTCATGATTTGAATTTTGTCAGAATGTCCCTGGAAATCAACTCCGTGACCTTGGCATTGTTCGGGCCTGGCAGTTGAGCTGCAGGAATGTTACCTACCAAGACAGTTTTTAGTTGATGTTTAGATTGGCAAATATGTAAGATCAGAAACACAGTCACTGATACCAACGCCATATCCTAACCTGCCATGATAGATCAAGTTTCCATCGCAACTTGATGCATGCAAATCACAGCCAAAATTTTCAGAAAAATTCAAAATTTTAATAAAATACAATTAGGTGGATTTTGGACCAATAATATTTCACTGTGGGTAGAACTACCTGGCTAAATCCTGCAAAGACTTTGTGGTTGGTTAAGAACAAAAAATTATCAACTCCCATTTTCAATTATATTCAATTGCTGCTTCGTTTTATTTCTGGTTAGGTGTAATAGTGTGAGAAAATTCTCAATGTTCTATTCAGGAAATTTTCATACTTAGCCAAAAAAATAAAAATAATAATAATAATAAAATTCTCTCTCATCTTCTCTCTTAACATAATTTTGGGTTTTATTTAACTAAAACCAAAAGCATAAAAAGCATATTTTTTTCCATTTCTTGAAATAAATGTTAATTGGAATAAAAAATAAAAACTTAAACTTATTTTATTTCAGCTCGTTCCCAAAGAGACATTTCCATTTAGTTTAACTTGAATTGAAATCAAATCACTAAAATGGGGGTGGGGGGTTGGAGGTCTATATTATAGACCTATATATTATATTATTATATTATAATAATATTAAAAACTTGAACCCTTAAAAACACAAACTAGAAAAAATGAGGGTGAGAATGAGGAGAATTATAAGAAGCACACACAGAGAGAACGTAAAGCAATGAATGAGAGAAAGAGAGAGCCAAAAAAAAAATGTGCCACCTTGCCAGGAGGGGCCTTGATGATGTTGCCATGGAAACAACACTGAAATGGCTTCTGAGAAAGGATTGAATTAGAGAGAGAGAGAGAGAGAGAATGAGAGAGAGGGAGAAGAGTGAAAAATGGTGCAGAGAAAATCCCTTCTACATCTCAACGAGGCATCAGAAATGCAGCAGAGCCACACCCACTCTTGTAAGCCCCTCCCTCTCTGATATGTACAGCCATTAGCACAGAGATCTAAAAAAAAATCACCACACACACGTTGAGTTTCCATGTTTTATGGGGAAATCCCATAGAAATTATGATTTCTATACTGTACATTCTATCCCCTAACCCACACATTACAGGGAAAACAAAAAACTATGGGCCCAAACATTTCCCCATATTAAGGTAAAAAATGACTGATATTCCCATCTTTGTGGGGATATTTTCTCCCTACAACATAGGGTTTAGCAGGACAGCACACGCACACACACACCCCATTTATTCATTTAGTTATTTAATGACTACCTAAGCATGTCTGAATTTCCCCAACTCTCTCTGACAGCAGGAGAGGAGAGCAGCAGAGTGAATTGTTGAGTTGCTGTAATGTGTACGGTGGTTGGGATGTAAAGCAGTAATAATATGTAATGTGTATATTAATATGAATATTAAGAGCAATGAGCATATGAGGTTCACCTCATTAACCAACGCTAAACACTCATTCACAACGATCTGATTAGGAGCAGTTATAATACAGCAGGAGTCAATAAGCGTGTGTGTATAGTCTCTGTTTGCATGATATTAAAGACATAACTACCCGCCTTTGTAGATGTATGTTGTTTTTGATGTGAATCAGTGTCATTTATTAAGTTTGTATGTGTGCATGATCATTTGCTGTGAGCTCTCCCTCTCTACAGGCATGTGTTTATAAGTCAATGTAATGCTATCCAACACTCATCTCCCACTGTGAACTGAATGCCTGCAGACTGCTTGCAAAACATCACACACTAAATCATTAGTCACAAACACTGACGTTCATTCTCTTAACAGGTTCCAATCAAATGTAATTCATCTGCGGCTAGATTTTTTTTTTCTATCCAAAAAATTGTGAAAATTTAACTGGTTTAATACAGTACTGTTTCAGTAGGAACTATCAGTTTACATTTCCAAACATTCATGTTGCCATTAATTGTAATAAACCAGTGAAATTTCTGTATGCGCAAGGAGTCAGTATGATCCACACAGAGATCTGATCTCACCATCATTGTGTCCATCTGTGATTACACGAAAAAACAGGAAAAAGCTTCCGGACTAAATCCAGAAGAATTGCAGCAACGTCTAGCAAGATGCTTGAAGAAACGGACCTGCAAAGCTACTTGAAAAATGTGCAAGCGTACCTGGTCAACAGCGTCCCAAACTATGTGCGAGGGTACCTCGTCTGTTTTAAACGCAAAGGGTGGTCACACCAAATATTGATTTGATTTAGTTTAGAAGTTAATTGATAAATCAAATCTACACTCACCGGCCACTTTATTAGGTACACCTGTCCAACTGCTTGTTAACACTTAATTTCTAAGCAGCCAATCACATGGCGGCAACTCAGTGCATTTAGGCATGTAGACATGGTCAAGACAATCTCCTGCAGTTCAAACCAAGCATCAGTATGGGGAAGAAAGGTGATTTGAGTGACTTTGAACGTGGCATGATTGTTGGTGCCAGAAGGGCTGGTCTGAGTATTTCAGAAACTGCTAATCTACTGGGATTTTCACGCACAACCATCTCTAGGGTTTACAGAGAATGGTCCGAAAAAGAAAAAACATCCAGTGAGCGGCAGTTCTGTGGGCGGAAATGCCTTGTTGATGCCAGAGGTCAGAGGAGAATGGCCAGACTGGTTCGAGCTGATAGAAGGGCAACAGTGACTCAAATAACCACCCGTTACAACCAAGGTGGGCAGAAGAGCATCTCTGAACGCACAGTACGTCGAACTTTGAGGCAGATGGGCTACAGCAGCAGAAGACCACACCGGGTGCCACTCCTTTCAGCTAAGAACAGGAAACTGAGGCTACAATTTGCACAAGCTCATCAAAATTGGACAATAGAAGATTGGAAAAACATTGCCTGGTCTGATGAATCTCGATTTCTGCTGCGACATTCGGATGGTAGGGTCAGAATTTGGCGTCTACAACATGAAAGCATGGATCCATCCTGCCTTGTATCAACGGTTCAGGCTGGTGGTGGTGGTGTCATGGTGTGGGGAATATTTTCTTGGCACTCTTTGGGCCCCTTGGTACCAATTGAGCATCGTTGCAACGCCACAGCCTACCTGAGTATTGTTGCTGACCATGTCCATCCCTTTATGACCACAATGTACCCAACTTCTGATGGCTACTTTCAGCAGAATAATGCGCCATGTCATAAAGCTGGAATCATCTCAGACTGGTTTCTTGAACATGACAATGAGTTCGCTGTACTCAAATGGCCTCCACAGTCACCAGATCTCAATCCAATAGAGCATCTTTGGGATGTGGTGGAACGGGAGATTCGCATCATGGATGTGCAGCCGACAAATCTGCGGCAACTGTGTGATGCCATCATGTCAATATGGACCAAACTCCCTGAGGAATGCTTCCAGCACCTTGTTGAATCTATGCCACGAAGAATTGAGGCAGTTCTGAAGGCAAAAGGGGGTCCAACCCGTTACTAGCATGGGGTACCTAATAAAGTGGCCGGTGAGTGTATTTATAACATTATTTTTGAAAGTCTCTTAAGAAAGTGACTAAAAGTTTTGATGATAGTGAAATCAGATCATACCAGTTGTTGTCAGACTCCAATAGCATACAAAGATCTCACTGAGTGGATTATTACAAATAATGGCAAAGAGAGAGGCAAAAGCAAAGAGTTTGGAAACGTAAACTGAAATTTCCTCCTGACACACTACACCAATGGTTTTTACAAAAATAAGACTTTTGCACAGTAATGCATTTCAAAATGTGACTTATTTCTGTGAAGGAAAATCTCTCATAATAATAGATGTTTGAGAGAGACACTGAAAAGCAAACCTCAACAATATCAGACTTGTCTGGCTATCAGGCTATGTCTGATATTACATTTGTGACCATACACACAAAACTGACAAACATTGTCCAACAGCAGACTCAATCGTGGGAGGGGCGTCCGACCGTGTGACGTCACACGGTCGAACGGCTCGATTTGAGGCAGGGAAAAACATATAAGGAGAATAAATCAAAAACACTGAATAGAGTTTCATCATTATTTGATGGCAGGTACAGGCACTGCCTACACACATTTCTGTACAATCAACTTGTAAAAGTGCATGTATCATTATATGACCACTTTAAGGAAATACGATTACATTCTGCATTCTGTTCACTTATCCAAAATATTCAGTGCCGTTCGGAACACAGAACAAGAGTGTCATTAGTGCAGACTGAGAGGAAGAGTTGCCATGGTTTCCTTTCATGCCCCCAATTGTTGCTCGATCAAAAAAAGAGGAAAGGAAGAGCAGAAGCCAAACACTTCGACAGACAAGATAGTTCCTGGCAGAAAGACAGAACAAAATGCACATTATTCCCTTTAAGATCAATGACCTCAGAAAAGTGCTATTTTAGTTTTATGATATTTTTTACCTTTTATTATTGTTTTTATTCATTTGTTTTCATGTTTACATTTTCATGTGGTTTAAATATGGTTAAATTTGTCTTTTTTTTTTCCAGTTTTTATTTATTTTCATACACTGCGATTTCGGTTTCATTGCTACTATCGTTCCACTGCTAATTATATTCATAGATCTAGCCTATGTGATGTGGTTGTGTATGTTGGGACAGCCTATACACTGGTAAACTTTCGATTTTTTAAACATACTGTAAACATGATCAAATTGACACCCTCTGGAGTCTGGGGAATTTCCAACATTTACATTTACTCAAAACCAGGTAGGCCCTAATTCAGACTGAGGAGTCTGAAAACTGAGAATAAACATATGAAATACAAGTGATCGCAACAAACTAAGCTTGGCTAGTATTTCCGCTCACACAACCACACAAGCATCAACAATTTAGACAAGATTTCTCCCGAGAGAAAAATTGCCTGCAAGCTCGTACGACAGCAAAACAAATTAAATAGAACATTTTGCACTGCCTTAAGCCACATTTGTAATTTATTTAGTTTTTATCTACTATTTGTTTTATTTTAATTAAACAGATTCAAATGTTTTAATAGTTTTGTTTTACTCTTTGTTAATTATATCAATCTTGCTCCAGACAGATTAAATAATCAATTAATCAAAAGCTCTGATTTTGATGGTATCATAAGCTGTACAGTTAGAGGAAAAAAGAGTCCCTAAAGCCCAAACTTTAAAATAAAGAGTTCATTTGTTAAACTGGGTGGGCTTGATGGTTAGCAACGCTCTCTCTCTGTCCCTCTCCCATGAACTCTTCTCACTCCATCACACACAATTAAATGTGCTGCATTCAGCACAATCAGAACAAATCAGCCAGGACACCATGTGACCTAGCTGGAGTCCCTGTGCATAAACCCCTGGCTGGATCAGGCTTGGAGCAAAAGGGGTCACTCCCTGGAGCCAGTGCTTTGAGGACTGCTCTGATCTGTGACCTGCTTTGTATCTGAAGTTCCAGTAGATTTATTAGGACATGGATGGACCCCTTCATCTGTGTAAAGGGGGCAGGCTAACAGGAAAAATAAACGGGGGTGTTTGGAGAGATGGCGGTGGGCTAACTGGACAGTGAAATATGGCTGTGGGCAGATTAGAGATGGATGAAACCTTCAGCCCAGAGAAGACCCAAAAGAATGATTACTTCAGTTTGATATTCAAACCAAATCTTAAAGTCAGCATGAAATGAAAATGAATGCAATTTCATTTATTTTCTTAAAAAGTGTGGTGTTGTGAACGATTCATCCATGTATGTGTTTTTTCTTTTTTCTCAACTTCCATTACATAGAGACTTTAAGGTCCAGTTTAAGTCAGAATTAGGCCTAAGTTTAGGACATTTAAGCTTTAGAAAAAAAGATTACTGGTTTGCATCTTTGAGACCAAACATTGGCCTTTTAAGAAATTCCAGTTCAAGTTGCTTCCAGTTAAGCCTTGTCTACATAATTAGGTCAATTCAGGGTCACTGCACAAAACTTGTACAAAAATCATAGATTTATGGAATACGATGCAAAAAAAAACATTTTTTACAGCATGCAATTAGACATCAGACAATAACCGTCTTGAAATGCATTACTGACCATTCGACCGCTTTTTACTTTAGCTTTTGAATTTGTGATCACGCATACTCTGTGTATAGGGAGTACTGAACGCACATTTTACAAGGTAAGATATTTGTCAATGACAATATGTTGTGCAAGTTCTACGCTATCATCTTGTCAGTCATCTCTCCTTTCACTCGTCACATGAAAGGTGAAATCTATCTGAAATCCTGCTACAACTCTTTGGGCCCCATCATACACTCGGCGCGACGAAAGTGTTTGCTAGTTTCAGCGTCGAGACTCTGATTGGTAATAGAATAGGGACAACCCTTTTAGACCATGCGCCGAGTGTGCCAAACATTTTTCCTGTCGTTAAACTAGCAAAAGTGGACTTGCGCCGTGCGCTTTAGACTTATACTAAAGACTAAGATCGTTAAAATAGGGCCCTTTTATTTTATAGCGTCCTTTGTCCAACTGAACTAAATGGTTTTTGTTTTTATATAAAAGCTAAACATCGCGGTGCCGCGATGGCCAAGTAATCGGTGTACGGTCGAACACTGTTTAACACCAACTACATCCAGACCAGCAGTCTGAGATTGATGACATTGTACAGAAGTGGATTGATTCACAACATCGATGATGACCACCGTCACACCCATGTAAAGTAACTGCAACGACATAGCATCGATAATGCCTACTGCTGCCTGAAATTACTGAGTAAGCAGGCTGGTAAAACAGACTCACAAAACCGGAAACAAATGATTTAAAGTACCTACTCATGTTGACAACAGAAGTGAATAAAGAGAGAAAATGAGACAGGCACTGGTTTAATCCAGCTGTCTAGTATCCTGATATGTAGCGTGACCTAGAAAGCCCTTTTCGATGGGCTCAAAAGACAGGCCATGCTTGCATTTTCTTTTTTTGGTGTAGGGTAACAAAAGGCAAAGGCAAAATAGCAGCAAACAGCACTTTTACATAGGCATTGCTCACAAACACATTTGCACACAAAAACACAACAAAGCAGAGAGGTGGCCTGCTGTACAAATACAGACAGTACATTTCAGCTAAACAGAAACTTGAGTTGAGACTTGACTTGGACGTTAAAGTGAACATGTCCATTCAGTACATTTACCGAATTGACATCAATGCTAAAGTTGAAGAAAACAGATCCATTCCAAAACAGATCATTTTAGAGTTGGTGAGAACGCTAGACAGTGGACACACATCATTTACTTGGGCTAACATGATCAAATTGACACCCTCTGTCTGGGGCAGTATTTTGGGGCCCTGGAGATGTTTTCACAAAAAATAAAAATGTTGAGATTGGTTGACATCATTTCTGAATAAAAAAGCAATTATTTAGGCTCATAAGAAATGCAAGGTATATGCAACAAATGTTGGTAAAGAGATTAAAGTGAAGGGTCCAACATTTACTCAAAACCAGATATGCCCTAATTGAGACTGAGGAGTCTGAAAACTGAGAGAATATAATTATATGAAAAAATGGACAGACTTTGGGTGGACAGAAAAAATAAACGAAGGAAAAAAGAAGATAATCCATTATTTTTGTGTTTATAATTATCATACTTTTGTTTTTGTAGATAAATGCAAGAAATATCACTCACACTCTCACTCACACAAACATAATATTTTATTCTGGAGACAGCAAGCCCTTAGGCAAACTAGACCGACCTATTATAAATTATGTAAACAAAAATATGGACGTACAACGTCGCAGTCCCCAATAAAGTTACCAGTCTCAATTGGCAACATATTTCATTTGTTAGTAACGTTACCACATGATTTCTCGCCAAAGCAAATAATAATAAAATGCCCACTCCATATGTTACGAATATTTTCGCGGCATCACATTAATCCTCGTTACAGCAAAAATACACATAACAAAACACACCACAGTGACAGCCTTTTTACGTGATCAAAACAGAGCACTTGCGCGCGATGTTAGCGTTAGCAGCTCAGCTTTGTCCAAGCCCATGAGAGATGCAAAACCGATTAAAAGACCGTTTTACCTGTGTATATCAAGCACTGGCGCGGCGTCTCTCTGGTTTCGGTCCGTATGTTTATCTTCCACTGTATAGTTACATCGCAGGCGTCGCTCAACGCCTATTATCTGCAACGGCTATATGAATAACGGTAGGCGAGACAGGTTCATTTGTTTGTAAATCTCGGAACGATGCGCCCAGCGTGCGCGTTTCCTTGACAGCGTCGTGAGTCTTCTGCTAGAGCAAGATAAACGCTGCCCTGCGCGCATGCGCAGACTGTAGCCATGACCACCTCCCACCAAAATAAGGACCGACTGGAGCAGCAGAGGAAGAAAATAATTAGCTCTTTACCTCATCTTTACAAAATAACACTGAGAACCGTCCATTAAGACTGCATTGCCATTATGTAGGCTACTGTCGTTTGACAAATGCTTTACGGCTGAACCCATTATAAGCACAAACAGGTAAAGACAAATTAATGGGCTTTTTTAAACAGAGTTGACCTATGCATAATTTGTTTCTCATTCTGTACATTTGTATTTCTATCAGTAGATGGCAGCACCGTTAAGTAGGCAGGCTATATGATGCTACACTTAAATATATGTGAATACACAAACATAAAAGTATCGCCTATGTATATATATATATATATATATATATATATATATATATATACACAATTTATTTTATTATTATTTTATTTTATTTATTTTACTTAATATTATAAATTAATAATAAAACATATAACAAGGAAATACTTGTATTTAAGCACAATTTTGATTAACTTTACGTCATTGTGTGGCTTTTAATTTTACAACCTGTGTTATTGTCAGCAGTTTACACCAAAATAATTTTAAGAGTTTGTAAAAGAGGTATTAACATTATATAATTTAATGACATGAATTCCATGCCGTAGTATAATTAAACTGTAATTTATAAAATGAATTGTTTTTTCTAGTCTGAGGTAAAATATCTAAACATATGGCTTATAGATGTAATTTCCACAAAACGATTTTAAATATGTAATTGTGTTAAAGATGTATAGATTTCCCGCCCACTGATGCATCTGGCGCTGTCCATGGTCCTGGAATCAGTTTGATTCCATTGCAGGTAGATGTACCCAAACTTTTAGAGATTTAAATCTAAAAAACTTTACAAACACAATGACCACCACAGTGAGGTGTATTGCAGAATGAATGATAATAGTTTTTTTTTTTAATTAAATAAATAGCAGCTTCACCAAATGATAACATTGTGAGGATGGTAGGAGATTTTTTTTTTACAAAAAAAAAAAAATAAAGATCTGGAAAAACATTTACAGGCAATGGTATAAAAATGAAGTGGGAGTTTGAACAAGGGCAGGTGATATGATAAATTCTAAGGTTCTACACAGGAAAACAGCAATTATGTACAGCTTTATACATTATATATCCCTAGACATCCTCAAATATGCATTTTTGGTCTTACTGACCAACATCTGTTGCCATTCTTCCATAAAAAATAAAAAAATGTTTTAGTACTCTTTTCTGTTGTGCACTTTTGCTGCTTCTCTCATTCTGTTATGACCACTTGAGGCAGCACACATCTAGCCTTACATTCACAGGACAGCGTGTTCCCCAGAGCTAGAGGCAAATCACTTTAATACCTTCTAAAAAGAAATCCTTGAGAAGCAGTTTGAACTGGACTAAACCTCAAACTGCATTACATAGTATTAAAGATGCAAAGTTTTATGTTGATCAAAGTTTTATGTTAAGTATAGGCATCTTTGCACAACTGATTTAAGGCTGCTCAGTGCCTGCTCAAAATTCTGTGTAAATTCGTAATGCTGCACAAAAGCCAGACTAAATTATGCCTGCTCTGACCCACCTTATCCCCTACTATAAATGTATATTATTAAAATTGCCGTGTAAATAGATCTATTCCCCCTATGAGCAGAATTATACAGTTTGTGTAAAGACACCTATCACCACTTCAAAAGCGTTTCTGTGCCGCCTTTACAGTGTAATTTTGTTACAGTGTAAAAAACCCCATTGTTCTGTTGCTGGGTTGCTATAGGTTTGCAGTCATTTCTTATGTATTGCCAGGAAATAAGATGTACCCCCCAACTGTATAATCATTTTACTGCCACTCAAAGAATTCAGCATATCGTACTGAAGGTGTTTACAAGTTACACAAACAATGATCTGACTCGTAAATAGCATAGCTTCATCCATATTGTAATGCAACAAGCTTGGATGACAAGTAACTCTTGTTTGGATTCACACCATGTTTTTTTGTAATTTTTCAACTGACCACATGAGGATGCTATGACTCTATCTTACACGAACCGCTGTCTCATAATGTCCAATGCTGCTTTAGTAAAAGACCGGGTGCTCATGCAGTACTTAATGGCATTCAAACATCTGAACCTGTTAACACACACGCACACGCACATTACATTCCATCTCCCTTTTCCGACCTTGGTCAGATTATTGTTTCTGTAGCTAACTCAGCATACATTCTATGCTGTTATACAGTCGATAAGAGTTACACTTTCTTGTAAGTGTGACATCTGAAGATCTAAGCATCACTTGCAGCTCTGTCACACCTGTCCTATGTTCCAGGTCAAACTAAAAGATATTTTTCAGACACTGCTGGTGTGTTCTGTGTGATTGTGACCGCTGCTAATGGAGAGCTCTGATTTTCCCAGTTTCAGCTCCAGTCCGGGGTCAGTGTCCATGTCATGGGGCTCCAGATTTCGGATTCCGTTCCCGTCCCCATTGCGGCAGTTACTGTTCCGGTCAATCTGAACTTTTTCGCAGATCAGGATAGGCGTGACAGCATGGGATGGACAAGGAACGTGTATAGCGATGGGTTTAAGCCCCACCTGTCTGTACTGGCAGTGCAAGTAGCTTGAGAATGCCCTTCGGTAGGTCTTGTTAAACAAAGTGTACACTAAAGGGTTGACACCTGATGAGATGTAACCTACCCAAACGAAAACGTTGAGCAGTTCCGTGAGCAGAGGCTCGTTACAGGCTCCACGGCAGAGGACATACAGAACGTTAGTGATGAAAAAGGGACACCACATGAAAAGGAAGAGGAAGAACACCACACCCAACACTTTGGATGCTCGCCGCTCGTTCTTGATGGCCTGCATCATGCCTCGCCGCCCGCGGGCTCCACCCGGGTCCCGTCCAGTGGGCGAATTCATTTGAGACGGCGCTTCTGAACCCGGGATTATCGAGATGGTGTCCGGGGGCACAGTCAGACCGAGCGCGTTTCCATCGCTGTTGCTGATCCGTAGACAGTTCAGACTGCTGCGACGTGACGGAGCCGACGACGGCTCCAACTGGGAAGTGGATGGTGCTGGAGGCTGCAATGGCTGCTGAGAAGAGGCTTTGCCCTCGTAGAGGAAGACTGTGGCCTGACGCTGAAGCGCTTGGACAGTGAGACAATACGTGACCACCATGATGACCAGAGGAATGAAGAAAGCAACAAAAGAGCCAACCAGTATGAAGCGTTCCTCGTTCAGAGCACAGTTGTCGTTGATAAGGACCTTATCTCTGTTACGCAGTCCGATCACTGGGATAGGCATTGAGATACCTGGAGTTGGGGAAAAGGGAACAAATATACGTAAACACCAAAGAAACAGTCTGACCAACAAAGTCTGAGACAAATCTTCTCTCGTCTTATCCGAGTAGATCAGTATTCCTGATGGTCGAGAGAGAGAACATTTTATTTAATTAGAGCAGATGAATGATACTGTCAAGGCAGATAGAAACCTTAATGCTGTTTTGGACCCAGATAGAATTAAAGAAACATTGGGCTCAAGTTCAAACAAGAGAGAGGTTAGATGTGTGAGCTCTCTGTCATCTGCACTCTCAACACATTCTCATCCCAAGACGTCATCTAACTGACACTTTTGACGTCAACATCCGACATTTTAGGGTACCGTTTAACGTCAGTTAGATGACGCTATCCTAGGGCGTCATCTAACTGACACTTTACCTTTCGAGTTAGTTAGATGATGGAGGTAGGTTTAGGTCTAGGGTAGGGTTAGGAGTAGATTGCATCATCTAACTGATGTTAAAGAGATGAACAGGAGACAAAGAGAAACATAAAGGGACAAAAAATATATTTTTTTTAGCTGGAAGAAAAACTGAAATAAATTAAAATATAAATATCTAAATGAAAAACCTGAATGAATTGCCTTGGCAACTATCTGAATAAATAAAAAATAACTTTATGTTAATAAAAATTCATTAAAAATATTAATAAAAACAATAATAGTATCGAAAAAAAACAACAACTCTGAGATGGAAACAATAGAGGGGAAAGCCTATGTGGGTGAGAGAAAGAGACACTATGTCCAAGAGAGCATTTAGGCTTGAAAAAGAAAAACAGGGAAAGGTGGGTTTATTTTTCTATAAATAAGTCCACTAAAATAATTTAACCTTCAATTTAACCAGTTGTATAAATCAATCAATAAATTTAGATAATCCTTCAACTGTTATTGGATCAGATCAGTCATGGTCACTCTGCATTAGAGTCACACGACTCTAGAGGGCGCTAATGCAGAAGCATGCCATCATTCCACTCACAATGGCAGGCTGTGGTTTGCTTTATTGAACCATAGGTGGTGATCTTCTCTATGTGATTACCAGACCACAAACATTAAATTAATCTAAGCTACTCTGAATTTAGAGGAGCTGCTCTGGTGAAAGAGAAAATCACCCCAATCACTAAACCGGTGCTTGTTTATACAATGTCATTTCAAATAATTCCCATTGTTGCTGATCTGACGGGCCTCTTAGACCCAGCCGGAGCCTTAAAAAAATAATCTGGCATTTTGGGGAGTCCTGTGAGATATGAACACATTCCAGTAATAGATTTAAGAGGATTGCAGTGGACTGAAATTGACTTCATGGAACAACTGTTCAATCTAAAGACCTCTACTGTCATTGGAAAATAATGTTGTTTGTCCTTTCTTTTCTCCTGCAGGATTTTCAGGCTGCTGGTTATCTGGGATTGCCGCACCATTTTGTTAGAAATAATCAATGATATTATAAATGTTTCTCTGACCTATTGAAATGGTCCAAACCGCAGCGATCTTCAGCATGGCCTTGGTGCGGGAGTTGAAGCGACTGTGCTCAATCGGATTACGTATGGCCACGTAGCGGTCGAGGGAAATGGCACACAGGTGCATGATGGAAGCGGTGGAGAATAGCACGTCCAGATATATCCAAATAGGACAGAGAGCACTGGGCAATGGCCAGGCATAATCTGGAAATATACAGAGAGAGATTGCTTTAATAAAACATGAAGAAAAAGAAAGAAAGAAAGGATAGATAAGAGAGAGACAAGGAAAAGTGGTCCTGCATGGCAGATCACATTATTAAAGTCCAGACAACTGACTTCAAACCAAGAGCTAAAAAAGACTGTTATGTCAGCAAGCTTAAAATAACCTTAAGAAACATTAAGAAACAGTTAGGTTATGTAAAATGAAATTCATTTAGAATTGTGTAGGTTCAAGGATGAGAGAGAGAGAGAGATACAAACACACAGTCACACTGGGTCTTCAGAGATAATACCAGAATTATAAAACAGCACTGGTTTTTATTTGTCTTATTTGTTAGTTTGTTTTCCAGGTTGCTACAATGCTCAAAACAGTGTGATGTGAAACACCTGCATTATTTGCGTAAAACAATGATTTAATTGAATGAAATGTGTCCTTAATGTGACTTAATAAAACTAGATTTTTAGAGTGGTTCTGTCTGTCGCTGCTGCCAAGATGTTATGATGATGTTGTGGGTGGCTGCCAGTGAATTGCTATGCAGTTACTAGGATGTTTTGGGTTGTTACCAGGACATTTGCCCGTGTTTCTAAGTGCTAGGTGGTAATCTACAGGCTTAGATAGAAAGAAAGCATCCCTAAATCTCATAATTTGAGTAAGCGTTCATGTCTATTTAAAGGGAAGCTGCTCGTCGACTATTGTAATAGTGATGTTAGCTTTAGTAAGCACCTCAGTAGCCTGAGTTTCTGACCAACATTTAAGTTCTTGTTAAATGTTAGTTCCATGTGAGACTGGTCTTGAGACCATTTTTTGAAGGTCTTGGCTTGTCTCGGTTTCAGACTAAGACTCACTCTAAATTTTTAAATGAAAACACCAAATGAACTTGTTGACATAATTCATGTGATTAGACTAATAAAATGCCACGTCAGAAATGAACAGGGTGAAAAATGTCACCAAAATGAATACAAATGCCCACAAAATTCAAGATATGATTCAACTCTTCTTTTTTGTTATAAGAGCAAGAGATCTGTTTGAAGTGCGACTGCAAATGTGACATTGATTTTATAAAAATCATCTTTGCACTGCCATTCTGCAATGCAAAGATGAATTTTGTTCATTCTTGCCCAGCTTTGGTCTTGACTTTGTCTCAGTTTAGGTGGTCTTGACTACAACCTGTAATTGATACGCATTTAGGTGACAGAAGTGGCAAAATGAAAACATTCCTCAGAAAGGACACGCTGTAATGCAGGGTCAGGCACTCTTAACGCAAGGTCTACAGGTCTGGAGGGGCATGTCTGAGGGTTCGGAAGACATTAGCACCACACGAGGAGTGAGTCATTGTCAATTTAACATTTTATTGAAGCCCAGGGAAAGAGCAGGCACTCCAATCAAAGGCTGAACGAGACTGGTCCACATCCAGACAGCATTTTAGAGCTCAGAACACCTGTACTAGAAATGAGGGAAACGTCTGATGCCAAGATAGCGAGATTAGGGGGGGGGTGAGGGGTTTCCTCTCCTCGTTTATTTGTCCGTATCGTTCGTTATTCCCATTCAGGTTCTGTTGTCCACAGCACATTACACCAGTGCTAAATGAGAGGAGATATGTGAGGTTACAGATTATGGTGTTAAATAAGGGGCAAGAGAAAAAGACAAAGTGGGATGAAGAGGAGGGGCAGAAAATAAAAGAGGAGTAATAAAGTAATCACAATACATCACTGATTTAACACTGTTTTGTCACATTCTGTTGTGCATGCAGCTCTACAATTGGAGCAATAATCAAACATTCTCCCAATATATCCTCTTTCATGTAATTTGGAAATTTTAAATAATGGTGAATCAATTAGTTTAAATACTCATGCTTTTTACATATTCCTTTATGTAGCAAAATATTCTAATTCTACTTAAAAAAGTAGTCTCCTTTAACAACCTGTGTTTACATATTACAAAACATTTTTAAACCTAATTAACAGGGCCTGGAGGGCAACATTTCCTCACATGTTAACATGCAACTTCATTTGCATGTTGATGACAGAAAGCACACAATATAACCGTCTTTCATCCCTTGATTGGTCCAGCTGCATTCGGCCCTTTGCATTTTGCTTTGATTAATTGGAACAACTGATAACTCATCCCTGATTTACATGGTGAGTAGATTAATTTCTCTCTCAGACGGACAGAGACGGAGTGTTGGAACACTACAGAGATATGAAAAAACAACTGTTGCTTTCTTTACGTCACAGATATAACTGAAAGTTAACGAACTCCTTATAGGCTCTTTCAACATTTTTCAGACATCCATGATGAGCAAATTAGCTTATGGGCTTTGCACACACATTTTCTCTCAGTGATAAATGTGGACTCTCTAAGTCTAATAATGCTCCTGTAGCTCAGAAACTACTAGCAACATCAGGATTAATGGTTTGATTTTAAGGGAACATGCATGAATGCATTTATATATAATTTGAATGTACTTGATTTTGCTGTCAAATGCCAACGCATTCTCACCCCAAGGCGTCATCTTTGACCATGCTTCAATATTTGACGTTTTAGACGCCCTTTAGCGTCACTTACATGACGCGATCCTACGGCGTCATCTAACTGACGCTAAAGGAAAGCGTCTGTTAGAGGACGCGGTTAGGTTTAGGTGTGGGGTGGGGTGGGGGGTAGGGTACACGCGATCCTAGGGCATCATCTAACTGACGCTAAAGGGCGCCTAAAGCGTCAGATATTGAAGCATGTCCAAATGCTTCCCAAGGCATCAGTTAGGTGACGCCTTGGGAGTGAGAATGGGCTGCAAATGCATAAATGTAGATGTTTAATATCTCATATTTTAACATCCAAAGTAATATCATCCAGAAAACTAAACAATTAGACTACTGTTAATAAAATTAGGATAACAACACACTCTAATTGCAGTTTTTAACTTTAATTTACATTTAGACAAATAGGTGGTGAATTTGTAATTATTATTACCTAATTCACCCCAATGAGGGTTAGATTTAGCAGTGTGGTTAGGGATGGAGCTTTTGCTGAAGAAACTTTTGAAGAAACTTGAAAATATCTGTCCACCGACGGTCCACATCCAACCTGACTGAGCGTGAAAGGATCTGAGGAGAAGAATGGCCTAAAATTGTCAAATGCGGATGTGTCACATCATATCCAAAAAGACTCGAGGTTGTAAAGATGCTTTTTTTACTAAATACTGATTTAAGAGTTTAAATACTTGTGCAATGTTGTGCAACTTATTTCAGTTTTTCCTTAAAAAAAAATGTTGCAATGTTGTCACAGGTCTTTTACAAGCCACTATATATATATACATATTAAACAAAACAATAAATGTAATGGTTAAATTTGTATAAATAAATTTAAACATATAATATTTATAAATACAATAATTTAAATAATTTTGTCAAACGGGCTGGAAAAAATGTGGCTAGAGTTGATGTGCAGTACATGAACAGGAACCTGACCTTAACAGGCCCCGAACCGCTCTTCAGATTTAAGAAAGAATTGGTTTGTGAGATCGGTTCAACACCATCTAAGCGGCTGAGTATCAGTATATAGCTCATCTTAAACATATCTTGTCACTGTATGTTCCCAGAGGTAATCAGTCTAATGCTTCTCTCTGTTCTCTGTTCATTCCAACTGTACTGTCTCGCTATTTCCTTGTCTGTCTTTTGCTGATTCTCAGCGATAAGTTTTCTTTGCTTCCTTCAGAAGGTAATACATGTGAGAAGGCCACAACACTCCATCATAAATCTCATCTCGCCATCTTTTTCATCCGTTTTTGAGATGATACACCGGAACTTAACACTCAACTCACACAGATTAAACAGACGGAATCAAGGTCAGATGGCTGTATCTTATGAAAGTCACATGGCAGCTCACCAAATGTGGTGCACTCTCAAACACACAATCGCACACACCGTAAATGAAATGAGGAGTGTGAAATCCATCATTGTCTCATCCACTGCAGTGGAAAACTATTTTATGTCAATGTGTGTTTGTGTGTAGGCATAGGTGTGTCTGAGTTTATGAGCGTGAAAGCATTCGTATGTGGGTGTCTGAGAGTACACGTTCACACATTCTAACAGTTCATAATATTTTGCTCTGACAGCTTGCTGGTAATGGCCATCACAGGGTTAGTGTTTATGACAACAAGCAGACATGCAGCAGAAACCCTCCACTCCATCTTTATCTGTTCAATTTGTGTGCTTATGTGTCCGTGTGTGTTGGTTGGTGGGTGTATCTTTCCTTATCCTCTGGTTGTAAGACACCAAAACCCAAGAAACATATGTCTATGGCACACAAACTGCAATTTTGTGTCAGTTCAGTATATAAAATATTGCCTGTATTTTAATGCATGCTTGAGTTTTTACAAACACTCTTTTATGTGGCCTATGTTTTGTGGATGCCAGAGCAAGTTTATTATCGTCAACTAAAATTAAACCAGGTCCCTTATTGATTCATTCCCTCGTTTTAGTTAATCCTGGGCACAATCTACCAATTCATCCTCTTGTTTTAGTTAAACCATGCACAAATTAAGAATTTGCTCCCCCTTTTTTACTAAACCATGGCCAAGCAGTCATAGTTTGTTCCCTTGTTTTAGTTAAATCCAAACGAGGGAACAAGTTACAACAACATTCTAAATTCTTAAATTGTGGCCATGATTTAAAGGTGCAGTATGTAAAATTGACAGTATGGTGGTTGAAATGGGTACCACAGTCCAAATTCAAAATATTGAAGAGAGTTGGTTGCACCACCTTCAGTAACGATCTCCATCAACCCCCCATCCCCCACCCACCACCATGAGAACACCACACACAAAAAAAATACATTCATGCACTGTACTGCATAACACTAACGAGACAGATGATCTTGAACCATAGCTCACACGCACTGTGCACTATATATATGCTATATACTGTACATACGCATAATTTGCTGGTGGGACATGTCCCCACCACTTTCTGAAACATCTCACGGCACGGATGTACCTAAACATCTCCAGTTAACTAGCAGGGCATTCATTTCATTTGTTTGTTAAAAAAAAGATGCGTTCTAGCACTGAAATATGTTGTTTTTGAAATCAAGCTGCTGAGCTCGTTGCCGCGGATACAGTTGTTCTCTTTTGGCTCTCGCACAGTCTTGACACGGACACGCTCTTCAATCTATTGCTTTACACCGTGGAGATCTCCATTCATACCAGTTAAATCACAAAACAAAATGCACACGAACGTGTCCCTATCACTGTAAAAACTATTTTCAAGATTTGTTATCACAACATATTTTCTTTTGTCAAATCAACTTTATAATAATTTATTTAGTTGAGATAACTTATTATTTTGAGTTTCTGATGGTTAAATTAATCTACTTCATTGTATTAACTCACTTTTTCCAGTTCAATCAACTTAAAATTTTAAGGCAACCCAGGTTACTTACTTTTTTACGTTAAACCAACAATATTTTTTTTACAGTGTAGTAATCACAACAGTTTTTCTTTTGTCAAATCAACTTAAATAATTTATTTAGTTCAGATAGCATATAATTTTGAGTTTCTGATGGTTAAATTAATCTCCTTCATTGTATTAACTCACTTTTTCCAGTTTAATGAACTTAACATTTTAAGGCAACCAGGTTACTTACTTTTTTAAGTTAAACCATCAATATTTTTTAAATTACAACCAATGAGGAACATTTTCGGTTTTAATGAGAAAAAAAATAATAACTATATCAGTGCGGATTAGAACCCATAACCTCTGACACGTTATGCAAAAGTTCTATCAATAGACCATTAAAGTACACAAATAATGTTGGCGAATCTATGCATTTAGTCAAGTGAAAATTACAACATAGATCTCATTAAATTACAAATGTAACCAAAATGACCCAAAAATGTATTTCTGGACATCGTAATGTTATTTTTTTTTCAGAAAATTGTTATTGTAGCTACATACCTGCAAAAAATCCAGCTCAGCCTAAAAAAAAAACAAAACATATTCTTTCTGGAAATACAATCGTTATGTACTGAAATAGACAGTATTTGAATTTAGACACATTCAGACACTTATATATTTATGATATATATAATATTTTTGATTTGGACAGGGCCAGTAAAGAAGGCCCTGCTTGCCCTGATGGCCCACCACTGTACTATCGTACTACAAACAGTACTATCAGTGATACTAGAATAACAGTGTGTCTATGTGCATGGATCCATGCCAGTTTTCTCTCTCCCGCAACTAAATCGCCTTTTTCCCAATGATCTGTTTGCTCTAAGGGCCTGCAGGATGCTGTACTGATCAATATCTCTTTGTAATCAATAACGGCCTCTCCTCTCAAACTGACAAATGCAAGCTCATCATGTGCACTATCTACAGCTGACAAGCAACTAAGATCATTTAAAGTTAGGACATGTTCTGCAATCAATATAAGGAGTTTGAGAGAGTTCGGAAAACCCACTCATGTCCAGAGATTGGCGAGGTGACGACGCATCCTGAAAGAGCTCCCCATGGCTGAGGAGAGATAGACAATGTGGCCCCATGAATGAATAGCAAGAGCCAGAATTACTCAGAAGCAGACAGCTCAGTTGCTCCGAGGCGGCCGGACTGGAAAACGATCTGAATTCTGCCACAGGCAATATTTCTGTGGGCTTCTGAGCAAAGCAATGCCAAAGAAGATTCTGTCTCTCCAAATATGCCGCCCCACGGCCTGTTTCTCTCTTTCTCTTGCTCTGTGAAAGGAGACTTCACGCTATACAGTGCTATAAAGCTATTAAATCTTGCCACCTCTGGCCCTTTTTATTTCTAAATTTGTCAGTGCTCTGTACTATACATGATTAAACTCATGTACAATCTCTAAACTAAATCAACCTAAACCCTTACTCTTTTTTTTCTTTAAAATAAAAGTTATCATCTCATGAGTTTTGGTGGAAAGAGACCAATTAAATGTGTTATTTAACCAAGCTATATTCTATCGTGTCATTTGTATAATGAGCCGTGTTATTTGGAGGAGAAGGACTGCCTCGCACCAGTGAAAAAAGCCCCTGGGTTTTAAAGGGAAATGCCACTAAAGTTATATTACGGGAAGTGTGGCTTCCCGAGAGGCTACATTTTGTAGGTGAAGGGGGCTTTCTAATGGGATGCGTTATTTTAGAAGTTTTAGTGCACATTGGCTTAAAGACCAGCTTGGAATATTTTAGTGATCTGCACCCACAATTATTTAGAAAATATTATGCGCATTCACGCAATAAGTCTGCTCTCATGTCAACATAACGTGAACACGTGTTGGAGATGAATATTTTGTATAAAGTGATTTTTTGTTTTGAGCATTTATGATGCCTTTAATACTTTTCTGGGGCTTGAAAGTGGTAGTTGCGTAGACTGTCGATGAAAACACAGAAAGCTCTCAGATTTCCTTAAAAGATCTTCATTTATGTTCTGAAGATGAACAAATGTCTTACAGTTTTGGAACGACATGAGGGTGAGTAATTAATGACAGAATTTTCATTTTTGGGGGAACTAACCCTTTAACTCTTTACCCAAAATACACCTCTCAAAACTGCAAATCCTGATGACGTTGTGGAATATGAATGTGAGCTTTATGCTCAATCAGAGTAATATAGTGCTCAAATGCAAATAACTAAGTATTAATGTAAAACGAGTTTTACGTATGTTCATAATATTCATCGTTTTTCATAATATACATGGGAAAGAAATCTTTATATTTTAGGGTCCATGGCATTAAATAGTTTGGAAATCCCTGTGTCAACTCACCATACAGGATGTTAATGAGCGAGATGGGCATGACCAAGATGCCGACCAGCATGTCCGCCACTGCAAGGGACCGCAGGAAGAAGTTTGTTGCGTTTTGCAGCTTCTTTTCCAACGACACGGCCAAAATAACCAAAATATTCCCTCCTATTGTTAGAAAGATAATCACAAGAATTAGCAGGGCTGGCCAGTTCTTTTCCTTCATCACTTCCCTTTCGACCCCATGAGGAGAAGAAGAAGATGAGGAGGGGAGATCGACGCTGTAATCGGTTCCGGAGAAGCTCTGGTTCAGGCTCACAGTGGTATTACCAGGCCAGACCATCCAGCCAACGAGGTCTAGGGAGGATGTTGTGGAGCTAAACCCACCCACAACTGGCCCGCCAGGTGCCCCCATCCTCTGATGCCGTTTCCTGTCCCCTGTATCAATCAGAGCTCCTTCCTATCATGGCCGCTGATGGCCACGTATGGGAAGACGAGTTTAGAAGTTCAAAAATGAAGAAAAGATCCACTCAAAATGCTATGTGAAGGAGAAATCAACTGCGCTGAGGATATCCATAGCATTTCCTGTTCCTCGTTTCTGGCTCAGGATCTTATTCATGGAAACTGTATCTGTAAAACACAATGAGAGACACACAATACCAATGAATACCAGATAATAGGAACTCATAGATAATAGACACAAAAGACTATCACTGAGAGCTGCTCAGATAAAATAATAATAGGAATCAAAGTCACACAAAATTGAAGGTTGTGCTGAATATTTACATCCAAATGGTGACTGACAGCACTCTTGACTTGACTTGCTGAATTTATTTCAGTTGTCAGTCAGAATATCGTCATTGTAATACTGGAAGACGCACAAATGATCAGTTACGGAAAGATCTGTCAATTTCAGGAAACCATTAGCACCCGATCTCTGTGGTAATAGAGGTAATTGAGTTCACAAGTTCAAATGATACGCTACAATCTGCGAACCTACCGCACTTTGCTGTACTGGCCTACAGGGAGTCATCATAATTCACCAGATCAGAGGTTACTCGATATTATAGCTGTATTAATAACTCAAGACACCTGTCAAAGGTAATGTGATGTAATGTCATTATTATGACATTATTATATTATTACTGATGTACAAGTGGGAAATTGTCACTTCAAAAAGCCAGTCACCGAACAATGTCTAAAAACGATGTGGGTAATTGCAGTTTTCACCCCATCAGTTAGGCTGTGCGTTGTAGTAGGTGTAGACTGATGGCATGTTACGTGTGTGGGAATAACAAGTACCAACAGTGCTCTGTGTATGTATGCTTTAATTTGGAAAAAAAAGCAGCTGAAAATGAGCAACATGATTAATCTCTGGTTTGAAAACTTAAAACACTCCTCCGATGGCTGTCGCCATGACTAGGTGATCTAAACAAATCTTTATCAGTTAAGACTAGCAGAAGAGAAGAAGAACAAAAGTACAAATCTCTAAATCAAGTCCTCTGAAATTGTCCCCTATAGACAGAAAATGTGAAATGCACAGGAAAATATGGCACGACCTGTCCCGGCTTCCATCTACAATGCTAAGAAATAGGTTTATTCACTGCAGGGGAGGGCAGTTTTCTGATATACAGACGTTTCCCTGCATCTAAATAGAGAGCAAAATCGTAAAGTTCCTTGGATGCATGAAGAGACCCCGGTAGTTGACCTCTTCTCTGGAGAGTTGAGATAAAGCAAATGACAGCAAAAAGCAAAACAGCCCTACAATAAATAAATAACTGGATAGTCCCTTTCCTGTGTACCACACACACATACACATAGGCATGAGAGCATCTTAAATACAGGTTCAAAGAAAGTGCATAAAAGCCACAAGACTTTTTTTTAGCCAATTTACAGTGAGCTCTGAATCTTATTATGACACTCCAAGCCCCATTATAAAAGAATAGAGCATCCTCCTGGGAGACATGCTGGTGGGCACAAAGAATGGACACCATGATGGGCTGCAGAGGGCTAAGTTTTAAATCAGTTTTAAATGGCTCTGAACTAGAAGTCTGTTTATGAACTGTAGCATTTCTGTAGTCTGTCTCACTACACAGTGACACCAAAAAGTATTTGGACACCACGCGCGCACTTTAGGGTCATTAAGTTAACTTATTTATATATTTACTGAAAGAAATTAATCCTTTGATTCGGCAAGGAATTTGCTAAAAAATTGCTAACATTTATAATGTTCTATTCATCAACATTATTAAGCAGCACAACTGATTTCAACACTGATCATTTAAATCCATATAATATAAAATTCTTTTTTTTTACATCACTTGAGTCCATCACTATATTTAATATAGGCCTATATTAAAATTAATAATATTTCACAGTATCGCTGTGAAATAAATGCAGCTTTGGTGAGAATGAGAGACTTGTTTCAAAAACATTGAACTTTATATATCACATAGAGGTCAGAAAATTCTTTGATATTTATTTTAGATGAATATTTTAGGTGTTCAAATACTATAGGTTCAGAGTATGTGTTGGGCGAAGTGCAAAAACCATGCAGTTTATTGAAAAGAACACTGAACCATAAAACTCTTTGTTATTATAGTTAACAAAGCTGATTGTGGCTCACTTGATGAGAAATCATCAATCTTTTTCCTAACTCTCACTCTCTCTCTATTGCTCACCCTCAAACACTCTCTTTTCCCTTCAGACACCTCTTCATCTTCCATTAATGAAGTGGATGAGAGTGCACTCACAAACTAAGTGAGATCCTGCATTCCAACAATGGGTAATTAGCCTCCTCAGCAGAAGCCAATCAAGTAACTGTGCATTGGGATAAATTGGCATGAAATAGAACGACCACAGGAAACAAGGACAATGCCCAAATACCCTCCAGCATTTAATCTGGTAATGATCAGGACTAGATTAGATTTTAGGTTTATTTGGAAAGGCTTTCATTGGGAAAATGTTATCAAAGCATTCAGAGATTCCCTCATGATCCACCAAAACAACACAGAAACATCCACATTTTCTTTTATAATAGTATGAATACAAAAACAAAACATACAAAATATGATTCTGTCTCACACTCTGACCACTCTGAGGCACTGACCTACATGAATGTGTTGTTAGAACTGGTCGTCTCATTTCATATTTGAATTGGAAAATGAAAATGTTTCTACATGATGAGAATTGTGGGAAGGTGAATCGGCCTGAGGAGACTAACATTTCCTCCCACTAAGAAAAACCCTTTTCGGACAGGAGGGTTAAAAAATCTCCAAAGCTAAATCCGAGTGGTGTGAAATAAGCATACGAAATAAATGCTGAGCAGTAAATTAGTCCTGGGGCTGTCGACTGAGATCAAGAGGCAAATGAAGAACAGAGGAAGGCATTTTGAGACTAGTGACTCTGAAATCTGTAGAATTACAAATATAATATTGCGGTCCCAGGCGTTTTGTTTGGTACAATAAATGAAATGTAAAATCAGGCAAACGGGAGTAGCCATGTGTGCGTGGGGTCTGGCATAAATAAATAATAAACTGATTTACAGGGATTCCCAATGACCCTAATAACACAATGTGCAGGCACTTAACATATCCAGCTTTCTTCTCGGCAAGTGCTTGTGAAACAGACCCCAATTGTGATCCAACAGAGAAGACTTATGTCCCCTAATTTATTGTTCTGTTTAACTCCGCACTGCTTCTCAAAGCCGAGACATTCATTTTTGTCCACAGAGCCTGATAGTACTGTATTAAAGTAACCAGAAGGCTTAGAAAGTCATTTACCAAGTTTTGTTCAGTGCAGCATTTTAATGGAACAGAAAATAAATTCCAGGCTCAATTTGTCCTGGTGTAGGGTAAAATCGTGACTTAAAAACTGAAACCTTGTTTCTACAGAATGGAAGACATTTCTGGATTCATTTGTCAAGTGTGCCACTTTATGAACAGCACTTGAGAAGAAAAGAAAATCAAAACAAACAGCTTAACACAAACTGCTCGGCTCTCGCCCGTGGCCTTTTCCTTTCATTTTTTTCTTGCTGCTACCAGGATGGAATGCTTAGGTCAGGCTTTTGAAACAAAACTACTAAACATCCTTACTGCAACAAAATACTTTGGGCCCTATTTTAACAATCTGAAACGCAAGTATCAAGCTCGAAGTAGCTTTGTGTTGTCTTGGGCGCTGTTGCTATTTTTCTGGCGGGATAAATGACTCTTGCGCCCGACGCAAGTTTAAAAGGGGTTGGTCTGAAGTAGCCTCATTATTCATAGGTGTGGTTTGGGCGTAACGTGAAATAAACCAATCAGAGCGTCATCCAACATACCCTTTAAGAGCAGGTGCACATGTAGCATGGTGGATTGTTATTATTATGGCGGATTTACCAGACGCGTGCAAGGAACGTTCACAGCCAAGGAGACCAACGTTCTTGTCAGGGCAGTGAAAGACGTTGTATGGGGATGTTTTTTTTTTCATGGTTTTTGATGGACAAACTAATTTGTCAGATGTCCTTATATACATATGTGTCTTGCCACTATAGGGCAAACAGGTCTGATCCGGTTGTTGTGCTGAATTTCGACTCCTGCCAAATTATTACCCCCCTAGCATTGGTAGGTTTAGGATGAGTAGTGGGGGAGGGGTTAGGATTAGGGGCGGGGTTAAGATTAGGCAATCAGGTACTGTCTTCAACGAAGGGGGTAATAATTTGGCAGGGGGTCGAAATTAGGCACAACACCGTCATTACTACAATTATCCTGAAAATTTTGGGTAAATGTGAAAGCTAGATTTTGACACCACAATGATTTCACTCATGTGTTCATTTTTCCTTGATATAACGTATGATTTGCAAAAATAAAAACTGCTGCATCTGTGTTGATGAGAGATCAAATTGTATGAGGGTTGTGCACCCACTACATTATGGCCAAGCCGGCGCGCGCTTAAAATAGCATTATGAACAATGCGCCACTGACTTAAGATTAGTTTTTTTTTTTTCAGGTTAGTGGCAGAATTGTTTTCTGGAGCTGCAAAATAGTCAGCCAGTTCTCCAACGCAAATGGCATCCTTTAGCGTCAATATGAGACGCAGATATATATGGGCCAGAAGGCGCCTCCTAGTGGTCTAACCCTAACCTCATACTATGCGTGTTATATTGATGCTAAGGGGTGTAATGTGCGTTGGATGTCTACGCTTTGGCAAAAGCATCATATATGACGCCTTGGGATGAGAATGCGTTGAAATAGCACTAGGAAATGTTTGCACGAAACACACCTCCTTTTTTTCGGCGACTCGCCCAGGGAGCGCAAAGTTCATTTCCTAGTTTACCAACATGCGTCTGAGGGAAAAGCCCGCTTTGCACGGGAGCAAATAGGAATGATACATGCGTCCGTGTACAATTCATTTGTGCCGGGTGCAAGATAAGGCCCCCAGTCCTATTTATACATACTGTACGTAGTACGTATATATCAGGCTACATTATTCACTACAGTAAAATTCTTCCATATGATACAGTGATTAATCTGCAGCTTGCGGTACATACCATTAAAATCTGCTCTTGTAAGATAACCCAGGCTAATGATTTGAAATCTATTCATATATGTCTGTTTCACCCTGTTCTTCACATCTCTGGAGAAGGTCATTCAGATAATAACTCAACTCATATGGGAGGACTGTTGCAGGAGTCACTAAAGCCGCTGGCGACAAATTTATGTAATGTAAAAGATGAAAAGGCCTCTGCTTTCTGTGATTATACTGAGAATGTCACCGAAATCTAAATTCAAATATTAGTATGCAGCATCTTTTTCTTGCGCATCAGATATTCTGAAACAAGAGCCTGTGCCAAAGGTTTTGGTTTGTGGTAAGCTTTTTGCATCCACATTTTTCCTTTGAATCAGAGGCTGGTCAGACTGCTAATGTGCATTTAACAGGCTGAAATCAATGACCAATCGATTCTGTTTCATAAAGAGGTAATTATAATGAGAATACACACATATACTTGCAAACACAGACATACACATACAAACTTAAGTATTTGGGAGAACAAGAAACCTCTCTGAACCATGAAACGGATCTTTACTTGGTTGGGTTAGCGAAGTCACTCTGACACCTTTGTGAGACGAAGCTTTCAGAAAGTCTTAATGTGTGATAGAACACCAGTCTCTTTCATTAGATGTATTTTCTGGAAGGGTGAATATGTAGACAGGATCTGATAAAGGTGACAAACACACACAAACTTTTTAATATGCACCTGCTATTGTTTACCAGAACTGGTGCGATTGATAAAAATTTCCTCTCATATGTCTTTCCAGGCTCAACATCTCACGTCAGCTTGTGCCTATTGCAAAATGCATGTAATAGGCCTATAAGGAAAAAGTTGAATTCAGGCAAAATACCAAAGAACAGGCCAACGCATGGCATTCTGGGATGTCTTCTTTGTCATTTTTTTGCATTCCATTTGAAACCATTTTCCAGTTTCTTTTGTCGTTTAGTTACAATGGCCATTGGCATGCCTTTGCGCGGAACATCCCCAAATTTATTAACAAAAGCAAAATAAGCCGTCTGTAAATTTATGCATGAGGTTAGGCCTGATCTCTGATATTAGCAATCTACCACTCATGATAAGCTATTTTAGGGTGAGGTGCAGAAATGTGAACTTCTCTTGGATGAAACTATTTGTCATTCTTGCTACAATGCAGTTGAAAAGAAAGAAAATGTATTTTAAAAACTTTCTAACTTTTCTTTCCATTCCAATGACTATAAAAGCATCAGCTAAATGAATACAAGGATTGTATAAAACTTCATTATATAAGGCACTTTTTTAAACAAAAAGATATTGCATATACAGATCACATATAATAGTTATAAGTCTCCAATGATTGGAGAAAAAAACCCTGAAATTGTGCATACATGCACACAAGATAAAGACTCTTTTTAATTTTGGAAATTAAACCATGTCTGGACTTCAGTGACGCATGAATGAGATCTATTTGCATTCAATATAGGATTTAAAGAATTAAATTCCGGGTATCTTTAAAATTGCTGTCTTCCTCTCGGTTTTGTATTTTCAATCCATTTGTAATATCAAATATTTGTTCTTTCTTTTTATTTTCGCAAGCCTTGGGGAGTGGAAGGGGCAACCAGGGAGACAGTATATTGATTTCTATATACGCTATCTTTCTTTAACTTCTTTCAAGCTTTTCAATTCTAAAGCTCTCTCTCTCTGTGTCACATTTCAGGAGCTGTTGGTGAAGAGCCGTCGAGGTGCTCTATGCCCTTGACTGAGCACCATCAGCAATAATTTCACCCCTTTTCTCTCACTCTAAGTATCTTTCACCTCCATTTCCTTTTCTCTTCTCTTTTTCCATCAAACAGAGCAACACCTTTTGCTTCTTCTGTGGGAATGGTGCTTTTTTTCTCCTTTGAGCTTTTTCATGATTTTACTCCTGCCTGTTTATATAACACCTGTTTTTTAACCGAACACACTGACACAAAGGCTTTCATTAGCACCTCTTCTTTCTATAATCATATCCGAGTTGGTCTATATACCATTCCCGACCTGCTGCATCAGTCTTCCTTTCCTTGTAGACTTCCACTCAACCAACACTTATGATAATTGCTGCTTGTTTGCAAAAGCAAATCTGTAATCTGTTTTTAGTTTTTCACAATTATACCACACTACCAAAGATAAATAACTATGTTTTTCTAGTCCAATTACCGACCACTTCAGTTTCTTCACTTCCTCCCAGTGACCCCACAGTTCAGTGATGAAGCGATGATGCGTTCATTCCCTTGTTCACTTGTCTACAAAGCTGTTTCAATGACACTTGAGTTGCTTGGATATTCAAGGATAATCAGCGAGTCACCATCACCCCGAGCACTACACTGGCCTCAACAGCTAGGTTTAACCGGAGGAGTGGCCTGGGTTAATGCTAACGCCGCACAGATTGAAGGATCAGTGACCTTCAGGGATGCAAGAAACCTCTGAATGCATTCTGTCGTCCTGATTGACCCATTAAATCATCTAAAAGTGTTCACTGGAACAAACACACAGAGGCATGTGGGGGAATGATGATGATCCGGGCAGAGCTGGCCTTTGAATGCAAGTCTTGGGGCTGATTGCTTTCAGAAACACTACCTTGCAGCATATTGTGGGCAGCCTATTCTGCTTTATCAAACTTTGATCAAAGATACTCTTGAGATACGGCAAAAGAAGTGAGCTGAGGGAGACTATAGATCTCTATTTATAACAATTGTGGAATTTGAATGTAAGGAAGCATAAGCCATATGTGCTTGTTTCGGTAACACTTTAGAATACGGTTCCTTCGTTAATGAATAACTACACAAGAACTAATGAGTAACACAATATTAACAATCTAGTAACTATTATTAACTAACAAGAAACTCTGATTAACGAACTAGTAAGTAATAGCGCACAGACGAAAGTGGTAGTTCACTATTAAGTAATCAATAACTACTATTTTTTTAATACTTCCCAGAGAACTACTGAAAAAGTTTATTAACAATCTAGTAACTACTATTAACTAAAATAAATTCTTATTAACGAATTAGTAAGTAATAGCTCACAGATGAAAGTGTTACTAGATACTTCTGTGGGAATTACTAATTATTTGGATTCGTATTATAAAGTGAAGATCATTGGAACTAACTAGTAATTACTCAAGTGTTACTAAAGACATTTTCTAAAAGTATACTAAAGTTCACCAAAAATCTCAAACGGTTGCACAAATCATGACTAGATCATGTAGTAACACTTGAGTAATTACTAGTTAGTTCCAATGATCTTCACTTTATAATACGGATCCAAATAATTAGTAAGTAATAGCTCACAGATGAAAGTGTTACTAGATACTTCTGTGGGAGTTACTAATTATTTGGATCCGTATTATAAAGTGAAGATCATTGGAACTAACTAGTAATTACTCAAGTGTTACTACATGATCTAGTCATGATTTGTGCAACCGTTTGAGATTTTTGGTGAACTTTAGTATACTTTTAGAAAATGTCTTTAGTAACACTTGAGTAATTACTAGTTAGTTCCAATGATCTTCACTTTATAATACGAATCCAAATAATTAGTAACTCCCACAGAAGTATCTAGTAACACTTTCATCTGTGAGCTATTACTTACTAATTCGTTATTAAGAATTTATTTTAGTTAATAGTAGTTACTAGATTGTTAATAAACTTTTCAGTAGTTCTCTGGGAAGTATTGAAAAAATAGTAGTTATTGATTACTTAATAGTGAACTACCACTTTCGTCTGTGCGATATTACTTAGTAGTTTGTTAATCAGAGTTTCTTGTTAGTTAATAATAGTTACTAGATTGTTAATATTGTGTTACTCATTAGTTCTTGTGTAGTTATTCATTAACGAAGGAACCGTATTCTAAAGTGTTACCCTTGTTTCTTGTGTGTGTGTGTGTGTATGTATGTATGTACATACTTAACTATATTTTGGGGACACATTTGTTCCCAGAAGTGACCAAAGCCTGACAAAATCTAAAAAAAAACCCTGCTTCACGAACGTCCTCATTTGTAAATCAGGTATAAATATACAGCCCATTCTCACTCCCAAGACGTCACCTAACTGACGCCTTGGGAAGCATTTGGACATGCTTCAATATCTGACGCTTTAGGCGCCCTTTAGCGTCAGTTAGATGACGCCCTAGGATCGTGTGTACCCTACCCCCACCCCACACCTAAACCTAACCGCGTCCTCTAACAGACGCTTTCCTTTAGCGTCAGTTAGATGACGCCGTAGGATCGCGTCATGTAAGTGACGCTAAAGGGCGCCTAAAACGTCAAATATTGAAGCATGGTCAAAGGGGACGCCTTGGGGTGAGAATGCGTTGAAATATAGAGTAATTAAAGTTTTTTTATAAATGTAAAAATGCAGAAAGTTTTCTGTGATGAGTTTGTATAAGGGGATAAAATATACAGTTTGTACAGTATAAAAACCATTATAATGTCCCCATTTAGATAGCTCTGTGTGTGCGTTGTACAGATAGATAGATAGATAGATAGATAGATAGATAGATAGATAGATAGATAGATAGATAGATAGATAGATAGATAGATAGATAGATAGATAGATAGATAGATAGATAGATAGATAGATAGATAGATAGATAGATAGCAGAATGGTGCGATGAACATGAAAGTGAAGGTAAACATCTCCCATGGCCTGCACAGTCACCACTTTGGGGTATTTTGGAGGACAAAATGGTTTCCTCCACAATGGGGCTTGTTTTCACCTGGCCACTTCATGTGTTTTCTCAGATAGGATAGCTGTCTGATTTATCAAAACGATTCCATTTTATGTGTTTTTGCAAAACGGATATAAATTCGATCTTCAATTCCCGTACTATATGCAGATTTAATGGAGGATTTTATTGATCATCGGCTAATTTCAAAATCACAGACAGCAATAAGAGAGAGCGACAACAGCCTTGGTAAGATTATTTAGTTTCTTTACTTGAAGATGATCGCCTTACTTTCACTTTGATTTGCGATAGTTTGCACGTTGGTTTGATGATGCTCATCCGCGGTAATGCGTGTTGCAGTAGCATCGTCGTATCTGACTATAACATGACATATAGCCTATAACATGCTCGCACACGTTTATTTTTTAAGTATTTTTGGGAGGAGTAAAATTTGCATATGTGGTTTAAACAACCAGATGCATTTACACTTGTCCAGTTTCATCTGGAATGCGGCCCAGACCACCTCCTGAAGTGGTTTGAGCGATCGGATTCAAATCCGTCTCGAATGCGTTTTGGAGGACATTTACACCTGGTCTTTTCACGATCGGATATCTACGATCACAGAAAATGTAAGTGACCAGGTGTAAACAGCCCCATAGTGACCTGGCCACTGTTCTGGAAGAGGAATGGCTAAAAAAAGACTTGTATCTGTTATTTCCAAGACTGATGCTATATTGGCCGCAAAAGGAGACCCTACACCATACTACAGTACATTCTCTAGCCCAGCCATTAGCATGTGCTGTAGGTGAGGTTGTCTTCACTTAGCATCATTCATGCTGTCCTTGTGGACAATCCCCTATGATTTTCCTACAACAAAGCGAGTTACTAAAGCCTCTGATATGGCAAGCAAAAGAACAGAGCATGAATCCTCATTAGCAAAAAGCCCTTGTCGTAGGGCATTCAATGCGCCCCCTGCATACTCCCTTGGCATGACAAAATGGCAATAGGACAAGGGGACCTTGCATTTCATTAAGGATACAACCTTTAGTCGTGCCTCAAAGTGGTGTAGTTATGGCATCTGAAAGCAATACCATAATACTACTTTGAAATATACACATACAGTATATAGGTGTTAGTTTGATTTTACAATAGTGGGTATGTTGGGAAATAAATTAGTCCACTTGAAAAACGAAGAGACACTTCAATAGTACATCATGTAGTCTTTAAATAGTCTCTTCCCTTTTTCAGGATGTCCTAACTTGTATCTCAGAAATGCTCTATTATAAACGATGGCACTTAAATGGTGCCTGTCAATATCATCTGAATGGGGTGATTAATGAGGGAAGAAAAATGAAATGAATCCTTTTGTAAAGAAGAGTAGAAAAAACAACAATGTCTGGAGTGGAATCCATCAATCAACGTGAAACAGACAGATGGTGCAGAAGATGACAAGTTTCATCTCCCTCTGACTTTCTCTCTTTCTGTGATTTATGGCAGGTATTAATTGTTGTCATAATGGTTCAAGGCTTTGTGTGAAGATGAGAGAGAGAACAAAAGGTATATAGCAGGTATATAGCACAGAAAAATGTTGAGGAGTGCATGGGTCGCCGACCCTCCATAAGCGGACCCTCATAGCGGCTCTTGTTCTGTTTAGTTAAAACATATTTAATAAATAAATAAAAAACAATAAGAAAAGATAAAAATAAGGAAGAAAAACTATTTTAAATTATTGCTCTGACATAACACTTCACACATGCTCAAGACAAGTGAGAGGTCTGATACAGAAACAGACATTTATTCTCAGACTCAGCATCTTTATCGTAAAAATTTGGAGGACGCGCACAGTCGGTTGATTACCTCACCAACTCTCATGAGTCATCCGACAAATCCTGTGTTTTTTGACATTCAGGCCACCGAAAACCATAATTATGTCGCAAGTTTGTGAGTGTGTACTTATGAGAGACTGCTAATTAGCATTTGTTTGTAAACTTTACTTGCTAAAAAAAATCCAACGGCTTTCATTGCCCACACACATACAAGCAAGCCAACAAATAAATGGATAAGAAACTGCTTTAGTGCTGAAGGTCCTGCATCTCTTTGAGTTCTTTCACTAAACAGCCACTTGAAAAGACATAATAGTTGACACAGTTAGTGTGTTCTACCTCATTTCTAGCACCAAGGCTGCTTTTGACTGACCATTTAGCTCTAAAGAAAACTTCTCAAACTGTTCCTCTAGCTCGGTGAACAAAAAGTGGAAAAAGCTGCTAATTCTTTAACTGAATTTACAGGCGAGCCAAATGTCACTAAATCCAACACTTCCTCGCAATCGCGGCCCTTCAATGTTAAGACTGAAGCTTAATCTGCCTCTCGGTTACACAGTCACACATCCACCCGTGTGTCAAGGTACTGTATGGATTTTGGATTTGTGGAATTTAAGCACTGAGAGAGTGCTTTTTGCTCTCTAAGCAAACAAGACAACAAGCAGGAGTGGCAAGTGCTCATTTTGAAAAGCTTTCTAATGTCGTGTCCTAACAGGGTCCCTTTGCAGGGCTTGTGTCATTCAGCCGTCCTCTTCACCTCTTTGAACCTCCCTCTGGGCTTTTTCTCTGAGTGTTTGCTCTCAGGAAGTTCCTTCTTCATGCATTCAACCTGAGGTGAGCGTTGTTCTCACTTTATAGTTTCCATGATGTCTGTCAAGGGGATAATGAATGTGCTGCTGCCATTATTAAAAGAGAGAATGAAGAACATTAAGATAGCTTTGTGCAACAGTCTTTTCTTTGTTCCTGTTCATCATTATTCAACATGAGGCATTCGCATAAATTCGCTTGTGAATCTGTGCAAAATCCTCACGCACTCATTCGCTCACTCACTCAGACTACACGCTAATTTCTTCAGTCAGGCTTTCATCCATCCATTCACTCACTCATTCATCACTCCCACATTCACATGTTTACTCATTTACTGGCTCCCTCACTCATTTCCATATTAATTAATTCATGCATTCTCTTGCTCATTCACTGACTCACTGATAAACGGCTAATTAATTTAGCTATTAGTTGTTTTCTCACTTGCTCCTTAAGTTACATGCTCTCCCACTCATTTATTCACTCACTGACTGACTTACCCTTTTCACTCATTTAAAGGTCCCAATACATGGGGTTATTTATTATTTTATAATGTTTCCTGGGTTGCTTTTATAATGGTAGTATGGTTAGATCAAAAATAGTCATAATTTGGAAATAAAAGGCATTTTTCCTAGACTGATTTTAGCCTCTGATTTGAACGCTCTGTTTTAAGGGGCGTGTCTGCTGTGGGATTCAGTCACTGGCCTCTGCTGTGATTGGCTGCCATGCTTGCATATGAAATAGCTACATATTACATGTGAAACTCTCTCAAATACTTTTACTACAGCTATACATTGATTTCACGCAGCTTCCATTTTAAAATTGAAGAGCGGGAAGAGCCTCGGAAGTACAGATAAATGTCATAAAACCACAGAAAGTGAAAATTTCATGTCAGGGGACCTTTAATCATTAAATGACTGAATAACTTAATCACTCAGTCAATCATACATTAATTCACTCATGCATTCTCATATTCATTCATTTCAGACATTTTTTTCACTTGTCACTCCATTAACATTCACTGAATTCATTATCCAATAATGGATTAAATACTGAATTCATTAATTTATTGTCATAATATTTTAGAATTATGAATGTATCAAATATTAATTCATTTATTATTTAATTAATGAATAAACTTGATAGTCCACTTTAGACATTCTATTAATGCAACTGCATGTCAACTAGTTATTACTTTGTAGACTGTTTACTTACTGTAAAGGGTTAGTTCATCAAAAAATGAAAATTATCCCATAATTTACTCACCCTCAAGCCATCCTAGGTGTATATAACTTTATGACTGTCAGCCAATTATAATCAGAGATATTATCTGAAAATATCCTGGCTATCCCAGCTTTGTAATGGGATCCGATGCATCCATCCATAGTAATTCATACGGCTCTAAAGGGTAAATAAAAGCCTTCTGAAATGAAGAGGTATCAAAAAATATCCCTATTTATAACTTTATACAACTATAATCACTGGTTTCCAGAAACGGCCGTATGGGAGTCAAGTTCCAACTCCAAATGATACTCCAAATGAAATTGCTTTTTTTCTGTATAGCCACTCCGAAGTCCGGAGAAGTCTTTTGCATTTTACAACGGGTGAATTAGTTGTCACTGGTGATTATCTGAACCTTTCTGGATCCGCCATCAAATTAATAAGTTTAACTATATCAAGTGCTGTAAGAAAAGGGTCTAAATCTCCACCAGCATCCTCACACGCAATATACTAGCCAAGACTCTTTCTTTATGTGTACAGATTTGGCGTAATGACACAAAGACATGCTCGAATCTCCCACAGAAATCCACCAGTACTACTGGAATTAAAAACATTATTATGTTGGTACACTGGCTGGTTATGTACTTTCTCAAATATGTATTTTGGATCATTTTTAACCCCCAAAAAAGCTACGGACTGCAGCTTTAATAATTCATAAATGTATGGCAATCATGTTAATAACTGATTATTAATTTAAGAAAATTAATAAATAAATAATTAACTAATTCTCACATGGATTTTCTTAACTATTTATTTCCCTCATTCTTGTGTTCATCCAGATAATTAATAAGTCATAAGAACTGTCCCCACATCGATTCATCCTATAAAATAATTGGTAACACTTTACAGTAAGGGTACATGAATTATCATGAATTCATGTATAAATGAATGCATGAACTATGCATTCATTCATGCATTAATATCTCATGAATCATCAGGAACTAACACAAGTTCAATATTTTTCATTCATGACTTCATGAATGAACAACACCTTAATTAATACATTAACTAAGATGAGCACATCATCATGAATTATGATTTATTACGCATGATCATGATGTTTTCTTTGTTCTTAGTCTAGGTCAGTGACCTAGTCACCACTTTAGTTGAGGGGCCACACACATGATGAAGTCATTAATAGATTAATGCTTAGTTAATGATAGACAGACAACAAAATAGAGCAATCGCAGCTCATAGCACACATATTCTGCTAATCAAATACTGTACAGAAGTCATCATTAACTAAGCATTATCTATCAATGACTTCATCATGTGTGTGGCCCCTCAACTAAAGTGGTGACTAGGTCCTTTGAAACACTGATGAACAATGTGCTATTAATGGTGGCATAACTGTGGACAAAGAAAACATCATGATCATGCGTAATAAATCATAATTCATGATGATGTGCTCATCTTAGTTAATGTTTTAATTAAGGTGTAGTTCATTCATGAAGTCATGAATGAAAAACGTTGAACCTGTGTAAGTTCCTGATGATTCATGAGATATTAATTCATGAATGAATGCATAATTCATGCATTAATTTATACATGAATTCATGATAATTCATGTACCCTTACCGTAAAGTGTTACCAAATAATTCTGTGATCAAATTTCTGTTAGCGATTTGAATTTAGGCAGTAAGTAGATTAACATGTCTTCCACCCAGTGTTTTACCGTGTTCACCTGAGAGCTCCTTCAACGTGCAGAACTGCAGAGTGAACTGTCAGGAGTTTATCCACAGTCAGCTGTCAATCAAAGTCTGCTCTCCGACTTGAGTGCCGCCCGCTGTGGGATAGAGACACACTTGATCAGACGCAGCTCTTTTCCCCTCTCCTTTACTCTTGTTCTAATTCTACACACCCAAACAATGAAGGATCCCTGCCCTACGCTGAATATTCATCCGATATTTTAATTAGATGCAGAGCGACTTGCGAGTATTAAGGAGACATAATGAAAGACAAGCAATTAAGGGAAAATGGGAAAGTTAGTGCCACCTTTGCCCCCTCATTAAAAGCCTAGGAGCCAATTGCTTTGTCAGCCTATTTCTGATCCACTTCTTTTTGAAATGAGAACCAATAAAGGCCAGAAATGATTTGTTAAAATTAAAAGGAGTTCCCTCTTTGTAAGGCTATAATCATTTATCTTTCAGGTCGATTTAACAAGCCTTTGGGGGACAACAGAATTCGAATATCTATGTAAATTAGAATGGTTATGTGAAGTCAAAAAAAAAAAAAAAGCTTAGCTGTTATGTTATAAGGCAATTAAAGTGTGGCTTTAAGTTTTTGTCTGCAGAGAGAACAAGCCCTGCTTTTAGGAATGTAAGATGGAGTAGGCATCCAACGCACATGGCACCCTTTAGCGTCAATATGAGACTCAGATATATATGGGGCAGAAGGCGCCTCCTAGTGGTCTAACCCTAACCCTACCCCAGACCTAAACCTACCCATAACCGAAGCGTGTTATATTGAGAATGCATTGAAATATAACAGTGTTCTGTTTTCAAGCCTGTCTATAGAAGATAGTTTAGAAGGAAATGCCTTAGTCTCACTCTCTCTCTTCTCCACTGTTTTTTTTTTCATCATTCCTCCACATCATATGCACAGGAAAAACAACTCTTAATATTTTTTCTATCACATGGTCAACTGTCGGAAAAATGAAATTGCTTTTGAATATCAGGCATGTATCAAGCACAAATTGACCCTCTACTACCTGACATGTCTAGGTATTCAATTATAAGAAACCACTGAAAAAGTAATCCTGAGAAATATGGGTCTCTAGGGCTTTTCACATAACCCTGGGTTAATGAGAAAAAAGCTCGTTTTTACCCTAGGTTTTACCTCAGTGCCACAATTATTTAGTATGAGTGAGACTATGTGGTGCTAAAATGCTACCCTGAGTATGTAACAAGAGACAACCAATCATAAACCTCTCAGTGCTTACCTCATCAAATTTGATATATTTTTACAGTCTAAAAATGCATTGAAGTAATTGGACAGGCTGATTATTAAAACAGGCATGCCAAGTCAAGTCACCTTTATTTATTTAGTGCTTTTAACAATAGGCCTATAGATAGTTTTTTGTATGTATTTGTCCAATCAATTTGTCCAAAACCCTTTAAGGGTTGTCCCTATTCTCTTCATGAGTATAGGGTGTGTTTTGGGAATTACGTGCAATAAACCAATTAGAGCCTCATCTCCAATTCCCTTTAAAAGCCAGTTGCTATTTAACATTAAAAGGAGAACAGTTTCTGTCATTTTAGTTTGTCTGCGTGAGGAAATTGCAGCTGCTAACATACGCAAGCTCTTGAAACCCCGCCCTCTGCAGCAGCTCATTTACATTTAAAGGGCCAGGCACAAAACGGTGCGCTTTGCAAACCCTCAAAAAGTGACAACTTTAACATCCTATATAAAAATATCTGGGGGGTATTTTGTGCTAAAACTTCACACACACACTTTGGGGACATCAGAGACTAATGCTGCGTTCATGTGCTATATGGTAATTATGGTAAATACCAAAAGCCGACGTGGAAAATGCACATGAACACCCCCTCATGTGGTATTTGCACTGGGCAACTCGTAGAATATTTTGATGGACGAGTTGCCGAGATTGAGATAACCTTCGACCATTTCAAAATGGCGGAGAGCACCGCGAGAGTCGTGAATGGTAAAAAAATTATATACTATTCATGCTAGAAAATATACAGCATATTATTTACCTTTTGAGTTTTGATAAATCATTTTCTTGCTGTAGAAGATGACTTAAGCAATCTAAAAGAGTTTTAGCTAAATAACAGGTCTGGATCTGCATCTTTTTACCACATTACGACAACAAAAGAACTTGAACGCAACACACTGGTAAATACCAGTTCACAAGTGGAAAATATCCTATTTTCCATAGCACGTGAACGCAAGTTTATTTTACATCTTGTGAAAATGGCATTTTACCACCTCTTTAATATTTGGCATGTTTGTGTGCTGCTGCGCATCCCTGTGTGTGTAATAAGAGTGTGTGCGCAGTGTGCACCCGCCTATAGGCGCATATTAGTAATGAGTCCTTTAAATAACAAACAAACAAAAAAACACTGCACCATTGACTTTAGACCAGGTTTTTGTTGGTCAATTTCGCAGTCTATTTCAGTTGCCTCAAAATAGCAACCCAGCAACAACACACCTCGTTTTTAGACCAGCACTGCATGCCCATGGGCGAACAGATGGGCACACATGCATTTGCTATTTCAGCTCAGGCTGAAATTAGCAAAAAAAAAAAACACTTTCCTTGTGCCGGGTGTATGATAGCGCCCAACATTTTAACCAGCATTTATAGTTGTAACATCTGATTAGATGTTGTATGTCACTTCCTGGTTCTGCCACATCAGCTCCTGTCATGTCATTTCCAGTTCAGCTTAAGTCATGTGTTCACACTCCACATTGCTAAGTATTGCCTTTCTTCTTCCTTACTAAGCATTCTCCCATTGTTGAAGATTACTGTTATGACTATTGTTATCATTCTTGCGACTAATGTTTTTGAATTACTAGTATGGATTTGTTTGCCAATGGACGGTTTTGCCTGTATTTCAAAGTGACTGACATTGCTTTTAATATGCACATTTGGGGTTTCATATCAATTTCATATCTGACAAACACATCTATGAAAGCAGACCTTGTTATAGCAGCCAAACAGAAAATTTGCAGCTACTGTTACAATGTCATCATGGGTTTGATTCCTAGGAAATTTAACAACTGATCCAATTTATATCAATGTCAGACAATTTAGATAAAAAACATCTGCCAAATATAAATTGGAAGATGGGGGAATGTTTGGAACATCTGTTTGCAAACGGCCATTACTTTTGCAATGCCATTTGGAGCACAGAAATCACTTAGAGCAGCTTTAACGTCACAATTCACAGATTACAATAAATAATCAGATTGCCCATAAATCCTTAAAATGCCATTTGACATCAAATATAATCTAACCTGAAACCCGAACACATCAGAAGCTCTGGGGATATGCTATAAATGTTATCTCAGAGCTGGCTGGGTTACAGATGTTTTTATGGAGTGTGTGTGGAATACAGTGAGTTGATTAAAATCCCAGCTCTGATGTAACAGGCCGAGGAAACATGCCCTGCTAACACACATCCTTACACAATATCCCACAGTTCTGCAGGAGAGAGGCTGTTGACATGGATGTGTGTGAGAAAAAGTAAAAAAAAAAATCTTCAAATAATGCAACTTGTACAGTGTATGAGAAAGACTCTTTTTTCAAAGCATAATGCTAATGCTAATAGTCTCAATGGGGATATCCACAAATATAGAATTATTACATTTGTATCTAAAAATAGTGTTCTCTTTCTCTAGCTAGTTCACTTGTAATTGAAATTTCATTGCATTATTCATAATATGTTTTTTCTGTACCCAATATATAGCATACCTCACATGATGAGTGGGTCTTTAACTTTTCTTAATTTTATACAAAAACTTTTGTGTATTCTAATTTTTCTTTTAACCAGCCAATGATGGTTCTGAAAGAAAATGCGCTACGTTTGTTAGTAACAAACACAAGTTTCACGCACATGACTGACAGATAAACCGCACACTCTTATTTCAGTGTTTTTGTAATTGTTGTAGTTATTTATATACAAGGATGTGCAAGCAATAAATGTACATCCTTGAATGAGTGTTTTTACTTTTAAACATTACCTATCTGTAATGTCATTTTTTGTGTATTGAAAAATTAAACAAAACTAAAATAGCCAATCAAATGTATTTTACCCTTCCCACACCCATGCACGCACAAACACACATTTGACTTCTTAATATATCGTGATTGTACACAGATAGATTATTGATTATTAATCTAAAATACATGTAAAAATAAAATTAAAATTAAAATCAAGTAAATCTCATGGTACACCACCGTACGGCTGAAGGCGTCACTGCTCAGAAGGAAACTAAAACCTGAAATCTTATGTATTATGTAAATCAGCCAACAGTCCCCACTTGGAAAATGTCTTAATAAACACACTAAATAACAACTTAATTAACATCTAAAAGTGCAAAAAGCTTTGTGTGAGGATTAGGTTTAGAGTAAGAGGATAGAAAATTTCATAAACTTGGGGCACTGGACATCTAAATAATAAAATAGTTGGGCAGGATTTCCCTGAACAAAAACGAATCAATGAACGAAATTACTCAAAAAAAAAAATGTGTTCAAATTGATGAACGAGTTCGAACAGGAGAGTCACGAACGCGCATCAAAGAACAGAGCAAGGCGAGCATTTGTGCATATAAAACTTAAACTTTTTTATTTATTTTTTAAATGACAGATTGTTTCGCTAGATAAGACCCTTATTCATCGTCTGGTGTCGTTTAAAGCCCTTTGAAGCTGCACTATAACTCATTTGGACCTTGAACCGTTTGGTGCCCAATAAAGTCAATTATATGGAGAAAAATCCTAGAATGTTTTCATCATAAACCTTAATTTCTTTTCGACTGAAGAAAGAAAGACTGATCTTGGATGACATGGGGGTGATTTAATTATCAGGAAAAGTTTTTTTAAAAAAAAGTGAACTAATCATTTAATGCCAAATTAAAATGTCCTTGAACAAACTACATTTGGCCAGCCTAAGGGTGGGGGGGCGGCCTAAGACATTGTGCCCAGGGCCCTCAGAATTCTTAATCCGGCCCTGAGTAGTGTATGTGGTCAGAGGGCTCCTCAAATCTGTCTTACAGCAGACGTTTAGTGATTGATTAGGCCTTCTCATTATCCAGCTCTGTGCTTCATCTCTCAGACATTGGCCAGTATCCAGTATTCACTGAACCAATTTAAGCGAAATCGCTCCAGGGAGGATCTGGAGAATATCCTTAAACACCTGTGATTTACTGTGGCGATATGACACATGGGCGATAAGGTATTCATATGGCAGAAATAGAGCTAAATGATGAAATACAGAGTAACAGGACTGGCATAAGGAAGAGAGAGGGAGTAAAGATGTAACAGCCGTAGACAAGATCATAGACAAACAAGGAAATGCTTGTAATCAGTAGGGCTGCCAACCATCCTCCTTAATAATGAATCTTTTCGGACTGAAGGGAACGCACTTGCGTTTCATTAAATCAATATAGGATGCATTTTGTCCCTTATTTAAGCGTCTTACACCCAAACAGCTAAAAACGCCTCAGGTGAGCTGTTTGAATTGGCTTCCCTCATGGGCATAGCTTCCGGCGTTCACTGTGCTTGTGTCGCACTTAGTGTTTGTTTAAATCCGGTCAGTTGTCACAGACGTTTAATTGAATCTAAAATGGCATATGCGCTATAAATATATGTTGAGTGTGAGAACATCTCTTATTCTCCTCTTCTAAAGTTGACATCTCCAGTAATGAGCGAAAAAAAGGAAGAATCATCTTACAGGTATGTACAGAAAATAATGTGTGTGAGCCTGAAAGGTCTAGGTTGGTTGCAGGGTGTTTGAAGTAACTAATTAACTACAGAGACAGATATGACCTTTCCCTCAGACTACGTCGATTTCCCCTATAGTGGCCAGGATACACACACAAACAAAACACACAATTAAGATTGATAGAAAATGGTAGAATTGACAAATAGAGATAGAATCTTCTGAATGTGTATCCGCAAATACACAATCAGAACAACACACACTTGCTCACATCTTTGATCCGGAGCCGTTTCCTTTATATGATTGTTTCTCCCGAAATCCACTTATGTGCATCAAAAACAGGCATAGTTTAATTTTAGATTTGTCAGTGAGAGGTGGTGCGCTGAAATGTGAAACCCTATTATAGTCGACGAATCCGTCTACTCCAGGATCGCCTGAAGCTTTCACAAGACAAATCCTGTTACTATTTGTTGCGCTGCTTGCAAATAGCCATTTCACCCAGCCATTTTATCTTGCCCATCCGTCTAAAATAAAATTATGAATGTCTATTGTACAAACTATCTAAAAGTGGAAGGAACGTACATTTTTACATGACACAGTGTCTACCTTCTGCTCATCTGATTTTCTACTTAAATGGAAATGAAAAATAATTTGATTTTAGTTTTGTTTAAACAAGAATTAAAAAGGTCATTTTTTATTTCTATAGCACCTTAAAGCAACATGAAAGCTGACCAAGACTTTACAATACAAATAAATCAATCACGCAACTATAATGGTTAAAAATAAATAGAATAAAAATCTTTATACAAAAGAAAGACTAACATAAAAACCCACAATAGCCAAAGGAATGAATCAAAAAACAAGTCCCCGAAAAAAGCTAAAGGCAGAGGTACATTTTCAAGGACGATTTGAAAGCTGGTAGTGAAGCAGGCTGGAAGCAGACTGTCTAACAGGTTGAGGTAGCGAGATCCACAGCTTTGGGGATAGTTGTCATGAAACAGGAGGTGAGACACGGATATTAACTGAACAGGTTTTTACAGGTTTCAATCTTTTGGATCATCAAACGGGATAGTGAAGAGACATAAGTCACAATTAACTGACAAGCCTTTCTCTTTGCAGGATGAAAGATGAGCACACAGATGAGATATAATCTGATACTGTAGGTACTGTAAGTAGTTTTAGGAGGATAAAGAAACACAGGTGAGTAGTCGGTTCACTCTCAGAGACCAGATAATCAGTTGCTGTGTCCGAAATCTCCACTCAAAGCACTACTCCCTACCCCCTATGTTGGGTTAGAGAGCCAAGCACTATATAGTGAGCTCACCAGCATAATAGAAACACCACTTTCGGACACTACTCGATCGTCTCTTGGCGCCGTTTATTACATCATCTGTCAGCTGGTGCCGAGCGAGCTCCGGGCTAAATAGATTATTTAAAATAATTACATTATATTATATTGAGCTTATTTTTCCAAAATTTAAAAACTAAAAGTGATTTCTGGCCGTTTTTGTTATAATGTGCTACTCCACACATGATTATAACTTATTTTTACGATCAGCGCAATGCATGATGTTATGTAGGGCTTGGGTTAGTGACCACACTACTTTTCAAAATGCATTCTGGGATACATTGAGTGGACTGTATAGGGTATAATAATCATCACTATACATTCGGACAGCACTACAAAATGGCGAGCTTACTAGACCATTTTGCAAGATGTAAACAACACTGCATGGTCCAGAAACACTTGCTGTTTCAGTTTGTAACTGATTTCACATGTAAAGAAAACATCTTAAAGATGTTTGTTTAACTTTTTGATTCAGTTTTATATGTTCTGTTGGTTGTATTTTATCCCAGCTGTTATGTAGTGTTAAAAAACTTAAACAGGAAGTGCTTCTGGACCATGCAGTGTTGTTTACATCTTGCAAAATGGTCTATATAGTCCACTATATAGACCCCTTTTGCGCCGACGTCACAGTTACGTCACGGCGCTAGCTGGAGGCAAAACAAAGTGAAAACTGCAGGCGGCCAATGCAAAACAGCACAGATTCGGCTACATAATAAGGAGCTTTAATAATTGTTATTATTAAATGTCATCTTGTTGTGTTGTTTGGTGCAAGAATTGATGAAAAATGAATATGCTGTATCTGGAACTTTTATTTCTAGAAAATATTCACATCATTAAAAACGCACTGTAATGTCACTCTTTACATTGTCGTGGTCTCGGCGCTGGCTCGGCAGAACTGCGGATCGTACACACAAGTCTTGTACAGGACCATGTAGGCATCTAATGATTTAAATGCCCTCAGTTTCTCTTTACGATCAGTTTCTCTGTAAGGTAGGTGTAGAAGTCAGACCACTCAACCGAGGTAACGTACGTTAATCCTGTCAGATCATCCATGCATTGAGTGAGCGTGTAGGCGGCTACGGGTTGGCCAATCTGGTTCCGTCGGTTAAAAATAACTTTTGAAAATAACAATCGCGGTCCTGGACACTGAGTGACCTTACTCATTAAGATAATATCGGATTTTCTCCAGTCATTGTTAAAAAACAAGCTAACAATCCTTGCTAACTAGCATTAGTGAACCGGCCAAAATGGATCTTTCTGCCTCCACCTAAGCTCCGCCCACAAAAAAACTTCACCATGTTTACCAACTGTAAAAGGGTCTATAGGCTAGTGAGTAATGGGTGATTTCGGACACAGCATGTGAGTGTGAGCGTTGTGCTTATGTTTGATGAGGGAGCGACAGGTGTGGCAGGTTAGTATGCAGTGATTGTGAACAATTGGGTGGAGCTGAAGGACCTGGTGCTGATGGTATGCTGGCTGAATCTGTGACACTACTACAGAAAAAGCTTTGTTAACTTTTAGGGGCTGTTTAACACCGTTTTCAACTAAAAACGTTTTCCAGTTAAAAAGTTTCCAGTTAAAAACGTTTTTCAGTTAAAAAACGTTTTTAACTTCCTTTTCCAGGTCAGAATGTCTACATTTGGTAGTTTCAGCAGTGTATATAGTGTAAATGCAAAAATCGCATACGGGTCACTTTTAAAAGATGATGTAAGCAGGTCATCAGAAAAATCGGATATAGTCAGAAAATCGGATTTGGGCGTCAAGACCTGCAGTGTAAATGCAGCCTAAGTGATCTCCAGGGGGAGTAGGGACAAATAAGATCTGTAATATAAGCTAGAGCCAGGCTAAGCAAGGCTTTAAATTCAAAAGTTAAAACCTAATAATAAATTCAAAATTTTCCATATCTAAATAGCCAACGTAAATGTAGCCTACAAAGATTGGGGGATGAGCGCCCTCTTCTATTCACCTCTCAAGAAACGAACTTTACAAACGTGAAAGGCAAAACTATTTTACAGAGACTTTTTGTATTCTTGGTTCATGAGTAAAAAATTGTTTATACACTAATATTTGTTTCTCATTTAACAATTCCTTTTTTTAGAAGTAGAAAAACAAATGACCAGAAATTACCCAGTCCATATAGTAAGAATGTAATGTAATATAATATATGCTGCCTTCAAGTGCACCTGGGAAACTTGCACCTCCGATTTGGGCATTAAAATAACTTGCAACATCATTCATTATTTGCACTCATTGATCTCTATATTGATAACATGTATATTATATGATATTATATATATTATAGATCAGTGTTTCCACAATGTTTCAAATCAACATTTCCAACATCACAACTTGGCACAATGTGTTTTTTTGTTCCACTTGAATGTCACATTATATATCCAATGACAATATAAATTAATCCGACAGAATTAATGTAACCAATTGCATATTTTTTTTTAATGGAAATCACCTGAGACATCATGAGATTTCAAATGATTTCAATAAAAAATGCACTTAACCCTCTACAGCATAGCGTTGCCCTCAGGCAACAGAAAGTTTTCTTAAGCCCTATGTTCAGTAATTTTTTCTTTAAATGATTGCAACCAATTAGAAAGTTTGAAAAAGTATCAAAGAACAGTCCAATAAGGTTTCGGAGTCAACATCAAGCACCATTTGAAGGTGGGAAGTCCTTTTCTGGCACATGGTCACAGGAGCACATGTTGTGAGTTGAAAGCAAGATTATGTGCTTTAGTGATCTTCTTTAAAATGACATTAACTGTATATAAAAAATATGTGTGTCTGTATGAAGGTGTAGAAAAGCCTTCTGGCAGGTTTTATTATGTTTTTTTATTTTGCATGTTCACAAATTCAGTTTTTCTTTTTGTTGCCTCAAGGCAACGTTGTGCGATAAGGGGTACTTTTCACGGAGGTTTTTAACAATACTTTACAATGGCAAATAATGTGTTACACGAAGGAAAGATGCAGGGTTCCTGGGTACAAAGGAACACCCAAAGTCACCAAAGTGACACTGTTCCCACAAAGTTGGGAGCATGACATTGTCCAAAATGTCTTGGTATGCTGAAGCATTAGGAGTTGCTTTCACTGGACCTAAGGGGCCAAACTCAACCCCTGAAAAACAACCCCTCACCATAATCCCCCCTCCACAAAATTTTACACTTGTCACAATGCAGTCAGGCAAGAACCGTTCTCCTGGCAACCGCTAAACCCAGACTCATCCATAAGATCGGCAGACAGAGACGCGTGATTCATCACTCAGAGAACACGTCTCCACTGCTCTAAAGTCCAGTGGCGGCGTGCTTTATACCACTGCACCCAACGGTTTGCATTGCACTTGTTGATGCAAGGCTTGGATGCAGGTGCTCGGCCATGGAAACCCATTCCATAATGCTTTCTACGCACTGGTGTTCGGCTAATCTGAAGGCCACATGAAGTTTGGAGGTCTGTATAGCTATTGACACTGGAGAAAGTTGGCGACTTCTGTGCACCTCAGCATGCGCTAACCCCGCTCTGGGTTGCTGTTATTCCCAATTGCTTCCACTTTGTTATAATACCACTAACAGTGACCGTGGAACATTTAGTAGTGAGGAAATTTCATTGGTGGCAACCTACCACAGTACCATGCTGAATTCCAGAGTGACCCATTCTTTCACAGATGTTTGTTGAATCGTCTGCATGCCTACAGTAGCTGCTTTATTTTACAGAACTGTGGCCATGGAAGTGATTGGAACATCTGAATTCAATGATTTGAAGGGGTGTCCCAAAACTTTTGGCAATACAGTTTATATGGGGATGATTAGGGTACATAAAGTACATGATGCATGACGACGCACTACATGATGCAAACATATGTCTCTATCAAATCAAATAGATTGATGAGTTTCAAGTGTTTTTCCCTTTTTACTTAAATTATTTCTTGACATTTTTGGAGAAAAAAAATGTATTTTTGTATTGCTCTCTAAGAGTTGTATAATGACAATTTTCTCTGTGATTCTTTACCATTGTTGCGCAACGTTGCCCTTGGGCAACAAAAAAATATTTTGGGGTGGGGGGGGGGTCAGGGGAGGGAAATTTTTCAATAAATCAATAAAATGTTCCTAAATGAGCCAAGAAATGATGTGGAATATTTTTTTTCCATGTGCCATCAAAATGCATGCAGTAGAGGGTTAAAGGTATATACCTGAAGTTTAGTTGCATACCTTTAAGAATAAAGAAGAAGAAAAGAAAAAAACACAGTTCCATGCAACACTGCAGAAAAATAATTAAAAACCACAAGGCATTTAAGAATACAAGAACATTTCCAAGTCATTAAGTATTCCTTAGAGAACAGATGAGTCAGTAATTAAGAAATGGGAACAGAAGGTCTACGGCACAGCTGCAAATCCTACAGCAGCCCTAAAACCTGACTGTGCAAGAAGAAAATCAGCCTAAACACTATTGATTTAGCAACAGATTTTATAGCGCTTCTTCGATGACACGTCAGCAATGCTTCGTACATTTAAGTATAGTTACCCACATTGAATTACCCAAAACTCATCATGCACCACTTGGTGCATCACTACTAAACATCCTATTTGTCATAAGCAAACCAAATACTGTGCAATGTTATTTACAGGAAACACGAAGCCTCTACTGTGAATCATGGTGTCAGAAGCAACATGCTGTGAGGAGGTTCCCTGCAGCAGCCCTGGAAGGCTTGTGAACGCAGTAATAACACGGAAATCCTGGAGGAAAACCTCATGTTGTCTAAGACACCTGCAACGTGAGAGAACATTTGTTTACAGAGGCCAAATCTAAAGCTATGCCTATGCGGGAATTACTTTAAAAAAAAAAATGTTTCCAATCTCCCCTTCTGCTCTACTGCTTGCATTACATGAGAAAATTCTCAGTATTTATTAGGTTTAACGGTACATGTCCCGTCAATCGCTCACGTCACTCTTAATTGTGACAGCTCTTTTTAAGCATCCTTGCATACCTCAGGCCCAACAGTTATTTTAATGCCTTCACTTTATATTAACATTAACCCATTAATTAGTTCAGCTAGGCGGGGACTCAAGCCCCTCCTTTATGCAAAACAAACCAAATCTCTTTACTTTTATGGCTTTTTAAGAACTAAGATGAATGTGAACTTGTGAAATCTTGTTAAATTCTGTACATGTGTGACAAAAGCCTCAGTCCTGTGGGTCTACAGCAGGGTTTCCCAAATGAGGCTTCGTAAGGTAACTGCATGCATTTTGGAGATGCAATGTGCACTTGATTCACTTTATTTATATATTTGCATAATTTCCAACATTTCTGTGGACAGAAGTTTGAAGAATTTCATCAGTATTCTGACAAAATAAATGTTCGCGGATTAAAAATGTAAAAAGCTTGTGGGTAAAAAGCTTGTTTGAACATTTGAAAGTAAAGAATTTAAGACATACATATATTTTTACAATGCAGTAATATATTTGTCTTTATATTTAATAATTACAGTTACTGATATAACTAATTATACTTAGGCTATCACTGTAAAGCAGTTTTGAAAAAATCTTTAAATAAATAAATAAAGGTGACTTGACTTGACTACTACCACTGCTAATAATAATAATAAAGACTCTGAAAGAAGTGGTTTCAGCAGCAGCAGTATGCTGTCATATGCCAAAATAATTGCAATATATTTTGTCCAAGCTGTGCATCCCTGTGCATAATTTTAAAATAAAAACAATTAAAATAAAACACTCACAATATTTGATCTGTTTACCTTGCATGTCCTTTAAATATGCTGTATTGTCAAATTATTGAAATATTACCTTAAAATGTCAGGGGGTACTTAATGTAAATTTTGCATCTAAGGGATTTGGCTGACAAACTGTAAAGTATCATGCTGAGGTCTACAGTAAAAGCAGCTTTTTTTTGTGACTGTGTGTGACCCGGGTCCACATACCCCGTCAGCCAGTTGTGTGTTGTGTTTGCCGGGGCTTCTGGGTTCAGTTGAGCACTGCATGGTGAAGGAGAGAATGCAGTGACCTGCGGTGTTATCTCAAGGTGAGCCCTCCGTTAAGTGTGTGTGTTTCAAGAGGAGTCCTATGTTAATCTACTGAAAGAGTGTGTGACTGATTGCGATGACTGTGAGTGAGTGTAGCATGCTGTGAATCACAGATGTGACTGCTTGTGTTGCCCTCCCTCTCTCAAGCGCGTACACACACACATACACTCACCGGCTACTTTATTAGGTACACCTGTCCAACTGCTCGTTAACACTTAATTTCTAAGCAGCCAATCACATGGCGGCAACTCAGTGCATTTAGGGATGTAGACATGAGGCGTTTCTCAATGTCAAGGAAGGATCCTCGGAAGCCGGAATTTCGAGGATGCTACGTCATCGACGTCCGTCGAAGGACTGTTCCAATGTCGAGGATCCTCAGAATTTCAACCAAGGACTGAGTCCTTCATTCGGAAAATATCCCATACACAGGAAAGGATGCATATATGTGTAGCCTTCGCGCTCTTAAATCACCCACAATCCTATGCGCAGCTTTGCTATCTTGTTCAAAAACTAAAAAATGTCGACCGTTAGCGGAGTCGGAGTGATAACGGCAATATCTTTCAAATGTAAGCAAGTATAATTTCAGTTTAGCCATTTATTTAATGTTTGTTAAACTATTTAACATATCGGCTCAAATTTGCTGAGGGGATTTAAAGCTGTTCCCTTTTACTGGTGATTAACTTTTTAATTTTTACTTCATAGCCTTTTTTGTTGGTCACACATATTTTATATTTTACACATATTTTGCATGTGTTTTAACAGCTAACGTTAGATCATGTTGCTATGGAGGTTCTGTTAACCCCGGTAATATAATCGTTTTTGAATGAATAAACTCCTTTTTAAATCAATATTTTGTGTCAAATTATTGATTTATTTGGTAGGTAGCCATGTTATAAGTGGGAAAATGTATAGCGAGGCGGTTGTTACAGCGAATACAACCGGCTGATCAAGACCCCTCTGCTTTAGAGTTTGCGGGGTTGTATTCACTATAACAACCGCCTGGTTATACATTATCCCTTTATTTATTTATTTCTATGAGGACTGACAAGACAAAATAAGGACTGTCAAGTGTATTTAAACAGTGCGGTACACCAGCACTATGATTTTTGCAGCGCCGAAGCGGACCTTTCACTGATGTAATGACGCAATGACGTGCACTTGCTAGCCTGTTCCATTTACATGTTCTCCGAACGCTAAAGAGGACCCTTGCCTAGCCTCTGAAGGAAATGACTTGGAAGGACCCGTCCTGCAAAGGAAGTATCCTTGACATTGAGAAACACCTATGGTCAAGACAATCTCCTGCAGTTCAAACCGAGCATCAGTATGGGGAAGAAAGGTGATTTGAGTGACTTTGAACGTGGCATGATTGTTGGTGCCAGAAGGGCTGGTCTGAGTATTTCAGAAACTGCTAATCTACTGGGATTTTCACGCACAACCATCTCTAGGGTTTACAGAGAATGGTCCGAAAAAGAAAAAACATCCAGTGAGCGGCAGTTCTGTGGGCGGAAATGCCTTGTTGATGCCAGAGGTCAGAGGAGAATGGCCAGACTGGTTCGAGCTGATAGAAGGGCAACAGTGACTCAAATAACCACCCGTTACAACCAAGGTGGGCAGAAGAGCATCTCTGAACGCACAGTACGTCGAACTTTAAGGCAGATGGGCTACAGCAGCAGAAGACCACACCGGGTGCCACTCCTTTCAGCTAAGAACAGGAAACTGAGGCTACAATTTGCACAAGCTCATCGAAATTGGACAATAGAAGATTGGAAAAACGTTGCCTGGTCTGATGAGTCTCGATTTCTGCTGCGACATTCGGATGGTAGGGTCAGAATTTGGCGTCTACAACATGAAAGCATGGATCCATTCTGCCTTGTATCAACGGTTCAGGCTGGTGGTGGTGGTGTCATGGTGTGGGGAATATTTTCTTGGCACTCTTTGGGCCCCTTGGTACCAATTGAGCATCGTTGCAACGCCACAGCCTACCTGAGTATTGTTGCTGACCATGTCCATCCCTTTATGACCACAATGTACCCAACTTCTGATGGCTACTTTCAGCAGAATAATGCGCCATGTCATAAAGCTGGAATCATCTCAGACTGGTTTCTTGAACATGACAATGAGTTCGCTGTACTCAAATGGCCTCCACAGTCACCAGATCTCAATCCAATAGAGCATCTTTGGGATGTGGTGGAACGGGAGATTCGCATCATGGATCTGCGGCAACTGTGTGATGCCATCATGTCAATATGGACCAAACTCCCTGAGGAACGCTTCCAGCACCTTGTTGAATCTATGCCACGAAGAATTGAGGCAGTTCTGAAGGCAAAAGGGGGTCCAACCCGTTACTAGCATGGGGTACCTAATAAAGTGGCCGGTGAGTGTAGATGTGTTTTGTCTGACTCATCTGTAGTCATGTAAATAGTCATGTGTGAAGACTTAAGACCAGAGCTTAGCTGTGCCCACCAACCTGACCATTCTTTAGCCAACTAGTTTGTGTATTTAAAGAGGCAAATATATGCACAGATGTGTGCTCTTTTTGAAAGGGATAATATTGTCCCTGTTTTTTCTCTTATTCTAAACTAATTCCATTCCAAAAAACATGGATTTGGATCTTTAATCGCACACACAGAATCTCCAAACCCTCTGTTCAGCATAGTTACATCAAGTAGTATGGATATGGTGTTTTGAGATTGATTAACATTTTGCTTTTCCTTTTCACTCTCATATACAGTCATCGGCATAAATTCTAGTCGGCTTATTCTGACTATTTAGACAGCCCACTTAGACATGCAAAGTGACCAACCACTCCAATTTGTTTTTATATGCCATTTAAGAGTGCAGGGTTTATCTGAAATAGTTTTATCGACCCCATACTTTCTAAAAATAATATAATCTTAGAAATATATTTAACAAATAAATAAATACCATGCACCCCTGGACCCCAGTTTGAGACCCTCTGTATTAGTCCATACGTCAGTGCCAAAACTCTGATCTATTTAAAAAGTAAAGTGTGGCCAGACTACCCTCTTTCAGTAATGTCTGAATTTGTGTTGTTAGTAAAGTGATTTGTCTTCACTGTTCAGTTGTCTATGTTGGACACATCCATTTCCTGGCCTCTGTGGAGTGTTAATGCAGACATGGGCGTCTCTTTCCTTTTAAGTGGTTTGTTGTTCTAAGTGATTTGATCTGTTGTTCCATTACTCTCCCCCACTATGTCTGTCTACGAATCCTTCGTCTTGTTCCATCTCCCGTATCTATTTATCTCTCCATTTGTCACCAAACTCTTCCTTTTATCTTCCAGGACATCATTCTATCCTGCAGTTTCTTAATCTTTAAGCACCCATCCATCCATTTCTCTCCATCTCAATATTACATTGCTCTTCTGAGTCAGGTTGGCCAATAGTCTGTAGGTTGACAGGTGTAATTTCCAGAGGAATGCTGGGAAGAAGAGCCCCCAGAGAGACACGTGCAGAGAGGTGTTAAATTCCTCTGTCCATCACCCTTTCTTTCGCAGAAATTTTCATTCATTCATTCATTCAGCTCCAAAAGATTTCTGATCTGTCTGTGTTAAATTTAAGAGTGGTGCGCTACAGAACGAAAAGGCAGAGAATACAGCAACTTTTTTTCCCCCTGGGGTAAAATTGCCCTTTGAAATGGAAATCTGCAATTCATAGATACCAGCAAGAACAAACACCAGAACATTGCCAAAAAGGAGACATGTCACAAGAAAAGGATTACACACAAGAGAAAGAAAGAAAAACTACTTTTGAACAACCATGGTTTAGTCTTTGTTATATAATCATCAAGCTTCTCCATAATAGTGTAAGAGATTTGAACAACCCCCCGCATCCAAGAACTAAATACACTGTTTTTGCTACAGACATGAATAGAAGGAATGAGGCATTTATATAGCGCTTTCATGTGTACTACTGTACACCCAAAGCGCTTTACAATCATGTCGGGATCTCTCTTCAACCACCACTTGGATGACGCGACGGCAGACAGTACAATGGCACCAGTGCGCTCTAATTCAATGGATGGGGATTATTAGGAGTCCATAATTGGCAAGGAGTGATTTGGAGGGAATGTGGCCAGGACACCTACTCTTTATGAGAAATGCCATGGGATTTTTAATGACCACAGAGAGTCAGGAGCTTGGTTTTACTGTACGTCCCAACCGAAGGACGGTGCTCTTTGACGGTATAGTGTCCCCATCACTACACTGGGGCGTTAGGACCCACACAGACCACAGGGTGAGCGCCCCCTGCTGGCCTCACTAACACCTCTTCAAGCAGCAGGAGGTCTCCCATCCAGGGACTGACCAGACTCAGCCCTGCTCAGCTTCAGTGGGCAACTAGTCTTGGGCTACAGGGTGATATGAATGACACCTCACATTACGAGCAGAGTTTTTTTGTGTTTTTTGTGTGACTTTGTTTTTTAGTGTGCTAGGCAACTGACTATTCTAACTGAAGAATTTTATTTTTTTGCTCGGGGTCATGACCACCATACTTTGCCTTTGACCTTGTTAAAAATATAACTACATGTAATGTATAAGAAAACAAACAATGGCAATGCTAAAAGTGTTTCCCTCATGACATGTCATCCTGTAATTTATACGCACAGGGTGTTAGTTACATCCTAACTTTAATGAAACCACAATATTCTAATGAGCATATAGGAAAAACAGTGCTCACAAATATTGTGCAAAGCTGACTGTTTTAATTAGATTACACTGTTTATAGACACTTTCGAAGATTTGACTGGAAATTACAGGAAATTCATGAGGGAAATAGACTGTCCTAAGTAGATTTTGCACCAGCTTCATTTGGTCAAGCAAATTTGCAGCAACAGAAAGGTGCTTGAATATTTTTTTTATTTTTTTTTGTGCTTCAGTTCAATTAGCCTTGATTGCTTCCTAGTTTGTCTCTTTTGTAATCGATTACACTCAGCCGTCTAACATTATGTTCTCCCTGTGTATTTATACTCCCTGTTTTGATCAGTTCTTTGTCAATTCTCATCCTAGTTTGTGTTATAATGTTAAAGTATTATCTGCATATTCTGTGCATATTCTCCTAGTTTATTAAAATACCATTAAAACCACCATGTATGTGACACATGTGTGTGACACACTGGTTTTAAAACTTTTTTTTTTAATCTGTAAAAAAATAGATAAATAATTATTCATTCTTTAGTTGATCCCCAGATATGGATTAATTGCCATTTGCATTATTGTTTAAAAAAAAAAAAAATCAATTAATAAAATTTATAAGTCTACTATTACTTTGGAAATTTTCATAAAGACCATTTTTTTTGTATTTTTTTATTATTATGATTCTATAAAAGACTTGAAAAATGAAAAATGTACATGCATATCGACTCTGGGAACAACCTCCAATAGGTCATCAAGCTTAGCAAACGTTTTCATTCACAAATCCAATTTTTATCATCATCTCTGTCATTACTCTGGTGAAAAATCCAGCATAAACCAGCATGAATTCCTCGTTGGACAGGCTGGTTTATGCTGATCTGTCTTATATTGGTCACCAATATATCACTCTTTCTGAAGCACTGTCTTCTAATATGAAACTCTATTCTCTTACAACTGTCTTTTACGTATAATCCCACACTCTCTGCTCTCCCCCTCTTCACTTCTTCCACACTATGTCCATTTAAGAATAATCTCTTGAACTCAGACAAATAACTCATGATCCTCTCTTTCGTTCTCCTCTTCCTCAAGGTTCCTCTCAAGGTGAAGAGCACCACTTCTCTTCCATCAACTGCAATCCTATGTAATCAGCCTCAGATCGAGTGTGTGTGTCTGTATGGGTCAAATTCTCTCTACAAAGTGGAGGCCATAAACTATACCTTCAATGAAAACTTCTTTAAAATGTACTAAATCCAAATTTGGGTCAAATATGGACAAACCCAAATGTTGGGTTAAAATGTAATTAACCCAATGGCTGCACTCTAAAAAATGCTGGGTTGTTTTAACCCAATTTTGAGTAAAATATTGACAAACCCAACAATTGGGTTAAAATTGTAATTTAAAAATGTAACCCAATGGCTGGGTTTGTCCATATTTTACCCAAAATTGGGTTAAAACAACTCAGCATTTTTTAGAGTGTGTGTCTGTCCATATTTGACCCAAAGATGGGTTGTTTAGAGTGTATGAACTCAAAGAAAATGTAAAATCTTAAAAGCTTGTGAGATTTTTATATTTAGTTGTATGAGACAGAACACATCATAATCACAATAGAATCAAATCTTTTGAAAAAAATCTTTTTGAGATGCGTGGTACAATCACAGCATGTTAGTGTGCCTTTAAGAACACGTGTGTTTGTGCAATAGTGTGTTTGTGCTTGTGTGTGTGGTTTGTGATATGTCCTTCACAGTACAATATCTCAAGAGTCACAGCACACTACAGTAATTACCAGATGTCAAAGACTCAACTTCAGCTCAATATTATTTTCCTCCAGAAAAGCCTACACAGACACACACACATTCACATTAACTAAACCCACACTGTTGGTCAATACCAAAGCATGTGCACCATCAGAATCTGTCATATTACAAATATCACATTCTATCACACAAATCGCAAACACAAATAAATAAAAAGGGGGGGGGGGGGGGGGGGAATAGACAGCCAGGCTTTAGTGATCAGAGAGCACGGTAAAGAAAATCAGCAGCCGTGGCCCTGCTGTGTGAGATAGGACTCGATATCGATCTGTGCTATGATTTCCTTTCAGCCAGCTACAGGGGAAAAAAAAAACACCTTGGTTAAGAATATATATCCAACTTCTTTAATGTTAAGGTATCAGCAGGTTCATGCCAATGTATAATTCATGTCATTTTAACCACCGACACCTTGAATAATTTACTGATGTTTTTATTTTCTCTGACAGCTTAGAGACAGGTCCATGCAGACCTAAATCACGCAATATCCATGCTTCTTTACTGTCAGGGTCCAGAGAGATGAGAAATTCATAGTATTTCAGAGATAATCTGCAATAATCTGTGTGTGTGTGTGTGTGTGTGGGGGGGGGGGGATTGGTCAGAGAAAGGTCTGTAGTTAAAACAAGCAAAGTAACTTTTTACAAAGGTTGCTAGCGTGTGGCTAAATTGCTAATCTGCTATAATCATGCTTTTGCAATCTATTCTAACTTAAACTTTCAGGGGAAATGTTTTGATAAAGACTGAAAGAGCGGTCGAAAGTGTTGTCGAAAGCTTATGTGCCTGTGAGTAGTTTGTTTATACCCTATGTTTAGGTTTTTATTTCTGCCGATTGTATGGCTTCAAAATTAATCAAAGTTGTGCTTTATTTGTGAGGATTATCATGATGAATAAAATGTCTTGGAATCAAAAACGTTTGGTGTTCACAAAGCTTATTTTCTGCAATAATCCAAAAGCCAATGGAAAAATCCTATTGGGTTTTTGACAAGTGAATCAGGGTGATGCGCCAACCACCTTTCATTGTTCAACAAACTCACCCAAATAATAGACTAACCCCAAACTTGCGGTTTAGCCAATATTGCTAAGCTAGGCTATTTGGGATGTTCGAAAATCAGTGCAATGGCTATACATATCAAATTGTGGAGGAAAAATATTTAAACGCTGAATATTAAAATTGCACACATCACCTATTCTATTCTATTTGGATGCTAATTAGGCTAATAGCGAACCTCTTGTCGTCGGTAAGAAAACAAATATGAGCTAACACACTATTAATTTCTTGTGTTTTTGCATCTGAAATTGAAGTAAATAATTGGGGGCGGTTTGCTGCGTTAACCTCACTGTGACTTTGTTTTTTAGTGTGCTAGGCAACTGACTATTCTAACTGAAGAATTTTATTTTTTGCTCGGGGTCATGACCACCATACTTTGCCTTTGACCTTGTTAAAAATATAACTACATGTCATGTATAAGAAAACAAACAATGGCAATGCTAAAAGTGTTTCCCTCATGACATCTCATCCTGTAATTTATACGCACAGGGTGTTAGTTACATCCTAACGTTAATGAAACCACAATATTCTAATGAGCATATAGGAAAAACAGTGCTCACAAATATCGTGCAAAGCTGTCTGTTTTAATTAGATTACACTGTTTATAGACACTTTCGAAGATTTGACTGGAAATTACAGGAAATTCATGAGGGAGACAGATTGTCCTAAGTAGATTTTGCACCATTTGGTCAAGCAAATTTGCAGCAACAGAAACCAACAGAAAGGTGCTTAGTTTGAAAGAGACTTGAAGCTATGCATCATACATCGTTAAGCTATTGACCTATAATACAAAACACCTACAAAAGATAAAGGACTAATGTGACTTTTAAACTGCTTTCTGGGTAGACCGCTCACTAGATTTTCCCATGAAAACCAGTATAGACCTAAAAAACAGACCTGCGCTCGCTGTCAAGCAAATGCAGTGTGAACATCTGTCGGCTCTCACAACATAGAGCTGCAGTCAGAGTTGACTTCCGGTTGTCAGGGTCATGTAATGACAGAGGGCCCCAGTGGGTGCTTACATTTACAGAGCTCTGCTTACACAATGCTGTTGTGTGCTAGGGAGAACATTTCACTCCCCGAGTCTCTGCTATGAATTATTCAGACTGGTGGTTTGCGTATGAATGCCAGGAAAAGTGAATACTGGCATAAAGGCCCCCAAAGCCCTCAATATGCCCGGGATCCTTGACAGTTCCTTCGCTCTCTCTTTCTCGCTCTCTCTGACGGACCATCTTTAAAGTCGGCTTAAAACAGAAGTGGTGATAGATGTTTATCCAAGTGAAACGGCTTCTTGAACAAGAAAAAAATGTAGGGCAGGACTTGATTATGTCTATCAGGATTGTCTTTTGATATTGCTGTGATCTCATGCGAGTCACAGGTTGTCCCGCCCACATCATTTGAGAAGAGAAGTTGTTGCAAGAGGGAGAGGAAGGAAAGAAGGATTATGAGGTCAAATAATCCAATCAATTACACAGGACATTCCCACCACGTCTCAACGCAGCATCTCGTTCCCTCTCAGGGTACCAGGTAGGGTGGGGTATCGAGAATCGAGTATCGATTGGAACCGGGACTAGCTTTTCGTTTTTCCTGGAATCGTTCAAAAGTTAAAATTTCGATTCCTAGTTTCGATATTCACAGTCCGCCGAGCGGAAGAAGAAACCGCTGAACAACACCAACGAAGAAGCGTCTACCAAGCGTCTACAAGCGTCTACCAAGCGTCTACCAAGCGTCTACAAGCGTCTACCAAGCGTCTACCAAGCGTCTACAAGTAAATTCAATTTACTTGTGTGAAGTGTTGAACTCATTTGTGTTGGCATAACCACGCGAGTCGAACATGAGTAACTTACGTCGGCGATCCAAAGTGTGGCTTCACTTTTCTAAAAATAACGAAATCTCGGCAAAATGCAAAATTTGTGACAAAAGGAGTATATTTACAGAAGGAGTATTTCCTTCAGAAAGGCCGTTGGTTATCAAGGTTAGCTAAACTTTTTTGACCCTGCCTCTTAGAAGAATCGGAATCGAGAATCGTTAGGAACCGGAATCGAAACAAGAAATCGGAATCGGAATCGTTCAAATTCAAACGATACCCGACCCTAGTACCAGGGTTACGTATGTAGCCTGAGACGTTTTGACCCTAAACCTTTGTTTCCTGAGCATCTTGAGAGAACCATAGCTCTTCAACAAGTGTAAAGAGTTACAGACTTGAGATCAATAAACTGAAAGTGATGGAGCCTTCACTGACACACACACACACACACACACACACATATACACAAACAAAAACAACCACACACACACAGTCTCAGAAGAGAGAGGTATGTCACAATTTGTAACTGAGGTGTGTTAAACCAGGCAGATGCAACAATTACAATCTCCTCTCTCCATTTAAAATCCCTCTCTTTCTCACTCTCTCGATTTCACCCACTCACACACACACACACACACACACACACAGAACACAGAATCAATCTCCATTCAAAATCAGTCATGTAATTGCTGTAAATTAGTCTGCTGTAATGAAACCCGTTTAACAATAAGAGACCAGAGGGATTCAATGCGGTCTCGGTGAAGGATGGGTAATAGAACCGGTGATTGACTATCCATGTCATGCACACAAAAAATTTGGTCACAATGCCTTTTTCAAAATATATTTTTAGACGAATAAGAGTAAAGCCATTAAAACTATCACTTGCATGACCAAAAAGCTTACATTCTTCAAGTAGCTGCCACTTTCCCTGGTAGTAGCTTTGCTCACTCTGGGCATTCTCCCCACCAGCTTCATAAGGTGCCACTTGGCATGCTTGTCTTCACTCTCAGCTCCAACTTATCCATTGAACTCATTTGTTCCAACTGTCATCACTGTTTTTCGTTAAAATATTTTTGGTCATTTAGTGCCATTAAAATCAAAAAGGATTTTAGTTAATCCATGAGTAGATGTTTCAAGCTTTTTTTCAGCAAAAAGACAAAAAAAGGTAAAGAAACGTTTGCATTTTCGACATGCAAATAAGAGTGATTGAATATTTATATACATAGAATATTTATGTATTCACTTAAATTCCTTTAATCTCGTCTTTGGGTGGTTTATATAAGCTTTTTACTTGTGTGAAGTGTCCTTGGAGAGCATGTGGGGAAAAAAGCATGAGAGGACTTGGAGGAAAGAATGTGAGCTGATTTGACGCGAACAGGGCCAGACCTTGGAGAATCGAGCGAAAGAAAGAGCATATTGAGAGAGAGGAGGATTTCTTTGTGTGCAGGTAATGAACTCTGTCTGCAGCTTGCTGGCTCTCTGGTGTAAAGATCCTGATGCAGCCCGTTGAATAGGTATGATAGACTAAATCTGTCAGCATTCATGATGGTGTCTTGGACAAAGCTTAAACCAAGACCAAGACAAAGAAAGAACCCTCAATGGAGAATCAGAACTGACCACGCAGTTAAATCCATGACCGAGCTTGACACATATCTCTCTCAGTCACCACTCTTTCCTCATAACACTCTTAAATCTCAAAGTCCCTTATCGTATAAACATTTACAGAAGCCTCTATGCCTCCAATGGAAGCTTCTTAATTTTCCTTTTTAATAGTCCCCTTCTGATTTGAAGGTATATGGCGCTGACATATTCTTGATAGATTTTTTTTTATCTTCATCCATATGTCTTCCATGGAAGAGAGAGCAAAATGGAGAGAGAGTATGTTTTGATGTCACATCCAAAGTGTTACCTCAAGGGACAAGGTAGGAGGAAATGTACTGTCTTCACTATCAAGTGGACGTTTTTTGGAATGCCCTGAGCCAAAGTTTTCTACAGATGCAGCAACCCACAGACTCGGACACACACACACACACACACACAAACATTTTGAGTCGCTTGTACCAAACAGGAGGTAAAACTATGAGTCATACGAATGTGTGCACTCTGAGTGAGAGTCTTCAGACAGCCTTACGCCCAGAACCCATTATTACAAACAAGAATTGATCCTGTCAAACCAAGACTAGAGAGAAAATTACAGTCTTTCTCTTTTTCCATCTACCTCCCTCTCTCTCTCTCGTGCAGAAAATAATGCAGATAACTGTTGCATTACAGCAATAGAATTCAATATTGAAGTGATTTTCATAAACATAGTCATTAGTAACTCTGACAGGAAGGCCCTGGCATTATGTTCTTCCGGATGAACGACACACTGATTTAACCACTTCATTACCCAACATGCATTTGATTAAGCTTTAGTTTAGAATTTAGACAATGGATGTGTTGGGCTGTACAGACTGCATTTGAATATGTATAACAGTACTTTTCCGGCTGTCGTAGATGTCTGTGCTGCCGCCTCTGCATAACCAGCTCTGTAACAGAAAAACACTCTTAATTGGCCAGCGATATCATTAAATTACCCCACCAATAGCCTTCGCAGAGTTTACTAGATGTGGCTATCTTCTTATGCAGTATGCCTTTCATAATGCTCTCCATCTCTCTTTCCTTAAAGGGATAGTTCACTTAAAAGACCAGAGGTTTGACATGCTTGTTTACAAACATCTATTTACTTTCAGCCCTATAAGAGATAAATCTATATACAGATTGAAGCCATAAAGGATCACATATTCAATATATGAATAATTAATCTCGCTCAGTATCCTTTAATCACTGGTGTTAATTTACGGCAGCGAATGATAATCACTTATTAAGACTTACATGACCTAAGTTGTACAGCCTGACTGGAATGTTTCCGTAGGGAATTTTATCTGATTTAATGCTTTCAGTTCAACAAAGGTTAAAGTCAACATGAAGCGGCATTCACACCCCATTAAGCAAATGTAATGTAGCATACCTTTGAGTGAAACAGGATTAAAACAGGGGAAAAAAGGGATTTCAATAGGACATGGCTTGGCATGAGCTTATTAGCACATTCCAAAACACATCGCTATTAAAAAAATCTAGTTTATTAGCAAACTATATATGACTAAAACTTCATTCTACTATAATTTATCAGTGGCCAATATAGTTTTCAAGGGCTATGAAAAGCCCTTCAATCATTCATAATCAGTGTTACTCCGACAGTTGGCTTCAATAACAAACCAAGCATAGAATTATCCACATTCAGTTGTCTATGGATGCCAGAACCATACAGTATGTGTGGGTGGTAAACAACTGGTAAAAAGTTTTAAATGAGCTTAAATATACCCCTAAAAATAATTTAAGATGTAGTTATCAACACTAAACTCAAAGACTAAATCAATAACAGTCTTCATTGGCAGAGAAACAAAAGAGCAGAGAACATGGTTTAAAGCAGAAGAAATGCATTTACAATAATGTCAAAACATGCTGAGCTCCTCGCTGTATAAATCAGCACAGCGCTACACATCTGCACCAGACACCTACGAGTATTAAGCAAGAGAAGCGATTGCAAGCCTCGCTCTCTTAGATTGTTTTGTCCTGGAAAATCACCAAATAGTTTTGATTAAAAATGTATCACAGCTATGTTGCAAAGTCACTATTTTTAATCCTGCTCTTGACTGAACGCACGGCCAAGTCCAAAAATCTATTAAATGGATATTTTGTAATGGAGTGACTATAGACCAATTGCTTTTGCACAGGCCAGTATTTCAGCTCCAATACTTCAATTATTTGTTGAGGAACTGGTTGCCGGTGTTGGCGTTCCTCCAGATGCTTCTGGCTAACTTTCTCAGCAATGTCTGTCTGTGTGGAAATGGTTCCAAAGGCTCAGAAGAAGGGTAATCAATATCCAAGTCTGTCTCCCTGACAATATATTAAAAAAAAACAATAATAAAGAGGCACCATTAGTTGTATATACTGAATACTTATGTTATATTTTTCATTTGTGAGATGCTTGGATAAAATAATTTTGGATCTTGGATTTAAATCTAAAGGTACAATATGCAGGATTTTTTGCCACCAGGGGTAGCTAACCTCTTACAATAACAGAGGCGTATATTAATGACGTATATTACGTATTAAGCAGAATTATGGATCTCAGAGCTGCCAACTTTTGAGTTTAGCTTGCGTGAGACTTATCGTGCTGTGTGTGGGGGGGGTGGGGGGTTGGTGCGTATAGGCTATAATTGCACTAAAACCGCCTTTAGTGCCTGTCTTTATACCAAAAACACTCCCATCAGAGAACAGCTACAGTGGCGTAGATCGTAGAGCCTGTAGTTCGTGAAAGAGTATTTGATGCGCTCGGACCGGAGTTCGAATCCGCATTTTGCTGAACATGAGATGTAAAATGTATAAACTAACATGAAGGTCTCTAGCGTTATATTTTGCCAATGAACAAAAAAAAAAAAGAAACCGTATGGCTTTTTGCCTTCATAAAACAGCACAAGAATAGGCTTTAAGAATAGGCATTCTGTTTGTGCTGGGTGTTTTTAGAGAAACGTGTGCACTTTGCTCACGCGAACACGGAGCAGTTTTTCCTGTGAGTGAGACTGGAAAACCCATAGTGGATGTAATCGGAGTGAAAACAGAATGCTTAGAGTGCAGAGAGGAATTGGCTTTGACTCCAGTCCTGGTTTTGCGTCCGCGCAGTTAGAAGCTCAACATCTGTCTCGCATGCATGATCGCGAGTGGCTCAACTGGTGGATTTATAGATAAACTTGTCTTTCAGGTATTTTGCCGACTGGCTTGACACTTTAGCGTGAGAATTGGGGGGTGTGGCGTGCGAGCGTGAGAATTGACTCAATTGCGTGAGTCTCACGCTCAATGCGTGAGAGTTGGCAGCCCTGATGGATCTTGTCGTCAAGCTGATGGATCTTTTATAGATGAGTGAATACATTGATGTTTTTAACATGACTGTAGTGTGAAGCAGGGCATGAGGAATACGGACAATTCATTCTACCGAACAACACGCAAGTGCTGAATGAATACTCACACAGGTCAGTTTATTAGAGGATTAAACTTGAGGTAACGCAGCGCTGTTTCACTTGCTCTAGCAGTTACACTATCGCAGTGGTTCTCAACTTTTTTTGTCTGAGACCCCCTTTTTCTAGAAGTCCTGTCTTAATTCATCGTGGAAGTTGCGATAGAGGACAACTCACCCGTTTTCCTCACCGCATCCGATGGCTGCTACATGCCAGATACGTGCGGGTTCCATTGACCCGCTTGACCTTAAACACCAGTTCTGTGTCACCTGCCTGGGCCTTGTCCATGCCAAGACGGCACTCACGGACGACACATGCACTGCACCCACTGTGCCGAGCTGCCAGTGCGCGCCCTCAGAGCCAGAAGAGAGGGCAACAGCAGGGATGAGGCCAACTGCTGCCAGCGAGCCGCTGGTGGGCCCTCCCCCGCCCGAGGATGAGTTTGCTTCCTTGGCGCTGTTGCCTTGCTAAGTTGGGGACATTTAATATTCAACAATATTATTGATCAGCCTTATTTCAGGTGGACGATGACACAATTTTCTTCTAGTAACAAAACTTGTATTATTTTCATGTTATCACTGTGAAGCTGCTTTGATACAATTTGTATTGTAAAAATCGCTAAATAAAGGTGACTTGATAACAGGTCTGGGAGAGTCAGAACAGAGTCAGTCAGGACACCGCAGTTGACATTCCTCTGCAGTTAAGCACACACAATCAGGAGAATAATCACTCTTTCGTCCTCCCCTCTTCTCAGGTGTGTGGACTTTGAGCCGTTTATCTGACAGCATCAATCTCACCGCATGCAATCTCACCAGAGACTGAAGGGAGACTGCGGTCGGCACTTGAACAGCAGACAAGGCCACATTAGTTATGTGGTTACTTTTCATTTACATGTAGCAGATGCTTTTAAATTTATTTAAAGTACTTCCAGCTTACATTTACATTTGAAAGCATATAGCAGATGCTTTTATCAAAAACAAAGTGAATTGAAACCTTGTATCTTTTTTTCTTAGAATTTGAACAATTGACCTTGGCATGCTAGAAACATGTACACACAAAAAAAATCTGTGAAATGTACAGTAAAAGAACGGCAGCTGTAGTTACCAGAACTTTACTGTAAAAACATACGGTAGCAACATTTTAGTTTTACAGATTTAAATAAACATATTTCAATAGCTGAAATACATGTCAATATACCAAATTAATAAAATCAGTTTTTCACCTTCATAATATACTGACAACCACCTTAAAAGCACAGGTGGTAAAGAAATTCCACTTGATAAAAAGTTAATCACAATTAGCTTTTTCACAAGCTGAGGTAAATGGCGACAGGTTTGGATAAAAAAAGCCGGTCTCAAATACAGGACTGGTCTGTTTTTTAGTTTCGGGTAGTATTTAATCTTCTAAAAACTGTCAGATCGTCTATTTAGGCCAGTTCTATGGTGCAGATTGTGCACGCAAGACAACCCAGGGCATCTGGACGGGAGCTGTTAGCGCGAGAACAGCAGACAGAGTTAGCGGAGGGAGGAGAGGGACGAGGAGGATGACAAATCGAGGTATTATGACATTCCAAGTTTATTATTAGATATTATTTGAAGGTTTACGGTAATATAAGTGAAAATATAGAATTTTGAGTCAATATTCCATATACACAAGAGTAGATGTTAAAACTTCATGCTGATTTGCACTCGGCTTTCGCCAAGAAAAACACCAACTAAGACGTAGCTTTACAGCAACCAATGCTTCATCCATTTACGCTTCTTTCCATATGGTGATGTGATATGCTTCTGTCTGGTGTTAATGGCTGAAGTATATTCATATATACAGTATAAGGATGTGCAACAGCTGCTATGCTGGCTCCAGGGATCAACCACATAGGGATCAGCTGACTAGAGGATCAGCATGACAACCGTCTGGATTGAGCTGAGTAGGGAACAACTCTGGGGTCTTCAAGTGGGCACCTTCTGTCCTCAGTGTTTCGTCAACTAGCCCACGTGAGGTGATCGACAGGGATTCTAGCATCCCAGAGTCACCCCCCTCCACCCCACTCTCAAATCAGCACAGCCTACTTACCTGTACTTCAGCATTTCTTTCTTTCTATTGTGCTTGAGATCCCTCCTGCTGCTGAGGTTGCTCCTTCCTCATAGTTCAGTGGCATAAACCCTTGATGTGACCTAACAACAATCTCCAACACCATAATCTCGCGGCAACCCGTTTGACTAAGGCTGTCGAAGCCCCACTGTCATTGTTAAAGCAGGTTCGGTGGCAACGGTTCTGTATGGCATCCTACCTACTGCAACACACAACAACCGACCATACGTGCCAACCCATTGACTAAGGCTGTCGAAGCCCTATTGTCATCGTTAATTCAGGTTATGTTGCAACGGTTACATATGGCATTGTAACCGTCATGTAATGCAAAACACAACAATATCTGTAAACACAAATCCTCATTCACGTTGTAATAACTATGATAACTACAGTATGCAAACTACACAAATAATCCAACTGACTCTTCAAGTTTTTCAAGAAACCACAGTGTGGCGGCCTGTACAAATCCAGCCAAAATCTTTCCGTCTCAAGCACAGCCAGTTGCTGCTCCTCTCTGCTGCTTCAGATAAGTTCTTCACTGTCCGACGTCTCTGAGGAACTGGGTTGTAGAGTGTGCCACAAATCCTCGACAACCCACTTCCACTGGATAAACCCGGACTCTCCATTCTCACTGTTCTGCTTCGGTGGCCAGATGAGCATACCGCAGTTTCTTCCTCTCTAATGCCTCATCTACCGCATCCTCCCATGGCACTGTTAACTCTTTCAGGTGAAAAAGGCGTGCTGATCCAGACCACAAGACAATATCTGGTCGGAGCTTAGTGGTGGGAATCTCAGTGGAAGTGGAAAAATAAGCCGTTGATCAAGATCAGCCAGCATTTTCCAGTCCCTAGCAGCTTCCAGTTGTCCTGGGTGAGAATTAGTTTTACCTTTTCTTGGTAGTTTCTCTCCTGGGCGGAGGAATTTTGTCTTCTGTGATGTAATGTTTTGCAAGAACAGGTGGCAACCTATTGGTCATTTTACACCTGTTTTCCTATGCTAAAGCCAAATATTGCAGTACTTGGTCATGGCTCCAAGTAAACGGACCTTGGCTAAGAGCCACCTTACATCCGGTCAGAATGTGCCTTAATGTGGCAGGTGATGAACACAAAGGATACGACTCTCCTACCGAGAGGTTTAGGTTCTGTGGTGATGGGAAAACCTCATGTTGACCTGATAAGGAAAGCCTTTGCATCTTCCACAGCTTTCTTTGCTGACCACTTTCTTCCCGTTTTGAACACAGATGCTGTCTCTCTTACACATTTGTCACGTGACTCTACTAATGTAATTTCCAGTCTGACCTTGGGGCACTTAAATTCAATTATAAAATGTCTTGTTCTTACTTACTTACAAAAATATTTAACAGTATTTTAGTGTGAAATTACATAAAATGATTCATTAGATCTTTTAAAGTTTTTAACTTTGTAGAGTATAAAGGGAACATTCCGTTAACCATCTAAAAGTTTTATTATAGCATTTTCATCATTAAAATTATGATAATTTTAATGATGAAAATGCTATAGCAGGAGCATATTAGGTTGTGTATATGAGTTCACTCTCATAATGGTGATGCACACTGGTCTTCTAAAGACATATACTCTCATACACACACAGAAAAGAAGAGCACAGGACTATTTGAAAGGAAATAAAAGTTACGCCTTTTACACCTTTGTGACTTTGGTCCTCTTGCCCTTCCTCTCGAGGGAGAGAAAATAAAGGGATATTGTGGAGAGAGGGCATATTTGTACTGAAGCTTCAAACAAACTACCCCAATTAATCATTCCTCCCAGAACATCTCGCTTCCAATCAAGGCTGGGACTTGAGCTCTATTACCTTTAAAAGCAATGTGACCCTCAATAAAGAGAGCCATGCGAAAATAACTAACAGGAAGGGGGGGGGGGGGGGGGATTTCTTTTATTACAAAATATCTTGAAGGCAGGAGGTTGAGACAGATTTTTATAGAAATGGTATTTTCAAGACGAAAGAAGCATTGTACTCTTTTCTGATCTTTTTCACATTGTGTCCACCAAATCATTTTCCATTGTAGCATTCCAACGATATTTACGATTCTTTGTAGCCTTTAGCCACTAGATCCTTCACTGGAAAGCAAAAGTAACTTACACTTGGAAAACTTTTATGCTTTAATTCTTGCAACTGGGAAAAATACAAGTCCACACCATTGAGACGAGTTTGCTAAGAAGTATTTCCTACTAAAGTAAGGCAGTTTGTGACTCTGGTAAACTATGGCTGCTTTTACACTTGGCATTAACATGCAACCATCCGGATGTTGTCCACATACACATTGAAAAGACAAGTGTAAACGCGGTAAAGTGAGATCCGATCTGTTAACCAGATACAGAAGCCACTTGATGTGGACAGGTGTAAATGTACAGCCTGGTCTCATTGTTAATACGTAGCTATTTTACGTTTTTGCAAAGATAGAAAACGTACTTTTTAGTACGTTTGGATAGATGCTGAAACGCATAATATAGATGTATCTGCAACATTTAAACGTAACATTATTACGTTTTTACAGCTACAAAACGTAAACTATTTACGTATATTCTATATCATAAAGATATCTGGATAATTTCCCTTTTTACTATTTTATAGATAAATGTAAGATCCCGTAACCCTAATCCTAAACCTAAACATACCCATTTTATACTTAATATAAAAAAGGATAAAACGTAACAGACAGGTGTTGGGAAAGGGCAGTTTTATTAACAATATAGCATTAAAATATATTTTGAGCCACCTACTCCTACCCCTAAACCTACCATAACAATTCCTTAAAACTACGTAAAAAACTACAATTATGAAGAAAAACATAACTAACGGACAAGTATAATCACAATAATTTATTTATTGCGAAAATGTCAAAACCGATACCAAAAGCCGTTCACATGATGAAGCGTTGCAGTCGCAGTCTTCTCTCTGGCAGTATTGTAATAGTTTTGTATGAAGTACAGAGCAGAAATTAAATTACTAATGAAAATGTTAATCCGGCTTCGGTTGGTTCGCGCTTCTCCATTTCAAAATTCAAATGAACTAAACTAACCAACCGTCTACAGTCCTTCATGTCGCAAACTGTGACGAAGCAGGGAAGAGCCAATGAACGTTTGATATCGCTGCCGTAAAAGATGACGTATGGGCGCAATATTTGAATTTGAATTCATCACCAGCGCGGGGTTTGACTTGTAACGTAGTGATGGGAAGTCCGGTTCTTTTCCGCGAACCGGTTCTTTCGGACAGTTCGTTTTAATGAACCGGTTCAAAAAACCGGTTCACCAGTTCTTTTACGTCATCACGTAATGACGTCAATTCTATCATCCCGGCGGATAAAAATACTTCAAATTAAAGGGCATTTGTAATCACAACTTCAGTTAAATAATAGTATGCATTGTCATAATCATCTTGGATAAGTTTCTTACATTTACATTTTGAAAACAAACCCTGCTGCAGCATAGCGATGTGCTAACGCGGATGTTTTACATGTTTTAAATATATAAAATGCATAAATGGTCTTCATCATTTTATTTGTTATTAAATAAACTTACATTTCGCCGATTCGCCCTCTCATTTAAGTCCTGGGTTCACCCGTACTACTGCGTGCTCGTATATCAGCACGGGATCAGCCGGCCGAAAGAAAGTTCTGTTCAGAGACGGTGCTATCACGCACGCGCAGTATCTCCAGCTCATCGGTTCTCCGTATCGAACGTGTCCGAAAGAAACAGTTCTTGGTTCTGTACTAGTGATTCAAGAACTGCAACAACCAGTTCTCGACTCGAGAACCATAGCATAGGCCTGTGCTGAGCTGAAACCTGAATATACAGTCGACAAAACTAAAAAATAGATGCATGTCTGTCTCCAATATAGCCTTCTGTAGTCTATACAGTGTATATCATGTTTATAATGTGTTAACATAACGAATTAAACTAATTCGTTATGTTAACACATTATAAACATTTACTAAGCAGTGCACCAAACCTTGGCAAGAGTTTACATCAATGATTTATATTGTTACTTAGAAATTAAATGAGCTAGCTGTTCCTGGAAATATTATTTAATAATAAATGTTTAGTAGTTTGACAGTTTTAGAATCCAATCATTATTTCCAATCGTTAAAATAATACAGTGATACAGTAATGTGATAAACATGTTTCCAAAATGTTTTATTTTGTTACACTTACTGATGTTCAACTAAAGACATGGAAACGTATTTCGTCCCTCAGAAAAAAATGCACGCATGCTCAGCTCATCAACTCATCAGTTCTCAGTATGTCGAACGTGTCGGAAAGAAACAGTTCTCGGTTCTGTACTGGTTATCCGACCGCTGTACCTGTATGTTCGGTAGTACACGCATGCGCAGTATCAGCTGCTCGTGCTCATCACTTCTCTCAGCACCAATATATGTCTCCGTTCAGTGAAGTTTTTGAGTTACTGAATAAAATGTACTAATGGATATTGGTTTATTTCGATTCGGAGGCACTGTCAGGCATGTCTGAAAGTGAGTAACTTTAGTAACTTGTGGTAAAGCGCTGACGCAAGACGCGAACTGTTTCGAACGATTCAGTCCGATTTAGTGTACTGGTTCGACCGGTTCACTAAAAAGAACCGGTTCAAAAGAACGATTCGTTCACGAACCGGCCATCACTATTGTAACGTTACGGTCGCTGCTGAGAATGGAGATCACGACTGGATAAGAGGCTGAAATCGCTGAATTAGGAGTTGTTTCTTGCAAACAACTATGGATTCTAAAGATTTGGATTACATCAAACTATTAAAATTGATGTCTTTTGTGAATTTTTGTTGTGTTTTATAGGAGAAAACGCTTTGTGTCTCAAGGTAAATAAACTATTACAAAATGGTTGAACGAGTAACGTTAAAGAATGTATTTTTTAAGGTTTTATAGTGTATTGTTTAACACCATGCAGGCGAAACGAGCAAAATGTTAATATTTATGAGTATTATATATATACTGAAAACTTCATTAATAAGACAGTGGGATGCAATAGAGTCAAAATGCTACGATATTAATATGCATAAATTGTGATGCGTACAATGTGTACGTCGGTGGATTTGTTCATACGTAAATAAATTACGTTTTTGTGCTGTCAATACGTAAATATTTTACGTTTTAGTACTGTAAATACGTCAGTATTATACGTTTCTGCGCATATAAAACGTAATTATATATACGTATGATAGAACGACACTTTACGTACACATACATACGTATTCTCATGAGATCACGTTGAAATGTACCGTGTCCTGATTGTCCTGATACAATCTGCTTGATCGGATCACGGTGCTCGCATGTTAATGCCAAGTGTAAATGCAGCCTTAGCCATACCAGACTGGTGGGAGTGGCCTTGGATGGTGTCAACAAGGTAAAAGAATGAAGATTTATTAATGAAGCACAGTTTAATTACAATCTAATTGGTGGTACAGACAAGTACTAGGCCTAATCTAAATAAGACCAAACGAAGAGAGAGTAAACAGGGAGGAACTGAATACAGGTCATCAACTGAATGATGAACAGATGTGGAGGATTATTGCCAATGGTGACTGATGAGTAGCGGGAAAATACAAACAACTGAAAACATATAATAAAAGTCCATGAAAACATAACTAAAGGTGAATGAGTCCAGATGACTTTGACAGATGGCAACATGCCGAGTGCATTACGGCTGTTGAAGTTGCCTATTTGGCAAAAGGGAAGACAACAGCCGCTTTTCTCTGTTGTCTCTAGTCAGGTAGCATCGATTTAAATTTTTGTTTAGCCTTTTTACTTTATAGGCATATAGCCAAGTTTTATTGAAAGCCAAGAAAATGTAAAGACAAGTGTGCTTATGATAATATAAGCTGTAAATTATAAAAATCATATCATTTATTTAATTGATGATATTTGTAAGCAACAGCCAGAAAAAGTATTTCAAAATCCAAAATTATCATCATGCCATCGCTTTTTATTTGAAGTTATTTAAATAATGAGTGAAAATTCATAGCAATTAATTCACATATGATATTTGTAAATAATAAAGTGGTTGAAGTCCACAGTGCACTGTGATTTATAAAAAACTTCATTAGTTTTAGCTATTTAAAAAGAAATTGCTTCCAAAGAATCGTGCATATATCCATTCTTGCTTTGAGATTGAGCGCAGACTTTGATTAAATGGATAAGTGACTCTTCTGTAACACTTGAAAAGATTTTATTATTACACGAAATTTCTTCCATTCAGCCATTTTAATGAAATAAGAGGAAATAGGCTGAAAACATCACTTTAACTGAAAAACATACTGCACTTTCTTTGTACACTGATAATTAGTTGCAAACCAATTTCCATCAAAAGCTGCCTAGGTGAACTCTTTTGCTGACTGACACAAACCAATCTTTTAAAAGATGAAAACGGTTCTGAGACTTTGTATAAATGAAAGTGCGTAAAAAAAAAAAATAGTTGAAATGTTAAGCCCTGTTTTAATGAGGGCAGTGTTTGCATAAATCTAATTACCGGGTGTTTCCCCAAGCACAGGTACATTAAGACCAATGTAAAACATAACAGATAATATTGAACTAGCTGACAGCTGCTGTGTTATAAGCTGCAGTGTTTGAGGTTGTTTATCTGTTGTCTCTGAGTCCCCTGGCCTCCACATTGCAGGCGCTGTGAGGACCAGACAGAAGACACACAGCATGCACAATGAGGAGAACAGAGAACCCCAGATTAGACGCCTAGTCAATAAAGACACTGCAAATAAGTTCATCTGCAAATTAATTGCATTGTGTTGTTTTAACTGACTGTTTTCAGACTGAAAGCTTTATAAAAATGAAAGGTTAATATTTAAAATTAGATAAATAAAACAGTCCATTTGATGGTTCAAAATGAAATCTAGGAATTCAAAGAGAAGATGTAGGAACACTCCATCTTCACTTAATTAATATTGTCGGGAACGACATTTAAGAATGTAAACCTTGAGAAAATACCTTTAAACAAAAAAGGTCAAATAGTGAATTACCTATAGCATGATCACGGTTTCAAAGGCATTGCAGATGACCTTCAGAAAAACCTTTGATTGGCTTTTAATGTCTATTAATGTATTTGCACCAACATAAACTACAGTACAAACCCTCATAAAGGTTATTCTTAAAGCAAAAAATTGAAGAAATAAGGATCCACAAATAAGGACCACCATTTTCCAAGAACTCATCTCCTACTTAGATTATGGTTCAGTTCACTTTCTCAAATGGACTGTAAATTAATTACCATATGCTCGTTTACCCCTGACTTCCATTAAGCACAGTCAATGCATCAATATTCGATTCAGTAATGACATATTTGCACGCAACCTTTAAAGATCCAGCTGTTGGAAATAGCAATTACTCAGAAAAATGTATTTGAAATGTTTTTTCTTAGATTGTGCTATTGCACAGACACAAGTCAAACCAGACTTCATTGCGTAGCCTGTTTTCTTTCATGACCTCGGGGTGTTGCTTGATGTGACATGACAGTTATTGAAATTTTCGTTTTTTAATTGGAGGCCAGTGTCATTCTAGTCATGACTGACCTGTTATTATGCTCAGAAATAAATCCGCCCACCTTTTCCCCTGAGTGAGCTCTTAACACCACAGAAACTGAGGCTATTGATTTATTCAAGCGCAATTGGTCCATCTATAGGAACATAAAGGGGTATCTGCGAGTAAAAAAAAAAAAAAGCTCTACCGAACCCTTTGGTCAAGTTCTTCCCCGCGAGCAACACGTTAAAAGAAAGGGAGTCGGTGTGGTTGATTAATCTTAAGACGGAGGTGAAGAAGCAGCCAGGTACTTGCTAAATTTCACATCAGTCAAGGTTTAATGGTATACTTTTCCTGGAGTAGTCCAGATGTATCATATCATCAAACTTCTTTACCATGATAAAACAAGCACAAGAGAGGAAAAACAGCCGGTAGTTGTTAGTGTGTAGGTGTTGATAAAAGTCGAATGAAATAATCTAAAGCGAAGTTGACCCATAATGACCCATGGAAAAGCGTAATTGAGATGAAAACCCTATGAGTCAGTCCTAACATCTCAACCTCTTCTGCCATCCAGCCACCTTCACTGACCTTCTGGCACCTTCTAGAACTCTTCATGGAGAGATCCAGCCAATCAGTCTGAAACTCACATGGGAGAAATAAGACAACCTCAAATCACAAAATCAGATCTGTGGTTCAGTTTTGGAAGTGTAGTCACCTTCTTGTGTGCCTTTTTATTATTTCTTTTTTAGCTGCTGTCAAAGACTTCAGAATGGAGACAGCTTGAACGCCTACTCAGTCCATGGGCAGCTTCACACTGACACTCAAACAACTACTAATGAAAGAGAACAGCTAGATGTCTTTGCTGATAACTGAAGAGTACGAAATGAACAGGTAAAAGGTCCACAGAAGACATGTACATATAAATGTAAGTATGTGTGTGTGTGTGTCCAAGAAAATCAAAATTCTCTCCGAGGGATTTCATTGATTGAAGTAGACAGTTATTAGTGCCTGTTGCCCATGAAAACTCCAAATGTAGGCTACTTACAGAATCTGCAAACTTCAAAAGAGGGTTTCAACTGAGGCCAGAGTCCCTCAGAGGCTCAATAATAATGATAATAATAATAATAATAATAATAATATATATATATATATATATATATATATATATATACAGTATATATATATATATATATATGTGTGTGTGTGTATATATGAAGAGTTGAGATGCAAAAGCCTCTAAGTGCCATTTGAAATTTTCTTCTAAAATGATCATTTTTATCAAGCTTGTATATTTAAGTTCAGTAATTTCACTTAAATGGCAATAAAGATTACCTATTAATTGTCATTTAAGTGAAATTACTGAAATTAAATATGCAAGCTTGATAAAAATGGTCATTTTAGAAGAAAATTTCAAATGGCATTTAGAGGCTTTTGCATCTGAACTCTTCATATATACTGTATATATATATATATATATATATATATATATATATATATATATATATATATATATATAACAGTTATTTATAAAAGACAATTTTTTAATTTTGCAAATATCACACTGCCTTGTAATATAAAAACAATTCTTTACACACTATTGGGTATTTATACAAAAACTAAATTATCGTAAATCATAATTTTGTGGCATATTTTTCAATGTAAAATATTTTTTTCTATTTGAACCTGTTTTAAAATGTTCAGCAGCCATTAATCTATTCAGTGTCACATGATCCATCAGAAAATATAAAAAGATTGGGCAAAATGTACTATGATATGATATTTTTCTGTATTGAGTTGCACAGGTTTTAGTCAAATTTTTAATTATGCATTGCAAAATGTTCACTGTAAAAAAAGTCAAAAAATATGGCATAATGTACTGTATGAATATGGAATAAGGATTTTTTTCCTATTGGTTTTATTTGTTATTTTTACACAGACGTTTCTGTTAGGTGTGGGGCTGTTATGAAGCACGCTGCAAGGGAGTAGAAACAAAACCGTCCTTAATCAATAATTGCACAATGGAAAAACACAGGAGATCATTGGAGATTGATGTAACAACCACTTTCAACATAGATGATAACAGACAGGCTTATGTAACGTAATCAAAGAAACCAAAAAGGTAAGTGGAATTAGGAACTGTGGAAACTAACAAACAAGGAAACTAACTAGGGAATAGGATCAGAGCAACACGTTACAGTTACAACATACAACAACACAACATGCACGTTACAGTTTTAACTGTATTTTAAATTATGCATTGCGCTGTGTTGTGTTTTAGGGTTAATGTAAATTTCCATAAAATTACTGGATAACATCCTGGCAGAAACTTACCAGCACATTTTTACATTTTTATTTTTTACAGTGTTGTGTTTTGGGGTCAAGAGGAAATGTCTGAAAACCTAACGGATAATGTCCTTGCAGAAAATTGCCATACTTTTGAAATGACACCAAGACAGAAGTTAATGACAAACCCAGATGAGAACAAAACTCATTAAGCAGGTACAGTAAATATCTTGAGGTGAGCACATCTTTGAACAGTCTTTTGTGAATGTGGAGAACATCACAATCTGGTAAACTCAGAGATAATACTTTAGAATTAAACTTAGAAAAGCCAAACTCAAAGGAACATAGAATAACTCAGAGCTTAGACGGAGCACTTAACTTTCATATAGTGAATAATAGGAAAGTACACTCTCAGTTTGTGATTTTTCCTCACAAATATCCAGATAAAGGAACAAGGGCAGAAACACAAAGAACAGGTCAGTATACTTGTGGATAAGTATTTTCCTTTCCAGCAGAGAGAATAGTGACATCTAGAATCCTATTCTAGGGTATTTTTTGAGGGGACATGCATTTCTTGAGCAGTCTGAAACCATAGTGGACGTCATCGAGTAAACTTATTCAATCCCACATTGCACCGCAATAACAAGTGTACAGTCAATGTACACTCACAGCTGTCCAAATTTGCTCTCTCACTTTCATTCACTCCTTCAAGTGAACTGTATTAGTGGACTAATGCGGGGAATAGTGATTGAGGGTTTAATTTAGCCTGAGTGTGCATGCAGGTTTTAAATAGTGGTTCAAATGAGATAATGGACAGCAGGTGTGGGTAGTGTGCGAGAGTGGGTGGATGACGGTGAGGGAGAACCCAGTGCACTTCTGACAACTTCGATGACAAAGTTCAAAAGAACAGCATTTGTTGTAGTGAAATAGAATTATTTTATAACATTATACATAATTCACATAAACATAAAATATTCTGGCAAATAAAAAAAATGCTGGCAACTATATGTAACCAAAGTACGGAAGAGGATTAGGGCCAAGCAATAATAAAAAATAAAACCATGTCGAGTTTAAAGTCATTATAATGTGAAATTAAACTCTTTTCTCTGCTCGATTCTCTGCTTGCAACAAAGTTAATTTACGATTTATATTTTGACTACAGACCCTTAGTCCTGTACAGTAAGAAAGACATTTGCCTCCCCCGGAAATGAATATTTCTTAGAATAAATAAACAATTAACGCTGAGTGTTCATGACGAACAGGTGGGTTGATTGTAATTTTAATTTGACTACATTTAAGTTCATTTATATTGACTGATCCAAATATTCATAATCAATTATAACCAGTTATTACTAATTATTAATATTCCATAAACCACATACTGACAAATCACCATAGAAGCGGACAGACAGAGAGAAAACAGCATGAGTAAGATGAATATTCAGAGGAAATACTCTCCGTACTTTCTGTTAGAAGAAAACAATTCTCATTAAATTCAACATGATCACAGCAGAACTTTAATTAATCTCACAGTATGAAGAACAAATGCTGCTGCTATCAACCAAATGCATATGCTGCACTGGATCATGACTGTGGAGCTGATATCACATACAAATCCTTACACACCCGCTAAATATTAATTGCCTTATTTGTAAGCATGTATCATGAGGATATTGTGCACAAATTGCATCCCTGTAAAATAACAGTAAAGTGTCTCGTCTACTTGAATTTTACCTCAGTTTGATCTGATCTGCTTCACACACACACACACACAAATGTGTTTGTTTCACTAGTGAGAACATTAGACCTAAATAGACTTCCATTGATTTTAATGTTAATGATCATTTCTATCGTCTAACCCAACCCCTACACGTAAATCCGCACATTACATAAACATGCAAAACGATCATTAAAAACAGGGGCCAGTACTCACTAGTCAGTTGTCAAAATATTTCTGTATATGATTGAGGACATTTGGCCCTCACACGTACACACACACACTCCCTTTGAGGTTGATCCCATGAGATGGATATCAAATACACCTCAACCACGCAGAATCCACACATAAATGTCATGTACAATCGACCAGTTCTATTTTTCTTAGATTTCAATAAAACTGTCCTGAAGTTCAAAGTAATCGCCCTCTTCGGTTGATGGAGGAACACTACAGCCTCATATTGACAATCCCACATCGAATGATAATGATTAGTGCATCACTTATCATGTTAATGAATAGCGATGTTGACTGGGTTTAGGGAAAGATGAAGCATTGGGGACAGAGAGGGAAAGAGCAAACAATTCCTTCAATTCCCCAGACCGCTGAGCCTGACGTGACCAGTCAGAACACGAGTCATTCATCTCCTCATGGAACCACAGAAAATCATTAATAGTGGAGTCTGTCCCGCTTCTTTAAGCGAATCGTTTAATCACTGAGTGGAATTGTGGGCAGGCAGAATAAATGGATGGATGCAAGAGTGATTTATCTGTTTTGTTTGGGAGCCTGCAGGACGAAAGCGAGTCAAATCGAACTGGTTGCAAAGGAAATACGACACAGATTATTCTTTCAAAAGAAAAGAAGCGAAGAGAAAAGAAGGATAGATAGAAGGAAAACAGACACCAAAAGGCTCTCAAACCTCTTGCTGATTCAAGCCTGCGGCATCAACTGCACTTGTTCCCCAACGGGTTTCTGATGTTTGGGTATGTGAACCCATCTAACGGATCCCTCGTTTTCGTTTAGGAGTACTAAACTTCACCAAGAGATTCTATTCTTTACGGTCCCTCCACCTTCTCTAGTGGCTCCACTCCAGAAGTCATCGAAAGTCTACATTTGCATTTCACTGTAACCGTCATCTGTGTTTATCCGCGATGCACTTTCCATAGAAAGGGTAATGTTTCAGAGACAGGGCTTGAGATGACCTTTCAAATATTATGCAGTTGTTCTGTGTGTTCAGTAAGTAAATGATGGGGGTTTAGAGCAAATATTTTATCTCAGGCGGGTTCTACTGACCCAAACACACACATTCCATTAATAGACGCATCACCTTCGCAGTGGGATGCGCGCTTTAGGTCATATTCAATCTCCTCACACCTGCGTGCACATACAGCACAACCCCACACACCCTCTCTGGGCAAATGAAGAGATGTGAAGGCCAAGTTCCTCCAAATTAAACCCATCCGAGTTAGTGTGCACACATAAAGAGCAGCGAGTGGTGAACAAACACCCACTGCTGCCGCCCCGGGGAGTGATTGGGGGTTAGATGCCTTGCTCAAGGGCACCTCAGTCATTTCTTGCAGGCATTGAGAATTGAACCCGCAACATTCAGGTTACAAGTCTGACCCTCTAACCATTAGGCCACAACTGCCCCCAATCTCATGAATCCTGTCAAGAACATGCATCTGTACCCGGATCTCATTAGTATTCATTTTGACAGCATCTAAAACAAAAACCTACATAAAAACCTAACATTTTATTTTTTATCAACCAATTAAGCATATTAATACAATATTTTATGAACATAAAAAGAATCATTAACATTTTAACACAGTCTCATCCCAAAAAGTCATATAACTGACGTCTTGGGACGTCTTTTGACCATACGTCAATATCCGCCTTTTTAGGGCCCCCTTAAACGTCGGTAGATGGCGATCCCGGGCCGTCATACAACTGACGCTTTACCTTTAACGTCAGTTAGGTGACGGGTTAGGTTTAGGGTTAGGTTTAGGTCTGGGGTAGAGTTAGGATCCCATAACCTCATCTACCGACGTTGAAGGGGGCCCTAAAAAGGCGAATATTGACGTATGGTCAAAAGACGTCCCAAAACGTCAGTTATATGACGTTTTGGGATGAGACCGGGTTGAACATTTATATGTTTATAAAATTGTTTATAAAGACTGCCGCTCTGCTCTCCGAACCAGACATTGTTTTGCGGTATATTTTATTTATACTTCGGGAATTTGCTTCTCTTATTGCTGGCCTTCTTCCATCCCAGTTTTGAACTGCCGATAAAGGATTAGAAGACTGTCTTACTCTGGTGTTGATTTTACTAACTCATCAGCTCTGCCGTCTGAGTGGCGTCCCTGTGATGCGGTGACTGCAAGCCCTTTAAAAGCCGTGTTAGAGGTGGCATAGGCAGAGGTGGTGTTAGTTGTCTATAAACCCTGTGTCTGTACCTCTTTTTAAAACAAACATTTGAATGTCTTGTTTTAAATGTATCTGCTTCACATGCTGCTGTGGTTACTATTGACCTCCAAAACAGAATAAGGATTTTTTGTCTTTTTTGAGTTTGCTGATCTACTGCCTATATTGTCAGTCAAATTTAATAGAATTTTGATTCTAGGTGACTTTATACATGTAGATCAGAAAGCCTGTACAATGGCCAAGGATTTCCTATCACTCTTGGACTGCTTTCATCTTTGTCAGTTTTAAACGTCCCTACTCACTGTAAAGGTCATACATTAGATTTAGTTATTGCAAATTATTCTTTTCTCTCTAATTTCTGTTTTGGATGTTGGACTTTCCGACCATCAAGCAATCTTTTTAATATTGAGATATTTAATTCGAGAGAGACTTCACAAAGTATTTCATTCCGTAAATGGCAATCAATTGATCACGCTACTTTTGTAAATTCGATAGTCTCTTCTTTAGATCTTATGTCCTCTGCTCCTCTTGAGGATCAAATCTTAGTACTTAACAATGTTTTTACAGCCAACTTGGACATCTCTGCACCCATAAAAACACGTAATGTCAGTCATTTGTACAGTCAGCCCCCTGGTATATTTATGTCGGAAATTGGAGTGAAAATGGCGTTGTTTTGGTTTAAATGTGTTTCACCAAGCTTGGAAAAACTGCTTGACACACTACAGAGTAACTATTGAAACTGCAATATCTGCATATTTCTCATATGTTATGGAAAATAATCAAAACTATCCTTTCAAACAATTAACAGTCGAATGCAGATGGTGTCAGTTCTTTGACTTCATCTGATTGGTTGTGTAATGGGTTTCTAAAAAATTTCAGTGAAAAAAATAACAATGTTCGCACAAATATTCATACTTCTTTTGGGTTTGCTGATCTTACAGCTAAGTTTCTCTGGCATTCTCCAAATTTACTATACTACAATCTGAGTTGCTCTGCAAGCAGGTTTCTCGTATGAAAGCTTCAACTTGCATACTTGATCCTATGCCATGCAGCCCGTTTAAATCTTGCTTTGGTCCTTTATGTCCCTCAGCTCTTGGTATATAATAAATTACTCTTTGTCATCTGGGGAGGTGCCAGCAGCACTTAAATCTGCTGCTGTCACTCCCGTTAAAAAAAAAAAAAAGAAGCAAAACTCAGATGGAAAATCTTTAAAATTATCACCCAATCTCAAATCTTTCATTCCTGGCTAAAATCTTGGAGGATGTGGTTGCGGCCCAATTAAACAAACACTTAACTGAAAATAATCTATTTGAGCCTCATCAATCTGGGTTTTGGAAATTACACAACACTGAGACTGCATTGTTAAAGTCACTAATGACTTACTAATAGCTTCCGACTCCATGTCCCTTCTCCCTCTCTTGGATCGTAGTTCAGCCTTTGACAATATTGACGACGATGCACTGTTACTCAATCGTCTTGAAGATATATGTGGTTCGTCAGAGACAGTTCTTTGCTGGTTCAAGTCCTATTTCACTGTCTGCAATCAATTTGTTTTTATGGGTGGCTAGAGATCCAAAGTTGGTTCTGTTCATACTGCCATCCCACAGGGGTCAGTATTGGGTCCCTTACTTTCTAGAATGTATATCTATCCACTTGGTCAATTATTAAGATCTCTTGACCTTAACTATCACTTTCATGCTGATGATGCACAGATTTATATCCAAGTGGAAGTTGTGCATCTTTCAAACTCTATTGCTGAGAGCAAGATTTGGATGTCTAACCGTTTTCTATCTTTAAACGGCTCGAAAACAGAAGTTGTGCTCCTTGGCTCTCCTCATCAACTATGAAAGACGGCGTCTCTCACTCGGTCAGTTGATGGTGTTGCCTTGGAGTTTCAAAGCAAATAAAAAAATCTTAGTGTCATATTTGATGCCACACTGTCATTTGAGCTTTTTGTGCAGAATACAGTTCAGACATCCTTTTATCGCCTCAGGAATTTAGCATGTTCACGTCCTATGTTGCCCTTCTTGGTTGCTGAGAGGTAAACTCTTTAGTCTTTTCACATGTTGACTACTGTAATGGTCTTCTAGCTGGGGTATCTAAATCAATTGACAAACTGTATTATTTACAAAATTCGGCTGCTAGAGTATTGTCTGGGGTCAGAGCTGGGGATCATATTAACCCTGTCTTGGAGTCTTTGCACTTGCTACCTGTCAGGTACCGTATTGATTTTAAAATCCTTATGTTCGCATTTAAGGCTTTGCATAATCTGTCTCCTCAGTACTTGACTGATCTATTAATGCCTTACACACCACTTTGTAATCTGAGTTCCTCTCTGAGTGGCCTCTTGTATGTTGTTGGCTTGAGAGAATTCTCTCCCGGCTGACATACTTTAAAATCTCTTCTTAAAGGGATACTCCACTTTTTTTTTAGAAATAGGCTTATTTTACCACTCCCCCAGAGTTAAACAGTTGGGTTTTACCGTTTTCGAATGTATTCAGCCGATTTTTTTATATTTAGAAGAATATCAGTAACCAGACAGTTTCTGGTCTCATTGACTTCCATAGTTTTTTTTCCTACTATGGAAGTCAATGAGACCAGAAACTGTCTGGTTACTGATATTCTTCTAAATATCAGAAAATCGGCTGAATGGATTTGAAAATGGTAAAACTCAACTGTTTAACTCTGGGGGAGTGGTAAAATGAGCCTATTTCCGAAAAAAGTGGAGTATCCCTTTAAAACATTTTATTTTAGGATTGCTTTTGACTTGTTACTTATGTTTGCCTGCAAAGCACTTTAAGAGAGCAACAAGGCGCAATATCAGTAAATGTATTATTATTAATACTTAAATAATGTATTTTTTCAGTTTTACAACAATGAGTCAACATCAAGAATAATGGAAGTTACAAAGAAAAACCTCAACATATTACAGTATTGAGAATTTTGGGTGACAATGTGCTTAACAATAGGCATAAAACTAATGTCACAAATCCAGAAATCCTAAAACAAGCTTTATTTCAATTATGCAAAGAACATGGGGGGTGAGATTCACCCAATTATATCTAACACACAGACTCACACACTGTTCTGTCTTTCTCTTTCCCTCCCTCTACGGAAGGTGTACATCCTCCCGCTTATAACAACTGCACACAGATACACATCACGAGACACAAAGAGCAAATGAACAGCTCCTCTCTTTTAACCTTTCAAGTGTTTCGATCTCTCTACCCGTATTGCTAGCCATGCTTCCTGCCAAACCACAGAGGAAGAATACATTTAAAACTGCGTAAACAATGTCTTTTAAAAGCATCACTCTCCATCCACAGCACCTCTGGGAGAATTACAGAGGAAGCAACCTAGTCTGACTACTAACAAATACCTGGAGTATTCGCATTCAATCTCTCTCTTGATTCAGCCTGAGAATAAAACAGGTTAAAAAAACATGGACCTCCATTAAACAAGGGGCTCAAGCAATAGTACAGACACTTTGTTGAGTGTTTAAATGATTTAACCAATTACAGTAGAAACCCATAGCATTGTATTTCTGTATGTAAAATAGGAAAGCACCATTCACACATTTTTTTTTATCAGAAAATGAATTGTTAATGCACTGTATTTGTAAATGCTACATATGACATGTATGTTAAGGAAACGGCAAAATTAATTAAATCGAAATAATTATTAAGACATTCTAGTAAATACTTTAGTTAATAATCAAGAAATCATGGTTTTCAAAACCAAAAAGTCATTCTAAGTAAACTGAATGCAATGACTCTTTGAACATGTGTGGAGATTCATTGAGTATTTTGAATTAGTCTTTGCATTAGAGAGCAGATTCATTCGGTGTGAGTTGTTTCTAAATGACTCTTGGGTGACTCTTGGCATTGGAGTGTGATGGTTTAAATGACTTTGTGCATCAGTTGGCTGATGGAATGGGCAGTGGGGCATAGCCATCTGATTTCAGTGGCTATATATACCTATCACATACACACTCAGACACATTTACAATTACAAAGTGTTCTCTGATTCTATGGCACAATAAGGTTATAAAATGGATTTATCTTAACTGTATACTACACAACACTGTTGAATAGAATGATATCATAGCAATATACTGTAGACGTCAAAAGTAGGCTACATATATTTTACATTAGCTATGGGTGATTGTTTTAAAATGTGGTGTAATTCAATCCACTTGCAACAGAAAGACAATCAAATTCTGTCATTTTCTTTTTTGAGATGAACTAAAATAAAATGGAAAGAAACAATGAACTAACAACAGACAGAATGAAGGACAGATCTATTCACACTCAAGGCAATTAGAACATCATTAAATTCTCCATCTATGCCGTGGTTTAGAATAGTAGGGTGTCTCTCACACTACCGTACACACACAACTCTGGTCCTTGGGGATTGAAAAGGCTAGCGACTTGATTTTGCACCTAACACACACGCATAGATGGAGAATGTTCCTTGGAGTTGGAACAGATCAGTGACTTGTCATTAAAGCCATCCATCTCTTCTGTGACAGACAAGGATCGGAGAGCCTGAGAATGAAAGGTTGTGTGATAGGCTGTCTGAATCCACACAGTGGTAAGGCTCAGTCGGGGGTTAAGGTTGGTTGTGACACATCAGAGTGACAGACCCAGTTTGGCTGACAGGCAGCATGTGCTGGTTTTTTAGTATCACAGAATGTGATGCCTCAAATTTGCCTTTATGGAAGAAAACTGACAGCCTAAAAAATAGACAGATCAAATCAAATTTGGACATGTGAGCAGAACCTTTTCAGCAACCGTGAGAAAAAACTTCTATTGCTCATGGTGATGTTAAAATAACGCTTTGTAAAACAAAGAAGCAAAAAGAGGTAGAGATATGGAATATTCAACTTCTTACTCAACCACATTATTAGTATCGTCCTTCCAAACGAATCAGCTACTTATTTAATTTGCCCCTGTGCCCCTGGCTGCCTCTTTCATACTTGGAATAGAGGCAAGTTCTTCTTAGTTCTGCTTTGTCACCCAAATTAAGCTATTCGCATCAAAAAGATGAATTTGGAAGAGACAGAGAGCGCAGAACTAGTCAGCATGAGCATTTGCCACACACACAGGGAAAAAAAGGATTTTTTTTTTTTTCCGGGACTTCACAAAAGCTAAATATTTAGTTTGGAGTAACCATTTGGACCTCTTTAAATATTTATATCCCATTTATAGCCTTTTTAGTGAATCAATCCCAGTGAGGAGGAAAAAAATAGACAGAGATGCTCTACGCTTCAGTGACCTCTCCAACCACACTGCCGCCTTCACGCAAGCTGCTGTCTTTATTACACTTTCTGTTCATCCTATTTTAAATATGTTTCATAACAGTGATGTGGGTTTTCCTCCCATTAAAAGTGGCCTGATTTTGGCTTGAGATGGTCTCTAGTTGTATCCCAAATGATGCACTATACACTATGTACTTATGCACTCAACTATGTAATATAAATTTTATAAGTCTGATAGCCCCTCCCCCGCTGCTATGTAATTAAAGCTGCGACAGTCGAATGCATGAATTGTCTAACATGCACACTAATTAAGTGCATCATCCGGGTATTTAAAGTGCACTTTTTTATTCTTTTTGGAATTTTCAGCGTGAACACACTTGCACCAATTATAATACAGACATCCAAAGTCTCATATTAATAGCGTCTCCCTGATGCCCGGAAATTAGTTCAAATCTCCCGGAATCTAGAACCCGGCATGTGCATGGCAGAGAAGGAGAGAGCGAGAGACCTTGTGAGTGTCTCACTCTCTCCCTCTCTGTCATGCACGCGCACATGTTATGTGCCTCGCAAAAGCTAGTCAAACTGTGTAAGAAAAAGATAATTCTTAATATAAGTCTTAATAGACTGATGAGCAGAAACATTATGACAAGTCATAGGTGAAGCAAAAATTGTTGATTATCTCTAAACAAGGCGACATATTATGGTCTGGGTAGATTAGATGGAAAGCAAAAAAAATCTGTTCTCGCAATAAACATGTTAGATGCAGGAGAAATGGCCAGGAATAAAGATCCGAGCATCTCTGACAAAGGACAAATCATTAGCAAGGCGTCTGGGTCAGAGCATCTCTGGAGCGAGGCTTGTGGGTTGTTTCCGGTCAGCAGTGGTGAGAATTTAGCAACAGTGGTCAAACGAGGGACAAAGCTCAAACCGGCGACAAGGTGTTGGGCAACCAGTGTTCATCGATGTACGAGGGCAAGGCTATCCCATCTGGTCTGAGCCAACAGAAGGTCTACTGTGGCACAAGTCACATGGAATTTGAATGATGGTAATAGGAAGAATGTGTCACAACACAGTACATCACACTCATTATGTGACTGCGTAGCTGCAGACCAATCGGAGTGCCTACGATGACCCCTGTCCACCATCAAAAGTATCCACAATGGGCATGCAAGTGTTGGAACTAGACCATAAAGCAATGGAAGAAGGTTGCCTGGTCTGATTTGTCCAGTTTTCTTGTACATAATGTGAACAGCTGTGTACGTGTGCTCCGTTTACCTGGGGAACTGATGGTACCAGGATGCGCTGTGGGACAACAACAGCTGGTGGAGGGAGCGTGATACTCTGGGCAATGTTCTGCTGGGAAAACCTTCACGCATGCACCCCTACACCCCTTCATGACAATGGTGTTCCCTTATGAAAGTGGCCTCTTTCAGCAGGGTAATGGGCCCTGCCACACTGCACACATTGTTCAGGAATGGATTGAGGAACATGATAAAGGGTTTAAGGTGTTGCCCTGGTCTCCAAATTCACCAGACTTCAATCCAATTGAGTATCTGTGGGATGTTCTGGACCATTTGATTTGACCATTTGAAGTTTGATCCTCAACGGCTCCACCTAGCAACCTACAGGACTTTTTAGGTTCTGTCTCTAATGTTTTTGTGATTCTACTGGGTTTCTACCTATTTCCACTGACTTAACCCTTAACACCCCTTACACTCTCAGTCTCATGATATTTTTTTAACTATATTTTCAGACTGATGTCATGAAATGGCGTATGTATGACAAGCCAATTCGTATTTCCATTTTTGGCATGCTATCAACTAGGGGTGGCACGGTTCACAAAACCCACGGTTCGGTTTGTATCACGATTTTAGGGTCACGGTTTTCGGTTCTGTACGGTTCTTGTTATTTTTTCTTTTAATCGTTAACACTCCAGAAATGTACTTCAGCATGTGATATATAGCTTAATTATCCACACTTTAGGATACAGTATTAAAAAATATATATATTATATTCATGCAATCATGCACAAACTGAATTTGACTCTTTGACTTTAAGCACATTTTTGGACTATCTCAGAGGAAAGCTAGGTGAGATTTAGATACAGCAAGAGAGAAGAAATTGACATGCTTTTTGTTTATTTGGCAAAAAAAGGAGAATGTGTATCACTATCTCTACAAGAACTTGTGCATTTTTATCACATAAATCTTATTTACACAAAGAAATTAACTTTCATGTATCAACTGCTAACTTTTGTAGCTCTTACCAAAATTCTATCTTTTAAAAGAAAAAGAGAGGAACCCTTAAAACACTGTCTTTTAAATGTCAATATACATGAAACCTCATTGCCTATAGATAATTTAGCTATAGCAATAGCAAAGGCCATAAACATAAAGTAAAATTTAAGTTCAACCTCAACACAAAAACAGTATCAACAATGCTTCTATTCCCAAAATGTGAGGGTACTTTTTTCAACTTGAAATTAAAGTGCAGGACTTGGAAACGTATGACTGAAGCTCTTATCTATACATAAAGTGCCACTGTAGTTAAATTAAAATATCATAACATGAAATCCAAAATGTTCCCACACACCGGACTTATACCATAGACTTATACGACGCTAGCGGATCCTCCAACTCCCTCATCTCTCCCACTTGCCATTTCTCCGCGTGCCGTGACCTGCAGCGCTCCATACTCCACTTTTACTGGCTTGTTTATTAACTTGAACCGGCGCTGCACAGAGCGATCGGTAATGACATCAAATACCGCGAAAGTGATGAATGCATACGGAGCCGACTCGCGCTAGACTGATGTTATTCACCGATCGCTCTGTGCAACGACACACCTGTCCAAGTCGAACAAGCTTATGTCGCGCGAAAAGAAAACACACGTCACATACGGGCACGAGGTTACATTGCGCATGCGTCGAACCGTGAGACGCACACACGCTCTGAACCGAGACAAGCGAACCGAACGGTTCGGGTGTTTTTTCATGTACCGTGCCACCCCTACTATCAACACGCATAATAACTTTTCAGCGTGTTTATGAACGCCGTTGACTTAACGTTACATTACTGTATATATCAGCCCATTCTCACCCCCAAGGCGTCACTTAACTGACACCTTGGAAAGCATTTGGACATGATTTAAGACGCCCTTTAGTGTCAGTTAGATGACGCCCTAGGATCGCGTGTACCCTACCCCCACCCCACACCCCACACCTAAACCTAACCGCGTCCTCTAACTGACGCTTTCCTTTAGCGTCAGTTAGATGACGCCGTAGGATCGCGTCATGTAAGTGACGCTAAAGGGCGCCTAAAACGTCAAATATTGAAGCATGGTCAAAGGTGACGCCTTGGGGTGAGAATGCGTTGTATATATATAAATATATGACCTACCCCAACCCCGTCCCTAAACCTACACGTCACTGGGTTTAATGGCATTTATGAGTATTCCCCTACCATCCTAGGAAAAAAAAAATATCGCTCTCCAGATGTAGATCTACATTTTGCTTCGTTTCACTCATTTACATTTAAAGGCGTGTACATACACGCAGAATCACTCGGACATTTAACGGCGTAGACATACACAGGGATAGCTCAAAATGAGTATAGATAACACGCACTTGACTTGAAAGTGGCGTGTATTTTCTCACAAAAGTCATGATGTCTTGTTGATATTTTCATCTTATATTTTATATCACGGAAGATTGGGTCACATGCCTGGAGATTAAACTAGATTTGTAGTGAGTTTGAAACCTTTAATGTTGAAGTTTGGAATAATCTTGAACCAGCTTTGAAGTTTATCTGTCAAAACATATGCTCCCTGGTTTTCAAAAAGAAAAGCCCTTAATTTCAAGAGTAATGATAACAGACAAGTACTTTACGTAGTAACAAGATTTAAGGCCAGTGAACCATATTCTAGCAGAGATGCAAAAGAAGAAATTTTGCAAAATAGGCCATAACAAATCCTGAAAGGAATGTACTTTCTTAATAAATATCTTTAATTTTCTCTTTTTCTCAGTCATGTTCCTTGTTTGTGCTTTTTGATGGGTCAATCCATGCTACAAACGATGATTTTTACATCATCCAAGATATCAGCTTCCAAATCAAAGTCATCGGTCTTGAACAAATATCTACAATTCAAGTCATCAATCAATGTATACTAATTTTCTCTGGTCAGGCTTTGCATATTAAGCATTGTTCGGCCCAGAAGCAGAACACCACAAAGAATCTTGGATTTGAATTTACATCTTGTTACAGCAACTGCTAAACTCATTCCTGTTTTATGAGAAAGTCATGCAGCAGTTTCCAAAAAAACATTCCACTCATTTCACTCCATCCCCTTCCATTAAAAATTAGCTTTTTTCAAAAGTCTCACATCTAACTTCAAGCCTTAACTAAGGTATACGATTGTAGTCAATCCAAATCATCTGATTTTCAATGTTATCCACCTGGTATTTCACTAAAAATACCTGATGGTCCATAAACAGACAAGGTTTCAAGACCTTTTTGAATGTATAATCTTCTTAGAGTCTCATTCACTCTCTAAATTCTCTCTAAAATCTCTGTGATGATGGAGATCCAGCTACAAAACAGCACAAGGGAACACGTATCTGAATACAGACCAATTGTATTAGTGTTTTCCCACACATGAAATCATTCATACCAGAGCTAGGTCTTTTCTTAATCTGCATTCAGGAAAAATGCACAGTGAGACATGAGATCTAGTCCCAATCATGTCCAGTATGCATTTCATTACAGATATGAGCAGCGGGTCATTCATCAGTTTGACAGGTCTAATCCCTTTTGGTCACATTACAGAAATGTTTGATGACCACTGAGAAGGGACCACCAGAAATGGAATTCCAAAAACAAGATTTACTGTTGCCACATGACGAGAAGTCACACTGGAGTCTATGTGTGAGATCTGGGAGTGTGTTTCCAGTGTCAAGGTTTTTTTTCCCCCCTCTCTCTCAAATGATCGCTTGAATGGGAGTCTGCAATGTCTGGCACACTCTGTCCACCTTTACTAAAACAATTTTTGTGCACTATTCACACATCTATACTCATCTACAGCACCTACTGTTATGTGCCCACTGAATCTATTTTAGGATCAGTATTCCGTGGATTGTAGCTCTGTGGTCAACTCTCCTTTTGAGGGAACTATCTTTTCAAGCTTGACAAGATAAAGGTTCAAATTTTTACAAGTATAGCCACAAGACCTAAACAATATGCAAGTTAACATGATTTTAGTGCCATAACAACAACATAATGCCATAAATCCCAAAATGTCTGTAAAAATTATTTAAACAGCATTACAGCTCAAATAATGCACTAGATTTTACAAAACAATGAATGCAAGTGCTTTTATATAATTGTTAGCTTTACATTTTTGCTTTTAAATCCTCCAAAAATTGACCCTATTCACTTCCATTTAAAGTGCCACACTCTAACCTCCACAAAAAAGGAGGGATAAGTCGAAATTTTGGCAAACAACATGCAACAAATGCTATCAATTGAGCTTAACTTGCATGCACTGAACATAAACACTTATTTTAATGTAGCATGACATTGGAAAATAGCATTCCCACCCCCATAAGATCCAAGTTGTTAAAGAATGTTGATTGGCCTTGATTGGAGAACTGGAGCTGTTACAATAACCTTTTAACACCGTTTTTCAATTTAACACAGCTTCAGGTTGATAGGACACATCATTTCACAGTGCCTCAAGTGGGAGACAATCTACAGTAAAAGAAAACACAACCCAGGGGATTCACTTTTTAAGACAATTAAAGAAATGCAATCTTCTACAGACCACATTCCAACCACATAGGCCAGCCATGCCTCATCTTGTCTGAAACAGACGATCACATCAGTTCAGTAGAGAGCATCACCGGCTTCAAATTCACTCTTTATAAATTGATCAGATGCTATGAATACAATGTGTTGGCTCAATGTGTCACTTTTATTTACATTAAGCTAACAGAACTTTCTATGTCATTTCATTAGACAGAATCTAGATTTCTCAGGGTTTGAAATTAACACCTGTCGAATGCGGATGAAAATCAACTATGGCGGGGAAAGCATATCAACTCACTAGCCAATTTGGCAGGTGACAAAAATGTCCTATCACTTTGCATGCCATCTCTTCCCCCAAGAGGAGCTTCAACATTAGCAGGGCTACCTATTTGGAACCCCTAAAAGGTTCTATACACTCTTAAATAAAGGGTTCCTCTGGGTTCTATATAGAACCCTGGGGTTCCATACTTGACCAATAGAACCTTTTACCAAACAAAAATGGTTCTATAGAACCATTTTGAAGTTCCATATATGAAGTGGGGGATGGAACCATTTCTGGTTCTAAATAGAACCATTTCTTCTGAGAGTGTATGTCAATGATCTACTTCAGACATTCTACTATTTATAAGTAACTTTGCAACTATGTCATAACTCTCATTAGTGTATTAGTTAGTGGACCTAGTAGTTGCAAAGTTATAGTTAGTAGAAAGTTTGTTTAAGGAGCATTAAAATAAAGTGTTTCAGATATGACAGCTAGTTGACATGTTGTTGCAAAGTTTCTAATAGTTAGTAGAATGTCTAAAGTGGACCATCAAAATAAAGTGTTACCCAAAGTGTAAAGATGGTTGCAAAGTCTTTAAAACCCAACACAATCTTCTGTAAAAGTGAGTAAACTATTAAATTCAAACTCATTCATTCCACTTATTACATTTACATGTATGTATGATATTTTTGTTTTGGCTCGTAGCAGTTTACGATGTTCAAGTTCAGGGAAGGAGGTGGGAACTGGCTAATGATCAACAAAGTTTTAATCACCAAATAAACAAACAACAAAACGAAAGTAAAGCGGCAGCCCCTCACGGACCACTGCCGCATACAGTATAAGCATTATCCATCTCGGTTGTCACTTCTACTTCTATCCTTCCGGAGCTCCCTGTGGGAATCGAGACTGGTGTGGCACGTGGCGTTCATTTGCACTGGCACCGCTCTGTGCCCAAAGCTTCATTCCGTTCTTACGCCTCTTGGCCCCTCCCTGCTTGCCACATGCAGTAACGTAATTTAGCATCCAAATTGGAAATTGAGTGAAAAAGTTAATTTCAAATCCTGGTTGTATATATTAAGGCATAAAGAGACACACAGCCTTTTATTTCAGCAAAGAAACCAAAACTGATGAGCCTATTTATTTTCATTGATATGAGCTATTAAATGGCCAATTACATTTTACTGGTAGCATTTAGCATTACTTTCTTTCCCTACATCAGAAAATACTTGTGATCATTTTTTTTTTTTTTTTGGGGGGGGGGGGGGGGGGGTTACAACCCATCAGATGACAACCACTGGTCTAATGTTGGCTTATTTTGATCCTGAAAGCAACTTAAATTGACAAAATTAATTACAAATGAAGAGTTCAGATGCAAAAGCCTCTAAGTGCCATTTGAAATTTTCTTCTAAAATGATAATTTTTATCAAGCTTGATATTTAAGTTCAGTAATTTCACTTAAATGGCAATAAAGATTGTCATTTAAGTGAAATTACTGAAATTAAATATGCAAGCTTGATAAAAATTGTCATTTTAGAAGAAAATTTCAAATGGCATTTAGAGGCTTTTGCATCTGAACTCTTCAAATACTATGACAACCTTTGTCTTACAGACATTGGCACAAAAACCATACTGCAAAGGGAACAGGATGTCTCAAAGCAACCTATTAATCTGTGGTTCTCTCTCACATTCTCCATTTCTTAGTCTCTTATCTCTGGAGTTCTGGGTGTATACGCTCAGCGATGCTGATCTGCAAGCCGACAAGCATATAACACCATCAGAAAACTTTGTGTCCCATAACCCTAATGGGACTGCTGGGCGAGTTGAAAATGTTGAGTGACATTAGGAGGAGAAAGAACATCACAGAATCAGTGAGGTGTGTGTGCATGTGTGGCAACCTAGACAAAGTCAGTGAGGTGCCTGTTTCTCCAGGGGCATGATGCCAGATTATGTGTGTGTGAGAGAGGGATATTTCTCAGTTGGCACATAGCTGGTTGCACATTACAATGAATCTTTGGGATTGCAGTAGAACAACATGGAAGATATCTGTTTTACAGTCTCCCTGAAACTGTGGCAGACAGGTCTTCCCTCCTCACTCTGCTCCGCCATCCGTAAGATCCCAGATAAAAAGATCACAAAGCAAAGAGGATTAAAAGAAGAGTGGGCAGCTTCATGGATTAATTGTAAATATGTATGTGAGTGTGTGTTTCTCACAAATTATCATAACCTCCCACTGCATGAATAACACATTCACAAGCACTCTGTAAGACTATCGCTTGTCAAAACCTATAAAAAAATTCTTCTTCAATGGGTCACTTGGGTCCAAAAACCCGGGGTTCTACCCAAGACCCGAATGACATTTATTATCCCCTTCTCTGCTTGTCAATGTGTACCTCTATGAGTAAGTTACCAAACCCTCCAGTATACTAGCCCATGCTGCAGTGGCATGAGCTACACATTAACAAGGCTCTGCAAGTCATTCAAGAGAATGAGTGTGGGGATTTGAGTGTAGGGATTTGCTAATGAATTTTAACATAAATATAAATTTCCTTGCCATTTGAGGTGCAACAAAGTTAGTGAGCTGTTTATTTACTTGGAATGGCTTGCCCAAGACGAAAAATTATGTAACCTAGCCAGATTCTGATTACAGAAAACCATCTAAATGCAGTTGATGCCATTTAACCAAAAATGAAAACAGTATTTTTCAAGTTCCCTATCGAGGGAACTCAACACTGCGTCGATAAAATCGACTCTTTGGGGACGCTCCCTAAGCGTGCGCCTCTGAAGTATGAATGAAACTAATCCAATCCTGATTGGTGTTGCGTCGTGACGTAACATGTGACGGCATACCCGGAAGTATAAAAGTGACGCTGTCACAACACACAGCTTTCGCTCTTCAGCAAGCGCTTTATGTTGAAACTGTCTGTCTTATTTGGTGTTGTTTGTCTTATTATTGAAAGAAAGTATGGCCAGTGAACAATTCAAGAGGTGTGTGCATCCCTGCCCTCGTTTCATCACGGGTGGGGACGCACACTCTCTCTGTGTGTATTGTTTGGGAGTGCAGCACGCACGGGCAGCTCTCGAGGGGGCTGCTTGTGAAATGTGTGAGGCTTTGCCTATTAGAGTGCTGCGCTCCCGGCTGGCGTGCTTTGACGAGCACGGTCAGGCTCGCGTTCCCCAGGGTTCCGGTCCCGCATATGTCGAGGCGATGCGGCGACTGAGATCCTGGGGTTCGCAGCGGGATCTGGCGGAGGAGAGTGAGAATGCTGAGGCATTTTCTCGCTCGCCATCGGCTGATCCCGCAGCCTCTGAGAGTGGTGTGGGAGCCCGCGCTGCGGTTTCTCCTACCCGCGATCAGGTCCCGGTGCTTGAGCTGTCTACTTCTGAGGAAGGGGACGTGCTCAGCATCGATGCGGACGACCGTGATCTCAGCACGCCATCACGCGGCCTGGGTTATGAGGAGCTGGTGGAGGTTGTGACACGCGCTGTGGCCAGACTAAACATCAGCTGGCCACAACATGAGCAGGAAACGCAAGTCACCAGTAAAATGGACGAGCGTTACCTGCAGCGCAGGGTCACAGCCTCACCGCCGGGGTCTGCCGTTTTTCCCTGATCTCCATAAAGAGATCTCGAGAACGTGGGAAAGACCGCATTCGTCCCGTATTTCGAGTCCCAATGTAATAGATTACAGCAATGTTATGGGGGCTCGAGATATGGGATATGGGAAGATGCCGAAGGTGGAGGAGGCTTTAGCGAGCTATCTCTCTCCCGAATCGGCGTCTTCCCTAAAGACCCCGGTGTTGCCTAGTAAGCCCTGCAGAGAGACATCTGCATTGGTGGGCAGGGCTTACATGGCGGCGGGTCGGGCTGGTTCGTGTCTGCACTCAATGGCGATTTTGCAGGCATACCAGGCCGACCTCCTGAAAGATTTGGATGAGGGGGAGGGGCCTACTCCTGAAGATGTCGCGGAGTTGAGGAAGGCCGCAGATTTGTCTCTCCGGGCCACTAGGGAAGCGGCCAGCGCTATTGGCCGCTCTATGGCGGCCATGGTGGCCACGGAGAGGCATCTGTGGCTGAACTTATCCGGTATTAAAGAAAAGGATAGGTCCTTCCTGCTGGATGCGCCGCTTTCGGCTTCTGGCCTGTTCGGCGACGCCGTTAATTCGGTTGTCGACAGGTTTCAGGAGTCGAGAAAGCAATCTGCGGCGTTCCAGCAGTACCTCCCCCGGAAAGCGAAGGCCAAATCTAGTAGGGGGGGGGCAAAGCTGCCCCCTCCGCAGTGAGACAACCGAGGTTGTTCTCACAACGGGGCCCTCTAGGAAAAGATGCAGGTCCGCCGTTAACAGCGCTTCGGGCCGCATCAATTTCCAGCGAAAAGACACCAGAGGCCAGCCTCGAGAGGCTGGTACCCTTAGCAGATTTTGTAGAGGGATGGTATCATCTTCCCAACATATCTCCATGGGTCCTGCAGATAATACGAGTTGGGTACAGACTGCAGTTCGCGCACCGCCCCCCCAAGTTCTCTGGGGTGGTGCTCACTGCGGTGGTCCCAGAGCAGGCTCAGGTGTTGGAACAAGAAGTACAGACTCTGCTGTCGAAAGGAGCCATAGAACGTGTTCTTCCGGTAGACAGGGAGTCCGGGCTTTACAGCCGGTACTTTATAGTTCCAAAGAAGGATGGGGGGTTAAGGCCAATTTTGGATCTCAGGGTGTTGAACCGGTCTCTGAGAAGGTTCAAATTCAGAATGTTGACCATTCCAACAATCGTGAGTCAAATCAGATCCGAGGACTGGTTTGTCACGATAGATCTGAAAGACGCCTATTTTCACATCTCCATCCTTCCTTGTCACAGGAGGTACCTGAGGTTCGCTTTCGGGGGCGAAGCATACCAATATCGGGTTCTTCCGTTCGGCCTAGCACTCTCTCCCCGCACATTTACCAAGTGTATGGACGTGGCCCTTGCTCCACTGAGACTTCAGGGGATTCGCGTATTGAATTATCTCGACGACTGGCTTATTTTGGCCCAGTCTCGGGAGATGGCAGTTCGGCATCGAGATGTCGTTCTTGGCCATATTCAAAAATTGGGGTTAAGACTCAATTTGAAGAAGAGTGTGCTAGAACCGTCCCAGGGCACGACCTTTTTGGGAGTCGTGTGGAACTCGATTACAATGCAGGCACGTATGTCTCCCGCACGTATCGAGTCAATTCTGGCGATGGTGTCCAGGGTGAGGCTAGGTCAGGCCGTCACTGTGAAGCACTTTCAAAGGATGCTGGGCCTCATGGCAGCGGCATCCAACATTATTCCTCTGGGCCTCCTTCACATGAGGCCCCTCCAGTGGTGGTTGAAGACCAAGGGGTTCTCACCCAAAGGAAATCCGTTCCGTATGATCAGAGTAACGCGCAAGTGCCTTCAGTCTCTGCAAATATGGAAGAAGCCTTGGTTCCTATCCCAAGGGCCAGTGTTGGGGGTGTCATGTCGCTGGGAAACCGTTTCGACAGACGCCTCCCTTACGGGCTGGGGCGCGGTCATGGACGGCCGCTTTACCAGGGGTCTGTGGCAGGACCATCATCGCACTTGGCATATAAATTGCCTGGAGATGATGGCGGTATTCAAGGCTTTGAGGAGCTTCCTCCCAGACATCGAGGGTCGCCACGTCCTTATACGGACAGACAATACGTCAGTGGTGGCCTATCTGAACCGACAGGGGGGACTCAGATCGCGCCCTCTGTGCAAACTGGCGCATCAGATTATCCTTTGGTCCCAGGGAAAGATATTGTCAATAAGGGCAATGTATATCCCAGGGGTTCAGAATCGGGGAGCAGACATCCTGTCGAGGCAGGGGCTGAGGCCCGGGGAATGGAGACTTCATCCGGATGTGGTGAAGTCGATATGGGACAGGTTCGGACCGATGGAAGTGGATCTGTTTGCGTCTCGAGAGACGTCCCACTGTCCACTTTGGTTCTCCCTCTCACATCCAGCCCCGCTGGGGTTGGATGCCATGGTACAGGCTTGGCCGAGGCTTCGCCTGTATGCTTTCCCCCCGATCGCTCTGCTCCCAGGGGTCCTGGAGAGGGTCCGTCAAGAGGGCATCAGTCTACTTCTGGTTGCCCCGAGATGGCCGACACGAGTATGGTTCTCGGATATAATATCACTCCTCATAGCTCCGCCATGGCCGATTCCTCTGAGGAGGGATCTATTGTCTCAGGCGGAGGGCACAATCTTCCACCCTCGCCCAGAGTTGTGGAAGCTGTGGGTCTGGCCTCTGAGGGGGTTCAGTACCTAAATGCTGGCTTATCAGCTGAGGTGGTTGAAACCTAGGGCCCCATCTACCAGGAGATTATATGGCCTCAAGTGGAAGGTGTTTCACACTTGGTGTGGAGAACGGAGGTTGGATCCAGTAAACTGCCCAGTGGCTTCAGTTCTGGAATTCCTTCAGGATCGTTTCTCTGCGGGTCTCTCCCCGTCCACTCTTAAGGTGTACGTGGCTGCCGTTTCGGCTTTCCACGCGCCAGTAGATGGTGGACCTCTGGGGAGGCACCAGTTGGTCATTAGGTTTCTCCGTGGTGCTTGGAGGATGAGGCCGGCGATCAGGTCCAGGGTGCCTGCCTGGGATCTGGCAATAGTTCTGGAAGGGTTGTCCCTCGCTCCCTTCGAACCTTTAGAGTCGGCTTCGCCTAAGGACTTAACGTTGAAAATGGTCTTTCTCTTAGCGATTACCTCTCTTAAGAGGGTGGGAGATCTCCAGGCCCTGGCGGTAACGCCAGCTTGCTTGGAGTTTGCCCCTGGCAAAGTAAAGGCCTTTTTGCACCCGAGTCCGGGCTACGTGCCTAAAGTTCCTTCGAGTACGGCTCGCTCTGTAGTCCTTCAGGCATTCCATCCTCCACCTCATGTGTCGGCGGGAGAAGAGAGGCTTCACTTGCTCTGCCCCGTCAGAGCTTTGAGTGTATACTTGGAAAAGTCTGCTTCTTGGAGAAGATCTGACCAGTTGTTAGTATGCTTTGGGTCACCTAAGAGGGGGCTCCCGGCAACCAAACAAACTATAAGTAACTGGATTGTCCAGGCTATTACTGAGGCTTACAAGGTGCGTGGGGTTCCTTCACCTTTGGCCTTAAGGGCTCACTCGACTAGAGGCATGGCTTCCTCTAGGGCCCTTCTGTCGGGAGTACCTCTGCAGGAGATTTGTGAGGCAGCCGGCTGGGCTACCCCGCATACTTTCATCAGGTTTTACAGTCTCAGCCTTCCCAGTACGCCCGGTGCACACGTACTCGGCCCTTGCTGAGTGCCTAATCAGTTTCACTCTGGGGCGGGTCTGTTCGGTGCGTGGCCTAGTGGGTACTCGTTCCCCAAAGAGTCGATTTTATCGACGCAGTGTTGAGTTCCCTCGATAGGGAACGTCTCGGGTTATGACTATAACCCTTGTTCCCTGAGAAGGGAACGAGACACTGCGTCGTGTTGCCACGCCCCCTTTTCAGACCCTTGAGCGTCTTGCTTCATCGCGAGGCTAGTGTGTGTTGTGACAGCGTCACTTTTATACTTCCGGGTATGCCGTCACATGTTACGTCACGACGCAACACCAATCAGGATTGGATTAGTTTCATTCATACTTCAGAGGCGCACGCTTAGGGAGCGTCCCCAAAGAGTCGATTTTATCGACGCAGTGTCTCGTTCCCTTCTCAGGGAACAAGGGTTATAGTCATAACCCGAGACGTTTTTCTTAAAGTGGTAAAAATGCACAGAAAACTGTATTCCACATTTTTTGACATACACAAAATATAGGCACACTGGGTTAAAATGAATGAAAAATGGGCTTAAATTGTTTGTTAATACATGTATTTAGCTAAAGCATTTCCAGATAGTTTTACTATTGGTTTACAACATATTGATATCTTGATATTTGGAAATTGGATATTTGGATAATAATTGGATATTTAATGGATATACAGTACCAAACGATGCTTAAGTATGCAATTTCATATCCCCTACATTTAGAATATCATTTTTTTTTTGACTATACAATGAAAGTCAACAGGGTCCAAAAAACAACAACTGTTTAAAGATGATGAGAGAGAAAAAGAATCGTTTGTTGCACGGAAAGAAACAAAACTCATTCAGATTTGGAACAATATGGAGTTAAGTGTAAAAAAGCACCGAATTTTCATTTTTTGGGTGACCTAGCCATTTTCATGTAGATCTAAAAAAATATTAACATTTTTAATTTCTACATTATAATGTTGCGATGACTATGTTAGCTTAGTTTTTATTACTTTATTTTTAATTTATTAGGACCAAATTTTAATTTCAACCAAATACTAAAACCAATTAACGACCATAACAATAAAATAATGATCAACTTATTGGTACAGGACGGAATTTAAATATCAGAGCATCTCTAATATGAACTCTGCAGATACTTTTCTGAGGACAGTTAGGTTCATCTGATTACATGTGCACGTATAGAGACAGTGGTAAACAAGTCTTGATATATGGCCTTTCAACAAGGGACATAGACTGATGTGGATACAGACTGACCCTCTTTATTCAATAACTTCTTTGATGTTTGGCTTTTTTCCTTTCCTCCAATCCTGCCCTCCTCTCTCTCCCTGTCTGTCTCACTACTTCACAGCATAAATTCCGCCTCAGACAGATATAACCTCGTGTCCTGTGCTGAGGCCTTGAACTTTAGACAAGCAAACACTCCTACCCTTGACAATGTTAATTCATGTTCACCACACTGCTTGAAATCTCAAAGTCACACCAGCCGATGTGAAAGCACACAGTGCCTGGCACATACCAGCTAGTTGTTATACACAGCAGGACAGTAAATGAACCTGCTGGATCTGTTGATGCCACCCCATAGAGAATGTCAGTTCCCCACGAAGACACAAAGAAAAGTCATGGCCGTGTAAAGCCTAATTTTGCCTGTTATATGGTGTATTAATGTAGTATGGCATCCACTTTATTTTTAATGTAATGTTGCCTTCACATGCTATCGGATTATCGTAAATACCAGTTTCCTAGTTAAAAATTGGACATGAACTGTCAATTGTAAATCAATTGCCCATTCCAAGTCTTATTTACCAATGGGTAAGGTTCTGGGATAATTTCAGTTCCCAAGATGGGCTGGCCTTGAACATGGTGAAATTGAATTTACACTAGGAGGGGATTGAACTGCCACCTTATCGTGGTGGAGGGGTTTGCCCAAATGATCCTAGGAGCTATGTTGTCCAGGGCTATATGCCCCTGGTAGGGTCTCCCAAGGCAAACAGGTCCTAGGTGACGGGTCAGACTAAGAGCGGTTTCAGAAGCCCATTAAGATGCAAGAAAAATCAAGGATGAGATGTTGCCCAGCGTGGCGCAGCCGGGGCCTCACCCTGGAGCCAGGCCCAGGGCTGGGGCTCGTATGCGAGCGCCTGGTATTCCCCTGGAAGAGTTAGGAAGTGTCTAGGGAGAGAGAGGTCTGGGCATCTCTGCTTAGACTGCTGCCCCGTGACCCGGACCCAGATAAGCTATAAACTGCAATAACACAGTCTCATCCCAAGAAGTCATATAACTGACGTCTTGGGACGTCTTTTGACCATACGTCAACATCCGCCTTTTTAGGGTATCCTTAAACGTCGTTTACATGACGATCCCGGGCCGTCATACAACTGACGCTTTACCTTTAACGTCGGACGTGGCCATATTGGTACATTAGCATGGTAGACATTCCCGTTAATTCAAGTTTCGCCTTTCGCATTTACGTTTGAGTTAACACTCATGGACGAGGTCGAACTGGAAGCCATGTTAATCTTGGACTACATTGGCCACCGTAGCAGTTAAAACAAAATTGGAATTGAGAGGAAACTAATATTCACTGGATGATCATATACCTTTTCACCGCTAGATAGGGGTAAAAATCACACAGTGTAGTATATTGCAGGTTAGAGGACCCAACGAGTCAATGCATAGAAAAACAATGTAGGAACTAGATTTTCTTTAAAATATACGTATAAACACGCTACAGAAGCTTCTGCAGTCGTTTTTGTGAGAAAATTTTACTTCCGCGCCTGAAAATGGGCGTGGCGGGCGTGACGCAATCAGCGGGAGAGCCGTCGATTCACACAACAGGAAAACAATGGATCGCATGACATTTCGGACGCTGAGGAAATACTCGTATGACGGATCAAGCCATAAAGTTATGAGCCTGCTATGCTAAAGAGATCAGGGACAGGCCAGGATAATGTCAGACAGAATGGTCAGAGAAAAATTGAGCTGTGATGTGAGGAGAACCAGTGGAGAAGAGGACAGGTGAGAGACGTGCTTATAGTATACACGTTCGCTAACGATATACACTGTGCTCACAATATTGTACAGATTATTATGATCTTATAACAGGCCAGCAGACATTAGTATGTTAGGGTAGATTTATATACTATTAAATGTATAAAAACTTTACTTGAGTATATTTCTATACTAAAAGCATAGGCTATACTCGGGTAAATTTTTAATACATATTTTTCACTTAGGTTATAACATAAACAGAACATTAAAGATTTGAGTATTTAAACAACCAATTTTGTTTTTCAATTACAAGTTCTATTTAGGGCATGACATGACTAAGTTACCTATATAACACTATTTGATGCCATTGGTAGTATACTACGATCAATATTCTTGCTTCGGCATACCATATTGAACTCCATCATATCGCCGGGATGCTAATCATTTGATCTGAAGTGAACGCTACACACGACCGCGTTTTCCGAGCCGATGCTCAAACCGCACCAGGAACGAAAGATAGGCTATATAGCACCGTCACTTTTATTGTAATGGAAACTTGTGGACTCGATCTTGAAGTCCTGACAGGCTGGAGTTTTTGCAATCTCCACAAACACAATAATTTACCTTGTCGATGATAAATTAAAATGCAAAAACTAACGAAAGCACACTGACTGACGAGCGCTCTCACTGAACACCAGCCTGCTCTCACTGAGCCGAGGCTGCGGCTCCCTGCTATGACGTCAAATGACGCGATGTTGAAAAAAAAGCCGTTTTTACTAGCAGTCCAAGAAACGCTCACTTTATCTTCTAAATTAGTGCCCTTATGTTGTTTTAAAACATTTTAAATCCTGCATTAACTTTTCATATGGTATTTTCATACAAGGTTATCTATAAATTTCGATTTTTTTTAACCTGCAATATGCTCTTTAAGATACATTTCAGTGTCTGTGGCCAGTGTTTACAGAGCTTGATGACTAATTAAAATAAGTTGACTATTAAAATAAAGACAGCTGAACATCAGTTAACAAATATATATTTTTTAAATTGGGTACTGCCTTTTGGATTAGATGTAAAAATACATAAAACATTACCTTAATGAACATTACATAGTGTAAAAATGAAAAATAGAATTGTATTTGGTCTTTATGTAAGGTTCATTTAACTAGGAAAATGTGATAACATGAAGAGTAAGAGACACATGAATTTACATTTGATATATATAGTATATAAAAAAAATAAAGTGAGGATACTCGTTTAAAGCACCACTGGACACCACTGCATTTAATAGTGTTTAAATTGGCTGTTCAGTTTTGCACATTCATTCGCCAGTAAAATTGATGTAAAAGATCTCAAATTCATAAAAAGATAGCATGGGAATAAGTGAAATCAGAAAAGAGATTGAAAGAGGATGGCTGCAGGGGGGAAGGATTGTACAGAATTGAACTGAAGCCCATGTGTGGGAGGATAGATGTTTGACTAGCTCACACCTCCTGTAAAAGTCTGAGAGGTATTTTAAAGCCTACTTCTGACACTCTGATCTACAGGGTTTCTCAATGTCACAGAAAGGGACACATTGTGAACAGAGAGGCAATTACACTCAACGCTATTTCTATTTGGCACAACGTGTGCATACACGCATGAACACACAAAAACACACAAACACCCCAGAAGTCATTGACCTCTAAACTGACACCTGGCCCCAAATTTCCAAAATATCTAGCATAGTCAATATTATTTCAGTTGGCGTTAGTAAGCCAACCACATTGCTCACACTTGAAGTACTTTATTTATTTACTCATTCTTAAACTTTGGCACATATCATCACAGACATACAATTTTCACTTCCTGGACGATCAAGTGGACAACTTATATATAAATATATTTAGCAGGTGCTTTTATCCAAAGTGATTTACACTGCATTTAAGGAATTGAGCTACAGGAAGGCCATTGCAGAATGAACCATATGCTGTTTTGAAGTGGCCTTATAGGTAACCACACAGCAACCACCTAGCAACACAGTAAAAACTATGAAAATAACCACATAGTAACGCCCTGACAACCACTATAAAAATTACATTGTAGCATCCATTTTTGCACTAAGCACCAATCACATTCGTCAAAATGCACTTTCTAGTGAAATATGGAGCTTGTCTCCATTTTCAGCTTGTTTTCGGAAACTTTTACAAACACGTGAGCTTAGAATTATAAGGTTCTATCTCCGTTTAGGGTAGTTCTGAGATATTGAGCATCAAAGTTTTTACATCCCAGCTGGCAAAACTGTTGTGTAGGATAATTTTCTATTATAGCTTTATCTATTAATCTTTTTTTTACAAAAATAACACCACACAGGCATTAATAAACACCTAATGGATCAGATTATGTCAAAAACTCAATTTCGACCAAAAGTGGAGATAGAACCTTATAATTCTAAGCTCACGAACTATCTGGACGCCACCAATGTCTGTAGCCAAGCAAGATAACAATAATGACTCTTCCTGGCCTTACTCCATGCTTCACACCTTTATGGATATTAAGCACTTTCTGCTTTATAAATTAAATATACTTGCATTTTTACAACTATGGAACACTCCACAGGTGCAGCAGTAATGCAGAGGCTTAACTGTGTGGGTAATAAAACGTTTGTCAATGGTGAAGATGTATTTTCTGGGCTGAAAGCTTGTTTCAGACAACATACTGAAAAAAAAAAACCATTAAACTAATCTAAACTTATTTGTTAGTCTACCCAGCTGTTTTTAGAGAGGTTTTGAATTACTTTTCAGTTGGTCTATTTCAGGGACCAGTTGAAACACGCAAACCAGTTAAGGCTGGCTTAAGCTGTTTAGTTTTTTTTTTTTTTTTTTTTTTTTTCAGCGGGGACAACTGATGAGCTATATAAATACATACACATATGTACACAATTATTCATTCATTAATTTACAGTAACACTTTTTAATGCTTTGAAACCTTCTGCTAATTTCAAAATATCCTACCTGCTTCTGTCAGTCTATTGATGAGACGTGCTTCCTCTTTGTCAGATCAATTCAGCACTGACACACAAATCAACACACAAATCAATCAGATTCTAATGTGTTTGTCTGCCTGTGTGTGTGTGTGTGTGTGTGTGTGTGTGTGTGTGTGTTTTTCTGTAAATGGCAAAATGGTGAACACCACACCACATTGCGTGGTCCGGCTCATATGCATTCCAGGTGACAGTCAGAGATTTATACAGTGAAGTCCCACACATTTCGTACACGCAGGGTCCAAACCTACATGCAAAGCTCTGTGTGTTTTTCCACAGTCGGAGCTTCAACCCTCACAGTGAGAGACAGACAGAATGCATATGAGGAATTGCTGTTGACACCAGCTGAAGTATTTCCAGTAAGTACAATGGAAACAGAATGTCCAGATTTAAAATTAGAACATGATGGAAATAGGACATCAAGACAAAAGAAAAAGAAAACCTTAGTCAAGGCCATTTGCTTAGTTTAAAGTGCCATGCACATTTTGAAATTAAACAAAAGAGACATTAAGCAAAAAAGGACATCTGTAGCACTTCTAAGCATACTACTGAGCTACAAAGACTACAAATGATCCATTCAAAGTGAATACAAATGTGTCTGTACTTTAAAAAGACTTACTCACTAGTAGTAACACTTATTCTGTTCCATCATTAATGATAACTACACAGGGACAAAGGAGGAATTCCCTACCCAGTAATGACTGAAGATATTGTAAGCTTTTGAGGTTTTTGTAAGGATTTGCATAATACTTGCTTCTGACGAATTTGGTAACACTTGATTCATTACTAGTGGGAAGCCATGATCTTCGCTTTAGAATTATACTGATCCAAATAATTTGTAATTCCTTTAAAAGGATGTAGTAACACTTTCTATTAGCAACATTACTATCCAAATCCTTATAAAAACCTTAAAAACGTACAATGATTCAGTCATGACCAGAATCACTCCTAGTGGGCTTCCATGATCTTCACTTTAGAATTACTGTAATTATACATGTTACCTACTCTTCTTATAAATATTGTTTGTTAACAACTGATACAACGTTGCCTTTTATCACTGAAAACCTTGAAATTTAGCTTTGTTGGTTGTTGTGAACTTAAAGGTATACAATAGTTCACCCCAAAAATAAAAATTTATGTCATTATTTACTCATCTTTATGTCGTTCCAAAACGGTTTCATTTTATTTTCCTGAGGAACAGAAAATAAAATATTTTAGAAATGTTTTAGGCTGCATCTGAATTTGCATACTTCCTACTAAATAGTAAGTTGAAATATGTTTGATTCTTCATAAAACAGTAGTCAAATCCAGATGACTTACTACTTTCGACAAGATTTTGAAGAGCGAATCTCATGGACACGACAAAGAATTTGTGAATAGCAGTTAAATAATGCAACTGATGCAGGTAGGTCACATGACAATGAAAACATGACAGATACATACACTCACCAAAATGATTATTAGGAACAGCTGTTCAATTTCTCATTAATGCAATTATCCAATCAACTAATCACATGGCAGTTGCTTCAATGCATTTAGGGATGTGGTCCTGGTCAAGACAATCTCCTGGACTCCAAACTGAATGTCAGAATGGGAAAGAAATGTGATTTAAGCAATTTTGAGCGTGACATGCTTGTTGGTGCCAGACGGGCCGGTCTGAGTATTTCACAATCTGCTCAGTTACTGGGATTTTCATGCACAACCATTTCTAGGGTTTACAAAGAATGGTGTGAAAAGGGAAAAACATCCAGTATGCGGCAGTCCTGTGGGCGAAAATGCCTTGTTGATGCTAGAGGTCAGAGGAGAATGGGCCGAAGCTGATAGAAGAGCAACTTTGACTGAAATAACCACTCGTTACAACCGAGGTATGCAGCAAAGCATTTGTGAAGCCACAACACGCACAACCTTGAGGCGGATGGGCTACAACAGCACCACTCATTTCCACTACAAATAGGAAAAAGAGGCTACAATTTGCAAGAGTTCACCAAAATTGGACAGTTGATGAGTCTCGATTTCTGTTGAGACGTTCAGATGGTAGAGTCAGAATTTGCCGTAAACAGAATGAGAACATGGATCCATCATGCCTTGTTACCACTGTGCAGGCTGGTGGTCGTGGTGTAATGGTGTGGGGGATGTTTTCTTGGCACACTTTAGGCCCCTTAGTGCCAATTGGGCATTGTTTAAATCCCACGGCCTACCTGAGCATTGTTTCTGACCATGTCCATCACTTCATGTACCCATCCTCTGATGGTTACTTCCAGCAGGATAATGCACCATGTCACAAAGCTTGAATCCTTTCAAATTGGTTTGTTGAACATGACAATGAGTTCACTGTACTAAAATGGCCCCCACATTCACCAAATCTCAACCCAATCGAGCACCTTTGGGATGTGGTGGAACGGCAGCTTCGTGCCCTGGATGTGCATCCCACAAATCTCCATCAACTGCAAGATGCTATCCTATCAATATGGGCCAACATTTCTAAAGAATGCTTTCAGCACCTTGTTGAATCAATGCCACATAGAATTAAGGCAGTTCTGAAGGCGAAAGGGAGTCAAATACAGTATTAGTATGGTGTTCCTAATCATCCTTTAGGTGAGTGTATACTACAAGAACATTATAACTGTCAGAAAAGAATTACTTATTGAAAAGAAGTACCAACTCCAAGATTATATAAATATATCCATGCCACCACATAATTAAAAAAACATTCTCACATAAATATCTTCAATATTGCACAAAAATTGGCAGACCCCTGCAGTACAACCACAGACATCCTACAGGTTGAGGACCCCCTACGAAGACCCCTGGTATACTTTGGATACATGGTTGCTTTGTATAACGCTTAATGTCTGCCAATAAATTACATATAAATAAAGGCACATTAGTTCAAGTACAGTGAACTAATTAACTATTGCTTGGCCCAGAGTTGATGAGCACAGCAACACTGAAAAACAGTTTGCATTTAATTCATTACTTTCATACATTGACATTAGAAATGTGTTTCACTGATCTTTCTAATAGATGTAATCATGCGTATTCATCAGCGTAGAGAATGATGCAGTGTGTGGGAAATATGCAAACACAAAGAAACAATGAAAACTGTTATGTTCCTAGGTATATTCTAAACGATACCTAGTAGCTGGGAAAACAGGTTCTACAACAAGACACCATGTTTTAATGATGACTCCTCACACGATTAGACTTAACATGTTGACAGACATGAAAATCAGAATTACATGATGTGTCTTCAAGGGGCAGAGGCACTTTTTCTGCATGGATTGTGAGCCTTTTCACTCTTTGTTACTCTATTCTTTAATACCTTCAAAAGGTTCAACATGATATCTAGTACAGTCCCATTTGAAACCCCTGCAAAAAAATCTGCAAGACATGTCTATAGTTATCACAGAAAATAAACACTAGATTCACTCCCACTAGTAAATGTGGTTGTCACTTCCATTTGTCCTTTTGATAATAAACAGATTGCTGTGTAAGCTATATTATATCAGGCCAATGCTGCATAAGCTATCCTTGCTGAATTTCTGATCTGAACTGCTGACACTATCCCAGTTAAAGGGTGCAACAACTGAAAACAGGCTGCAAAGGCATGTTTTCATCAAAGAAACACCTCACCAGTCAAGTCATGTGAAAGGAAAGAGAGAGGTGTAGTGACAGTGCCAAAGACATAGCTACACTCATGAATACTGAACAACTGAAGAGAAACTGGCACTAGATTTGTTTTATTCTCGTAAGTCAGTTCCCTTTATGAGGAAAGCCAAAAGTCCTCTATGAACTAAACTCCTGAGAACACAGTTGAGTTGACAACTTTGTCAGATTCATTTGAAAATATTTAAAATTAGCTCAACATGCCACTCCTGCCAAACCTTGGGAAATACACTTTCAACCAAAAGTTTGTGTCTGGCAGTATTTTTGTGTTTTTTGAAAGTAGTATCTGATGCTCACCAAGGCAACATTTTTTTAAATGAAATATCCAGTAAAAACAGTAATACTGAGTATCGTAAAGTATTGTAACAATTTAAAACTTTAAATATATTTTTACATTAATATATTATGTTTTATATATATATATATATATATATATATATATATATATATATATATATATATATATATATTTTTTTTTTTTTTTTTTTTTTGTGGTGGTAAAACTGAATTTTCAGTAGCCATATTTAGAGTCACATGATCTTTCTAATATGCTGATTTGGTGCTGAAAAATTTCACTTTTGAGCAATTTAATGTGTCCTTACAGAATAAAAGTAGGCCTATTCATTTCTTTAAAAAAAAAAAAAAAAAAAAAATCGCACTGACCTCAAACTTTTGAACAATAAATGTCACGTTTAGTCACAAGTGTGGCAAGTACGACCTCTCAGAATATCAAAATGCTGAAATCGAATATCTAAAGCACTGATTCTGCCCAAGGAAGAAAAGATGGCCCAGATGGGGCATCTCTTGTATTTGACCTAAAACAGACAGACTCAGGGGAAAACGGCCGGAGAAGCTCCCACATACTGTGGCACTGAACCTGGGATGCATGTCTCTAGTCCCAAGGGTTAAACTCTGTGACAGGTAGACTGTTTCTGTAGATTGTCTCCGGGGCTGTAATCTGGGGGCATGGGTACGAGAGCACACCAAGACAAGATCAGATGAGATGGGAAGGATGTGTGAAAGACTGACAGAGAGGAAAAGAGAGAAAAAGGCAGACAGGCAGAAAGGGAATTTTCCCCTGTGGACACACACAGCAGTTTCCATATTTATCCAAGTTTGGTGCCTGTTTGGGCAGCTTTCGTTTTGCATAAAGAAATTAAAGATCACAAAACAATTAAGCAGAGGATCTTCTAATGCTCATGATGATGGTCACACCAGCAAATTAATTTAACCTGGAGCAGTTCAGGTCATTGGTTTAAAATTATTGGCATTTTTTTTTATCCCACCATCAATGTGCACTGGATGTTAAAAATGCATTGAAAAGATATGCCAACAAATATTTTAAATGCAACAAAAACAAAATGTTATATAAAGAAAAAAGACGAACCACAATCAAGCCAAAACTACTACAAACTACCGTGTTTCATTCATAGTGGTGAGCCATTCCCACTGGGTACAATCAGACCTGACAGAACACTGAATAAGCACGGTCCATGGCCGCTCAGACAAAGCCCTAATGCCTGCACCAGGCAGTCGATTCATATTTATGAGAAACCCCACAGAGAAGCAGAACATTAAACATAAAACCAAAGCGCAGAACACCAGAACACACTCCAGCACAGCCTCGCATCATCAATTTCTCTCCAGGGTGCTGACTCTAGATCAGTTGTCCACTTCAATACATAAACTATTGAGATCAGAAAGAAAATGATGAAGGTTGATTCCAGATGAGCTGAAATGTATTAGAAATGATCTGGAATGAGTATGAGACAAAACAAAATCTCAACCAGGGAATATTATTCCCATACATCAATGTAGATAATTTCTAATGGAGTCTTTTCTGGGTTATCCTAAGCGGAAGTCACCATAGATGGGTAAATTTATATAGTGGTGAACAGGTTACTTCAGCAAATATGATTGTTGGGTTTTCATTTGTTCCAATAGGAAAAAAAAAAAATCCACAATAGCATTTCCATGACTTTCCAAATCAGGAAAAAAAAAAAAAAAAACAGATGGATTACAGTAGTCAGTAAGATTACACATTTACCATCAGCCATTTTATTAAAAACACCTTCACAGCAAGTTTCAATTTTAAATAGTGAAAATAAAAATAAGTGTTGCTTGATGTATGATGTTAATACTTGTAGAAACTACCACCACTGTCTGTGAAAAGTAGGCCTTATTGGTTATATTGGCTACATTATGACCTCAGGGCAAAGAAAATGTGGATTAAAACAATATTTCATCTAGCCAATTTTAATTGCTTCATGGAAGCACCAACTAATTAAATGTCTTAAAACAGTATAAAAATCGAAACACCTTTCTATAAAACAATATGATGCAAATTAACTCACTTTAATTCTCAAAAAACAGACTTAATATGTCATTTTAAACTACGTTAAATGTGGAACAACGCATGCAACTCTGCGCGCGGATGATGTCAGCCGTATTGCGTCATTTCATCTTATTATAGCGTCCACTTTTCAAACCTGTACGCGTCCTCACTCTTTCACGGGGGCGCGCGCCTCTCCAAGTCCCACTCATAATAAGGAATTGGAAGAAATCTGGACACATCGCGTCGCATAATGTCACCACATAAAACATGCAGTAATAAATTCATTGCTAGTCTCAGAGAGATTCCACTTATTAAATTGATATCACTATTTTAATCAGATCAAGGCAAATATACCCCAGCAACTACAATGAACGTGACCAATGCTCATTTTGTCTCTATCACTGAATATGACTCATAAAACTGGATTTCTAAGAGCAAAGACGCATTTTACACTCTTTGGCATTGACAGTAAATAGCGAACAACTGAGGAAAGACTTGACCCTATTTCATGAAAATGTTTGACTTGTGTTTATATCACTTGATTAACAAGATGCGTAATAGATGTGGAGCGATGCGCAGAGGAAACACTAAAGTTCTGTTACACATCACAGCGCATTCAATACAATATTTGAGGTTCATCTCCAACTACAAAGCGTTAAAAGCAAAATCACAAGCAATTCGGTCATTAAAATAAGCTTTTGGCATTGACAAGATATTATCCTGCACGCAGGATCATAGCCAAACAAAGAGAAGCTAAATTACTTGAAATGGCTTAAATCCACATTTTAAAACGTTAAGAATTCATTCACTTTCCGAACTTATAGTCGATTTCAGGCATAAGTAACTGTGAATACTTCAATCGGGCTTTTTTTTAAATAGGCTACTTTTTTTCTACAAACGAATATGTAAATTAATTTTAAAAATACAATTGTTAAAAGAATATGTGACATTTCGCAGTGAGAAGAAAGATATGGACTACATCCATCTAAAACGAATTAAATAAATAAACAGCAGTGTTTTCTCGTACGTAAAAAAAGAATAAATGTTATTTATGATTAACTCACCCATTAAGAAATCGTCTGTCTCCTCTGACCTGCCGGCATTCTGGCGATTCTCCTCTCCTATTTAGTCTTCTTTCACTTTCATTGATGACGAATTCCTCAAGAACGCAAGCCCGTGGCAGGACGAGGAGTGTGCTCATTCAGACTGGAGCGCGGAAAGAGAGAGGGGAGGGAGGGAGAGAGAGAGAGAGAGAGGAGGGAGTGAGACAGAGAGCGCGCGCGACGTCGGTCTCTGCCTGCAACCAGTCACACACCAAATAACGCGCGAGGATCCACAGGCTGTATGTTAATGCAGCTGCCTGCGCTCTGGCGCGTGGCCACGGGTAGCAAGGGTGGTGGCCAGCCAGTGTTTATCTGTAAGGCATCTCGTCCGGTTTAATTACTCTGAATTTGCAATTAGTGAAGGACTGAGCATTTTTCTCACCATC